>NC_142379.1:2130000-2470000 GCF_059441005.1 Hippichthys cyanospilos
TTTTTTCGGCACGCAGGGAACATGCGTTACCTGAGCCCGGCTCGAGTCACCCGCATCCGCCGGTTGCGTGTGCGCGTGGGCAGGACATTTGAAAACAACACCTACCGCAACAACATCATCCCCAACACGCCCGACAAACATCAACACGGCGGCACGTGTTGGAACGCTTCCCGTTCATCCCGACCCAGTTGTTGTCACGGCCCACGTTTGGCATTTACTCGTATGACTGGAAAACATACGTCTCCGCTTTGTTTGCTAGGATCTGGGATTCCCCTGGAAAAAAAACCAAACAATATATATATGTATATATATGATGTCCCCGTAAGGGTGAAGCGATGCGGATCAAAGTCGTGTAAAAAACTCAACCGAACCAAACTTTAATAACGCACAAAGAAGGAAGACGAGATTCTTTTCGAACGGGCACCATGTGGACGGCTATTCTCTCTCACCCCGCGCATGTATGCAATCTTTCTCGAATGATTATACAGGCGATCGTAAAAGTAGCGAGGCGAAGACGTCTTTGTCTTTTCTGGAGAAGGCGAACGAAGACGAGTATTTACTCGGAGCGTGCGCTGGCGTGGCGTGCGCGGGGACCACGTCGGGCAGGGCGCTTTTGACTCACATGACGTCTAGACTGCAAAGCAGAAAGACTTTTTAATTCGTTCCATTCCCGTGCGGTTTTTGTCCTCATTTTTCTCGTCTTACTCAGCCGCCCGAAAGGATGACACATTTTCACACGTCTTTTTTTTTTTTTTTTTTCCAGCCCGTAATCGCAATCCCTTCATTATGATTATTTACGACAACGGGCGTAATGGCCATGGGATTAAAGCGGGAGGCTATTTTTGGTCGCGTTGAAAGTATGAAATGGAGTGGTCGCCACGGCGACCGTGCCGCAAGTGGGCGGTAACACCTGCGGCGTGACAGTCGAGATTGACAGACGCCGGCTGGAATGGAATCAACAAACGGTCACTTTATTAAGTACACCCGAGGAAATCCAGAAGAGTCAGCCCAATCATTTGTGTCCACTGTAATGGACATATATGTTACCTCAGAAATACCCAACCGAGACACAGTGTCCTCAAATGAGGACAACCTGGCGTTTCCAATCATGTCTCGTATTGAGTGGGATGTGATTCACTTTTCTGTCTTGCTGAGACCAAATGGACACACAACAGTGGACTTGTGAATAGGGTACTTTTTCATGGCTTCGCAACTTAGTTCCAGTGTCCTCAGTCGAGGACATTCTGGTGTTTCCAATCATGTTTCATATTGAGTGGGATGTGATTCACTTTTCTGTCTTGCTGAGACCAAATGGACACACAACAAAGGACACAAGTGAATAGGCTGTTTTTTTCACAACGCCTTGATTGAGTTCCAGTGTCCTCGGTCGAGGACATCCTGGTTTTTCCAAACTTGTCTCATGTGGGGTGAAATGCAATTCACTTTGCTGTCTTTCTGAGACAAAGGACAGTGGACACAAGTGAGTAGGCTACTTGTTTTCTCATCTTTTTGCCTGAGTCCCAGTGTCCTCCGTCGAGGACAACCCGGCGTTTTAAATGATATCCCATGTTGGGTGGTATGCGATTCACTTTGCTGTCTTGCCGAGACAAAAAAACAACAGAGCAGCGGACATGAGTAAAGAGTCTACTTTTTTCATGGCTTCACGCCATAAAGCACACGTCAAAAATGCGGAAGCGTCCGCCGAAGGTATTATATTTGTTTTGACGGATGTAAAACGCGAATTTAAAAAAAACTTCAAAATCAGTCCGATAAGTAACAAAGGAATATGAATCCCTTCCACCAGAGCTGCCCCGGCCGGGATTGACGGGATTCTGTCCGGGCCCCCGGTCCGGCCCTTCACAAAGTTACCTAGAAAGCACTTAAGTGTTTTTTCAAGCGATCCTATTTGCTCACCAAAAAAACACAAGTCGCTGGCTGAGTCTAATAGGCAAAGCAGCAAGTAAATAAAGACGCCCGAGTGAGCGTTTCTCAGAATACGGCGGCCGGCCTAATGAGAGGAGCCCGGGCGCATGCCTGTGCACACGGCGGCGCAAATTAAAACCTCTCCTGCGGGCAGCCTCTCTAATTGGCTGGCACCGTGCCCTCGGCCTGTCCCCGAATTACCAACGCGCGTGGGGCCCGCGAGCCCCTTCTTCTCCGTGCTCGCAGAGTCAATAAGAGATGAACCGGCTGATTCAATTACCACGGGAAAAAGCACACACGTACTTCGACTCCTTTCGTGACGTTTTCTTTTTCAGCGTGTCCATATTTAGCCCTATTTACTTGTGTCCACTCTTGTGTCCATTTTGTTCCCGCAAGGCGGAAACAGGAATCGCACTCCAGTCAAACACGTTACACATCAAAAAGAAAGGCCAGGATGTCCTCGAACGAGGACACCGGGACTTGAATGAGTCAAAAAATAGAGACATAAAACAAATGCGTAGGTTAAGTGTCAGGAGGACACCTACTAGGACACCTTTTTTTCCGGCTAAAAACTAGTCGCCTGGTTGAAATTTCAGCTCCCCGGTGGTTTTTGTTTTTAAATACTTTGCTTTTGATGTGAAATGCATTTAATGTGAAGTTCAAAAGACTGGACACGATACCGCAGAAGTGTTTTAACCTCGGCGTCTTCCAAGCGAGGACGGCGGGGGCCCGGCGGGATTCGTCGCCACGTCTCGGCCGACCGGGGCCCCGGGAGGGAGAACGCCTCGTCGTCTCCGTGACGACACATTCGCGCAACCCGTGGAAACCATTTTGCTTCCAAATCTCCGCCAGTTCTTCAAACGAAACGAGCTCCTGAGACCTTCGGCGTCATATAAGGACAAAAATGATATTCGGGCATACGTTATTAGTTATAGGGTTTAGCGTATATAGAGTAGCGCAGAGGGAATGAGCAGCTTGTCATTAGTGCGCGGATGCTAATTAGCGCTCAGAGTCCCGCGGGAAGACAGAAGCGAGTCATGTGATACATGTTTGCAAAAGCGCTTTTTCTTTCTCGCGCGCGCGCGCGCGCTAGCTTGACGACTATACGCAGAAATACGCGATAAGCGAATTGAAAAAAAACTACGAGTGGGATCCCTTGAGGTCAGAGGAAGTTGAAGGGAAACAGGAAGAGGAAGGTTACAAATGTCATTGTCGACAATGACGCCTCTGTACGGGATAAGAGCAACTTATCCCCCAAAATATGTTACGTAACTAAGCGGCTAAACAGGAAGGCTTGAAAAAGAGGCGGTCACAAGAAGTCTTTGTCAATAATTTGACTTGAGGCCGAGAAGGAACCGCCATTAGGAATTGGGGGAATGTTGTTATTTGCTAGTTTTTCATGAAGGCAGCGTCAGGGTTGTTTAGACTATAAGCCGCTACCTTTTTCTCATGCTTTGAACCCTGCGGTTTATAGTCCGGTGCGTTTTTTTTATTTATACCAACCACCAGGGGGCGATTTTCTGGTAAACAAAGGAAAACAGATGATGCTATCAAGGCATTGATTTTGACTTTGGTTTTATTACTATAAACGACAAAAATCAATTTTCAGATCAAATTTTGTTGGTGCGGTTCAAAATCTATGGTAACTTTTTATCACCTTGAGTTAGCTAAGAGCTTCTCGATTATTGTTTTTCATGAATTTATAATCTGTGCTGCCTATACATGACAAAAATACATTTTCTGATAAACCTCGGTGAATGTTGTTTGAGCGATTTATAGTCCGAAATTTACGGTAACTTTTTGTCAGCTTGAGTTAGTTAAGTGCTTCTTAATTATATATTTTTTAAATCTTATAATTTGGTGCGGCCCAAACAAGACAAAAATACATTTTTGGCCAAACTTTTGTTAGAGCGGTTTATAATCTGAGCCAGTTTCTAGTAGACGGTAACTTTTGACTATTTTGCGCTAGCTAACCCGACGGACGTTTGCCTTCATGCGAGAATCTAAAGAGCCTCGCTGTTGCGAAACGCGGACAGGGTTGACCACCTGGTGCCCCCCCCGCCTGCCCACCGCCCTCCGGGAGCGCCTCCAGCTCGGTCCGTCAATCAGCGGCCTGACACAACACGGCCTGCTGGGCAACCTGCTCCGGGAAGGCGGCGGACACCTGCGACCCGCCGCGGGAAGCAGACCGCCTTCAATGTGGCGAGATGTTTTGCTTTCCGGCCGCTCGCGACACCAGATCCGCGGCAAAAGCCTGGCCGCTCGGGGCCCCGGGCCCCACTCCCACGCTAGCCGGCGCAAGGACATCGGCCTGTTTTCCTTCGTTACGTTTGGCTTCGTTTTTGTTTAATCGCTCAATTCCTTACTTTCCTCAACATATCAAAACTTACCGTAATTCCCCAAACATAAGATGCACTTTTTTTTCCCCAAAAACAAAAGAGAAAACAAACGGTAACTCAAAGGGCTGCGTTATAGCTCTGCCTAGCATCAAGTGGCCAGTAGCTAGCGGCGCTCAAGCTCTAGTAAATTGATCGTAATAATTTGAATCAGTGGCTAATTTTTGCTATATACAGCTAGCACTGTACCCAAGCCACAGGTAAACACCCGAGCTCTGCTAGCTAGCAGCTAATTCATTCTAAGCTATGACAGAGCCTGAGTTACAGTAAGCAATTGAGTGCCGCTAACTAGCATATATTAGCCACTAGCTAGCAATGCTAAATCGCTTACTGTGGCTCAGGTTGTTATCGCTGCGCTTAGCATACATTAGCCGCAAGTTAGCAGTGTTAACTTGTGGCTCGGGCTCAGTTATATCTGCATGTAGCATTGATTAGCCGCTAGTTAGCGGCACTCAATTGCTTACTGTGGCTCAGGCTCTGTTATAGTTGTGCTTAGAATGAATTAGCTGCTAGCTAGCAGAGCTCGGGTGTTTACCTGTGGCTTGGGCACAGTGATAGCTGTGTATAGCAAAAATTAGCCACTGATTCAAATTATGATGATGAATTTTAAGCTCCATCAGAGCTTGCTGATGAGCTAATTACGTGAATCGTGTGTTGGAGAGAGAATCCCGGAAAACATGTAGGATACCGGCCCTATGGTACAGGATACAGTGCCAGCGCTGTCCAAAATGATAAAATACTTAACTCGAGTTTGGCTTCGATGGATCGAGCACGTTTCAAGTCGCTAACTAGTGTTAAGAGTCCGCGCATGCAAACACTTGGGTGTCTCAGGTGTTACACTTCATATTGGCGTCATCCCAGGCGAGGCCGCCGGCACAACTAAACAGGCCGGACCCGTAACGGTGGGACAAGTCCTGACAAAACCCCCCGTGTTCCGTAGCTTCCGCGCCCTCCCGGGGACGCCGCGATGGGAACTTGGTTCAGGTCGGGTTCCCGTGGGCGCTCCGACCCGGGAGCAGGTGGAAGGCTGAGAAGAGCGCTGGGACTCCCAGAGCTCATCAGCAGCCCCGTCGCCTGCTCGAGGAAGTCGACGTTCCACACTGTCGCACTTGCTAATGCCGAGATGCCCGTTATCACGGTACTTGAACTTTTGGGAGATTTGTACTATATTATAATGTTGATATTTTACCGTAAACACCCCTAAATTGTGATCAAAAAAGCTTATGACAGAAGAAATTTGTACCGCCAGTGCAAGAGTAAATACACACCCACCTTGTTCTGGTATTTTATGTGCAGGAGTAAATAGACACTTTAGTTTTCATTCCTGGGTTGAGGAGGAGAGATTTTGCACCGAGTCGGACAAATAAACAGCAATTTTCATTCATTATCTGCGACATTTTTCTGTAGAAAATGCGAAAGTGGCAAAAATGTGTGTTTTGAAGCACACGTGAGTCACAAATAATTCACCCACGCGCGGAACTGATGTTATGGATACTTGTTTCCCACGGACCAATTTGA
This sequence comes from Hippichthys cyanospilos, assembly GCF_059441005.1. NCBI lineage: Eukaryota > Metazoa > Chordata > Actinopteri > Syngnathiformes > Syngnathidae > Hippichthys > Hippichthys cyanospilos. The sequence continues at coordinate 2,135,838 of NC_142379.1, forward strand.
ATGGAGGAACGTTTTTTCGTGAGCGAGGTCACATGACCTTGTTTTGCATTTTAATGTCCGTAAAACGCCCATTTTACCTCCTTTAATCACTGAAGACAAGCAATAAAAGTGATTTTTCAAAAAAAATTTGCGATACATTTTTGGCAAGCAGTTGAAAAGATGAGAGCATACGGATATCACCAAGATGAAGAAGAAGAAAAAAAATGAAACAGTGACAGCAGATGCAGTCTTGAGTGGTCTGTTTTGCTGACTCACGGTTTGGTTGTCGGCCACAAATAAAAACTCGGACGCCTGTTTCCACGGCAACCATCATTTAGACGCTCCAAGCCGACAATTAGCCACTTGCCGTCTCAGAAAAACGACTTTAGCAGTCAATGGTAGTGAATGGGTTATCCTGTTTAAATCTAATTGTTAATTTCATTAGTCCAAATATCAGTTCTTGGTTGGTTGGGTGGGTAGTTGGTTAATTAGTTGTTTGAATAGTTGGTTGGTTGGTTAGTCGGTATACTGGTTACCTGCTGGTGGTAACTGGTCAGTCATTTAAACTGATGCTAGTTAGTTAGTTAGTTAGTTAGTTAGTTAGTTAGTTAGTTAGTTAGTTAGTTATCTGTAACTGGTCAATCCATTAGTCAGAATTTTAGTCAGTGGTTGGCTATTTAGTATGCTGGTTACTTGTTAGTTGTGACTTCAATTGGTCAGTCATTTGCACTGCTGTTGATTAGTTAGCAAGCTAGTTTTTAGGTATGCTATCGTAGCTTATAGATCTGCCGATTAAATGCACAGTGTTAGCAGTATAAAAACTGGATACAGCTTTGATCAATTCCGAAGCTAAATGCTATGTTCTTTTTCCAAACATAAGAGTTGCCCGGGATATAAGCACCGTTTGTATAAATTCCCTCGTCACAACTACATAAAAGCGGGCGCACGTACGCACGTATCCAAGCGCGCGTGCACACACGCAGTCATTAATCACTTGAGGTTAAAAACAAATCAAGTTTTTATGAAAGCCTTTCAGGTTTTTATCTGACTTCCTACTCCGAGGGGTCAAAGAGGGCTTCCCGCTTCCCAATCAACGCGCACGTCCGAGAAAGTCGCGACCTTTGCCCGGCATCAATGGCAGGAAGCGTCCGCGCGCTCGCGCCGTGCCCGGCCGGGCGCAGCACAAAAGCCCGGATGATCGCCTTTGATACGACGGCGGCGGCGCGCCGAGACCCCGTGCGGCTCGCGGGGGCCCCCTGCAGGCGGACCACCTTGTTAGGACTGGCCCCCTGATTCATTTTCTCGGTCGACAGCGAAAACTTGCGCCGCGGCCACAATGCGTGACTCATTTGGACCTTTCGCTGATTAGCGCACGCCCACGCGCGCACATGCATGCACATAAGAAGAAAAAAAATTCATCGTGTAATCATGTGCCATAATTAAGCACCGTCCGATTTTTTGGGACGATGTTTTCTGGAAGATGGTGAGTTAGCGTGTGAGCAAATTTCGCACGTTAGAAAGTTTTACATTTAGTTTTAGTGCATGCTAGTAATTTAGCTAGTTAGTTGGCTAGCTAGCTAGGTCATTGGGCTAACCTCGAAAATGTTGGATCGGCACTGACAGTTTGTTTTAGCGCTCAGTTAGTTAGTTAGTTAGTTAGTTAGTTAGTTCATTCTGCTAACTAATTAAATTGTAATTGACTGTTTAGTGCCTGTAGTTAGTAAGTCAGTCAATTACTTACATGTTTTTAAATGATCTAATTGCTTTGGTTTGTTGGTTAGCATTTTAGCTAGCTGTTGAATCGGAGTAACATTTACTGATTTTAGCCGTATAGACATTCAAATGCTTTATAAAAAAGAAAAAAATATTTCAATTACTTAATTTTAGTAATTTTTTTTTTTTTTGGTCATCTTAGTTGGCTAGGCTTTCCAAAAAATGTTGACTTAATGTTCGTATTTTGGTTACTTGTTATTAGTTAATGTACTAGTTAATGTACTACTGGTTAGTAGGTCGAGTTGGTTCTACAAACAAATTAATAACAAGAGGAAAGATGGATGGACAGACGTACATAGTTGGTGCTGGTTCGTTACTTCTACTTAATGGTTTTGTTAAATTTAACTACTTTTTGGGCTATTTTATTTGTTGGCCAGTTAGTTGTTGCTTGAAAAGTAGCATTTTATCACTTTTTTTTTTTTTTTTTTACTTAGCATCTTAGTCAATTGCTGTTTTGTTTTTGCTCAATTGGTCAGTTGTTGGATGTAATTCAGTTAGTGGTTGTTGATTATATATTGATTTTGAAACAATGCCTGTTAGTCTGTTGCATGTCTTTTGGTTAATAAGTGTGATGGTTGGATAATTGGTTTCAGAATTTTCACAGTCATTAGTCAGTCAGCCATTGAGTCATGCAGGCGCTCGCTTCGTCTGTCAGTCCTTTAGTCATTATTTGGTTGGCTGGCTAGTAATTCTCTATTTTGTACTTTATACAAGCGGTTAGCTTGGAGTACGAGTGACTTAGTTTGATTGCTTATTAACTGATTGGTTTTCCGTAGTTCGAGTAGTCTGGGTAGTCGCAAACTCACTAGATTTTTTTTTTTTTTTACTCGATTGTTTGCTGCTTTGCTCCTGCGTGAGATAGATACTGAAAATAACATTTTGGGGAACCAACATGCGTCCCCATGACACGGATCCCGGCGGACATGTGACGCACGTGCGCGGCGCCTTGAAATAGAAGGAAAGAAATTTTAATCTCCTGTGGGCGTCGCCACATGACACAAGTGTTGCGCAACCAAGACAAGAAGAGAAGTGAAGGACTTTGGCATGAATCACGGCACCGGTGACCTACTTTTAATTGTAAACAGTCACGCTCAAACTTCTCAAGTGTCGCCAAATATTTTAAAACGGAAACTAAAATTAATTGACTTGCTGTTTCACAGATTTTTTTTTCGTTTTTGTAACAGCATTTATATATATATATATATATATATATATATATATATATATATATATATATATATATATATATATATATATATATATATATATATGCTGTTACAAAAACAAAAAAAAATACAGGCCTGAATAAAGCAAGTGGATGAAGATGGATGACTGACCGTTTATTTATATTTGAATTTTGTTTTATTGATTTTAAAACATAAAATATGCGAAGAAAATGTTAATGCATATATATATATATATATATATATATATATATATATATATATATATATATATATATATATAGTGCTATATATTTTTTATATTTTAATATATTTTTTTACTATATATTTTGTTACCTCCCGGTCAACACTTTAGTTATGAAAACAATTCTCATTACTTAATAATCAATCTATTTTTGGGCATAATAATGAGTCAACAGGAAAATATTGGTCAGCGCTTCCCCATCCCGCACCGGCGCCTATTAATGGGCAGATCTCTTTTGGCACCTCCACGGGCCTGATACTGGCCGCGACGTAGTTGCCACTCCCGTTATTGGAAAAAAAAAAAAAAAAGCGACACCCATCACGCAACTACGGCGCTAATGAGAAGCGTACGCAGCAGCAGATGAGCGGCACTTTCCGTTTGCATCAACGATGACGAGCAAGGCGGCACGGGCGCGGGCGTGGCCCCGCGCTGACTCAGCGCTGTGTAAATAGCGGGGCTCCCTCCCCCACTTTGGAAAGGGAAAGGTCTCCTCTGACACAACGGCAGACCAATCATGCCGAATTTCGATTGACTCCGCAACGCGCTAGCTGTTGCGGTTGCGGCTTGTCCGATTAAAAACGCAAACATTTCTCGGGCTGGATTTGGCCTTGAGTTTGACACCTGTGCTTGAAAAGCATTTTTTTTTGGCTTCTCTTCCATTTTCTGTTTTCTTATTATAATTTTTTCATAAAAATCAATCTTTTTTTCTTCCCGGTTCAATTGAGCAATTTAGCATCTGCAACAGCGCTGTCCAAACTGTGGCCCTGGGAACATTTGCAGCCCACCACCCATTTCTCAGCGGCCCACGTTCGGCACGGCCTGCAAGGCTTAAAAAACATATATCATCATAATAAGAATAATAGCAAATGTATACGGGGGTTTTTCAAATACGCAAAATACATGATGAAATCCTCAATGGAGCCAAGCGGCAATAACTGAAGCGGCGATGGCCCGTGACTCAGCGCTTTTGACATTTTCCCACAAGAAGAACGAAGATTGAAAGCGCAGGAGTGCAGGTCGTTTCCGAGCAGGAAAATCAAGCGGGCGAGCGTCCCGCCGCGTTGGAAAGCGCAAAAGCCGCCAGCGCGAGTCACGGAAGCCCTTTGAAAGGATGGAATTCGAAGCTTTATTCCAAGGTCCGCGCGGCGCCACCCGGGGAAATTCCGCCCTCGATGCGAGCGTGTTGTGATAGGGCGTGTGCGTGCGCGCGGAGTCAGCGTGCGGGCGCGCTTCACGTGGTGCGTGAGGTGAAGGGCTATTAGGGCAAAGGCGACCGCTGCGACCGCTGCGACCGCTGCGACGGTTACTCAGTAACCAGCGAGCTCGTCTTGGCGGCGCAACCGGACCAAACGCACGCATATATTTGTGGAAATATTTCTTTTTTGGAGGTGACTATGCAATCAATCGGAATTAGTTTCTAAAAATGTCAACATTTTCATGGCTTGACAGCACTGATATATACTTATCATCATATATACACGCTTTTATCACACAATTATATGTATACACATAGCAACGCATATATATAAATGAATATGTATTTTTGTGACGGATGGAATTGTGAGTAATCATTTTGAGTAATAATTGTGAGTAAAGAAAAAAAAAAACAGCTTGACAGCGCTTACATTTCCATATCTACCTATAAAACACACGTTATTACACAGTATATATATATATATATATATATATATATATATATATATATATATATATATATATACACACTGTATATACATATACACGTACGCATAAATGTACAAATATATGTTTTTTGTGTATAAATATTTGCAAAATGCAATCATCGCAATAATCTCAGTTTTTGTGAATTAAAACATTTTAATGTCTTGACAGCACTAATATATGCGTAGCTACATATATTTTATCACCTAAATATATGTGTAAATATATTTGTTGTGTATAAATATTTGAGAAATGTTAATCTCAGAAAATGTGATTTAAAAATGTTAATGGCTTGACAGCACTAATATATACGTATCCACCTATATACACATATTTGATCAAACTCATCTATACACTCACTCCGTCACAAACACACACACACACGCTTCAGTGCAGCTGCGCGGATGAAGCAATCATTTTGTTCTCGAAAGTGTTTTCTTTTAAAGGGGACTCCAGGAGCAGCAACAAAGTGATGCTGCCAGATGTGCCCCCCCCCCCACAAAAAAAAAAAAAAAAAAATGCAAGCAGGCCAGCTAGTCCACGAGCTCAAAATGAACATTAGGTGCTGCTGTTTTGGCCCACAAACGGCATTTCCGAAGGGACGCGACCGCGACGGGTTGATTTGAGGGAGGCATTTACTTTTCCTGAGCGGACGCCGTCTTTGAGGACACGTCAGTGTCGGCGTGCTGGTCCTAATGAGTAATGATTGACAGCGCCAGGGATGACTCACGCGCTTGTTAGCCGTCATGTTCTTGTTCCTGACCGGGGTCCAAACTCCAACAAAATATGACACTTTGTCCAAGGCCCAGCCGTGCACATGTCACGGCTGGCTAAACAACAACAATTATCCGCAGAAATACACATTTTATCGACAGGCATTTAAAAAAAAAAAAAAACTCTCACCCCCAAAATACAGCTGGGTTATAAATAACCCAATTAGTGGACATTCATTTCCAGATACTTAAGTACTAAATCAATAGTATCTGGGATTGAATGGCTGGACTCAAAAAAAAAAAAAACGTGAAAATACGTCCATGGCACTGAATGAGTTAATGAGTGTAAAATGTTGTTTGGAAAGGATGAAACTGTCTGCGTTTGTATTTGTAAGCAGAGTCAAATTGACCCAAGTATTGTATCAGTCCTTTTTTGTCCCTTTATAGTTATTTTTAAAACTGTAAAAAGTTATTTGTAAAGGTCACAAAACAGCCGCAAAAAAATTGTTGTTTTTATACAAGAGACCCTCAAAAATGGAGTTGTTTTACACAAAACCACACAAAAAATTGGGTCAGTGGATGCTTCCTAATTGGCTTCTTTTTGACACTTTTTACAGTGTAAAAAAGCAAACTTTGTTGCGCTGCGCTTCGAACAAAAGAAGCAACCAAAGCGCTACGTTAGCATTAATGCTAATGGGTTGAAAAAAAAAAAAACGTGTGCGTGTGAGGTGCTTTGACAGGTCGGCCAGCCAATCAGCACTAAGTAAATAGCGACATGGGGCCACGGAGGCTTTGTTTATGACACCACCTGGACGTGCATCTGGTCTGGCAGGCTGCAGATGGACGCGCATTAATAGGCCCATGTGTCCAAATCGCGCCACCTTTTTTTTTTTTTTTTCCTTAAATAATAATTAATAGGAGAGGCTGTCTTGCGGCGCTGGTGCGTGAGGTCGCCAGAATCCCTCATTCTAATGGTTACATAACGGCCTCCGCTGAGAAAGGGGCCGTTGACACCGGGTAACCTTTGCCGGATAACAAAAGCAACTTGGACTAATAATTACCATGCAAAAGCATAATAAGGCGCTTATGTAAAAACCAATCATACTGCATTAGGACGCATAACACGTGAAGACAGCACAAAAGTCCACGTGGGACACCCCAGCGCGCACACATCCCAGAAAGTTTTGACGCTCGCTGAACCGAGGACTCGGAAGTCCCGTCGCCAGGAGAAGGTGTGGCTATTTAAATAATAACAAACAACACATAAAATTGACATTAGCTGTGGCTAACATTGTACATACTCATATGATAAAACATTGGGGTTTCAATACGTCCAAAATTGACATTATTTCCAACTGTTGAATGGCAGTAAATGAGCTCAAAATTTGACACGGATAGGGTGTATCTCTCGACCTCTCGTTTGCAAGCAGTCAGCAGGAACGGCAGCGTGGCATATTCTCATATTTTGCCAATCTATGCAATATTTGAGCCTCCTTGTGGTTTTTTGTGTGATTTTTTTTTGATGTCACGCATCAAGAACATCTAAAAGCCCAAGTTGGGTCAAAGTTTCCCCCAGAGGTTAATTTTTTTTTTGTTACAATCCCCATTTTGAACAGATTTTACTAGCGTCTGATTTCAAAACAAAGTAAATGTGTGACGATTGTACTTCAGATTGATATGACTTTACGGCCCAAACGCTCCGCCGACAGAAACGATAACGACAATGCGGCTCACGGCCCTGATTTAAAGGGACGGCGCGCTAATGCTAATGCATTGTGAAATTCCCAGAAGCTAGCGCTATGGGAGCAGCATCCGGTGACCTGCAGTAACCCCGGCAGGGCTCGCTGCCACCAGGCCTGATGTCATGACCCAAAGCTGCATTCGCACTCTGTGTGTGTGTGTGTGTGTGTGTGTGTGTGTGTGTGTCACCGATATGCTATCAGACGTAGTCGTGTCAGCGCGCTGGTGCAAACTTCTCTCCAGGCTGCAAAATGCCACACGAACGTTGCGATATTTGGACCACACGCTATACCTGTCAATTCATTAGGTACAGTTAAACAAAGACGCTCTAATCGGTGAACGATCGAGCATTTGTTTGTCATTTTAAAAATTGGGAGGAATGTTTGATAGCGCTATTTTTTTCAGACCCATAGCAGTATGAGTACTCATCTTTTGTAATCACCGATACCGAGTACCGATACCATGAGTGTGTTTGAATCATAACATTTTGCAGGGGAAAAAAAAACAATTTAAAAAATAAATCTTCCCGATACCATTTGTGTATAGTTATGTACGAAAATTTTAAAAGATTTTGAACACCACGTAGGCCAAGGGTATCAAACATAGATACCGCGGGCTGGTTCTGGCCCTTGAAAAGATTTAACCCAGCTCGCCAGGTGATTTTTTTTTTTCAAAAAATGAACAACTAACAATTTTTTCCGATGATGAAGTATTTGTTTTAAAACACCACCCAAGTGAGAGCGCAGTTCTTTGGTATTAAAGAAGGAAAAAAAATGGGGCGGTATCGGTAGGGTATCAGAATGGGTATCACGCGGCAAAATAAGGTATTGGACCAACGCTGTAGACAATAACAACTCGGGGCAAACGTTAAAAAGAATGACAAAAAGGTCCTTTTTCTTTGGGCACAAACATCTGTTTTATATCATATCCAATCATGTAAAAAAAGCCTTTGTGGCATATTAACGCATTAACGTTGGTGAAGCTCGACAGAAAAGCCGCGGGAGGTGACTCAGCGGCCGCAGAACCCCACCTAAAGCGGGCCACACGTGTACACGTCTGTGTTATGATTACCCAAGACGAGGTCGCGGTAAGAAGCGGGCCGCCGCCGCCGCCGCCGGGCGCTCACGACAGCAAGGCCCGGACCTGCTGGGGGGAGCGGGCCAGGAGGTGCTCGGGGTCCTTGTAGGCGTTGGCCGGGCTGCTGAGCGCCGCGTGCACGTCGCCGTACGCCCGGCACACCAGCTCGGTGGACTGGGAGAAGATCTGCTCCCTGCCGTCACACATGCTTACTTTTATCACTTGTTATCTTCAATAAGATTTATGCTGAGCAAAAAAAAAAAAAAAATACTCAACGTATGAGAGACAAAGATTCAAAGGTTAAATCACGTTAAATTTGGGTGGCGTTTACCGGAAACATGACGGAAATTTCCCAGATATTCTCCACCCCTTTGCGACCTCGGTACATACGACATCTCGCTGGAGAAAACGGCAACCGGAAAAAAAAAAGCCCTTTCCCGTTATTTGCGCTTCCGTGCGTTCATCGGGCGGGGCGCGCCCGCCGCGGAGGCGATTTCAGGGAAGCGCCGACGTGAGTGAGAAATGGACCAGAAGCTAATTAATGGCGTCCTGCCCATTAGGCCTTCGGCGTCCATTAATAGAGAACATTAACCTGAGGTACAGAGTGCTCCTCAAGCCGGCCGCACTTCCCAGTAAAACGTGACTCACAGCACGCGGCGGGCGACTGGACGCGGCGAGCTAAAAGCATAAGCGCGCCGGTCCGCGCAAACGCCGAACGGGACGACCGCTTCCGCGCAGCTAATGAAAAGTCGTGGTGGCGTTTAGCGGCGGGATTCGACGGGAACGTCCCGTCGCACTCACTTGATGGCGGCGCTGAGCAGGAAGTTGAGTTGAGGCATCACCAGGGCGTCGGGGGACGAAAGGTAGCGGTCGAATTGGACCTGTTGGTCGGAGGGCCACAAAAATGAACGCGCGAGCCGCTTTTCATAGGACTCCAAGTTATGAAATCTGCTAGCGCATAATTCCGAATATGAAGCAGACTGTCATTTTTTTCAGAAAATGAAACCATTTTACGTGTACTGTATCTGAGAGACTTAAAAACAAAAGAAAAAGGCTTTATTTGTAGCCATTACACAGCAAATACTCATTGCGCATGAGCTAGCACCTGCTTTTAATACCAAAGGAAAAAAACAAAACGTTTTTTTGTTTTTAGAATTACTCCTGGAGTTATTTTTAGAGACCCAGCGGCTGAATCCGGTTTCCCTTGACAACATGAAATTTGGTCAATCACGAGTAGGGCTGGTATTAAAAAAAAAAAAAAAAAGGCTGAAAAAAGTCCATGCTGGGCATTACAAGGAGGCCTTCAAAAACTTACAACTCATGTTGGGAGTTTTGTTTGTGACGAAGATCCATTATGAAATGTACTCACCATGGCCGCTTTCACCGAGGAGACGTCCATGCTGGGCAGGAGGGACAAAGGACCCTGAATACGACGACAAAAACCAGATCATTTCCATTAAATGTGTATCAATATATACGTTTTGCTTTTATAAAGTTACAGTATTTGGTCAAATGTACTTTCAAATAATAATCAAGGCTAAAGCAAGTCAGACAAATACAGAAATAACAAAGTTACTAGCTTATCATATCGCGCTTGTCGGCCAGGTTTTTTGTTTACGTAGCGGCCTTGAATGCAGCACAACATACTAACATCTTTTTTTTTTTTAATCCGCTCAAATCACAACATGATATAATGCGCTGTATCATTTTCAGGGATGTTCGATACTGGTCGGATCACTGATACCAAGTACCGATACCACTTGTGCTTGTGATACGTAAAACTCAGAAGTGAGCAGTCCGTCAGCGCCGACGGACACGATGGACGCCGTTTCACTGACGGCAATGCAAAAAAAACAAACAAACAAAAACGGCTTAAAATAAAATTAGTAATATTTATTGATTTCAGATTTTTTTCCGGCATCTAATGGTTCAGTGGGTCAAAGTTTGAATAAGGATTTTTGAATACGCTATTTTTTATTCCGGGCACTTCGATGCTCTCAAAGCTATTTTTTTCATCTTTAGAATAAACTGTAAACTGGAGTAAGTTTGTCGATAATGATCTCATTTATATTCGCCGCAGGAGGTTGCACTGATATAAAAAAAAAAAGGGAAAAAAATAGCATTGCGCGCGCAGGACAACAAACATTCCACCAAGTCATCTGCTGTTGGAGAAACAACAAAATCAACAGCTGGCGCGCACGAGCAAATGACAGGGCCCAAAAGTTTCGCAGATAGTGAAAGTCAACCTCCAAGGCCGAGAATAGACGGCGTGCCGTGCAGACGCACAAGCAGGCGCCGCTATTTCGGGCCGGGCCACCCGGGGAGAAGATGACGCTTGACGAGCCGGTTCCGAGCCGGGGCGCGGCGCGGCGCGGCGCTCCTGTCCCGCCGTGACCCGCGCCGTCACGACGCGACTATGGCTACCGCCGCGGCCGTCAGTCAACGGTGGGCGGGGACTGCGACGCGCTCCGCTTGTGTTCTTAGCGTGGCAAATAAAAGCGTACGCGCTCGGGCCATATGGTAACCGTGGCGACGGGAAAGCAGTGGAAACAACAACACTCGGCGCAAATGCTTTCGCAAAGCCTTTCGGTGTTGTTTTTATATTTCTAGCCTAATGCAAAGGATATAAAAAGTCGCCACACCCCGGTATGATGTAGTAAAATGAAAGAAAAAAAAACAAACAAACAGAAAAACATAAAACATTTAAAAAATATAATACATTTCCAAACTTGTTGCACCTTAAATGTGACCTCAAATATGTAGCGGAAGGAATTTAATCCTTTGGAGCGGAGGAGTAAAAACATATATGAAAAAAAAAGTGAGATTATCTGGTTGTGAAAGTATGTAAAAAAAAAAAAAAAAAAAGTACACCCCACTTTCAAATGTGACATTTTTGTAGAATTAAAAAAAAAATGTGTGCCTTATATTACAGAAAATATGGTAAATCTGTCGCCTGAAAATGACATCGTAGTTGCTTGGGGCTCAGGTAACAACCAATCAGGACTCACCTGTTTTCTGGTCATGTGACATTGGCAAGCTGGGACGTTTGTTTAAGAGTCAAGACATTCAATGCCAGATACTTAAGTATCGATTTAATACTTAAGTATCTGGGATTTATTGTCCGGGCTCTAAAAATCAAAACGTGAAAATACGTCTCTGGCATTGAATGAGTTACGCCACATTTTATAGTCCATTTTTGTGGGTTGAATTTGTTCACGTTGGAGGTTGATAAAGCGAGCAAGTGCCATTCGTTTCCAGTATGTACGCTGATATTCCTCATGTGAAATATGTGTTGTTATTCAGAAAAAGAAATTCTGCCCAAGCTTAATTGTCAGCAATTGAAAACTGTCCCTGCAGCGCGGGGGGGGGGGGGTGTTTGGAGACCTGCTCGGCGCCGTGCTGCTGCACACAGTTGTAGATGTAGCTGAGGCCCGCTCTGGTCAGCACGTAGGAGGCCTGCTCGTTGATCAGCGTGTCCAGGTGAGCCTCGATCTGCGTAAACAACAGAGTGAGTGCTCGAAAAGGAGAAAAAGAAGAAGAAGAAGAAAAAAAAAAGAGGCGCCGTTGCGAGCAAATGCTACTTATGCCTAATGGAGCATCGGCAGAGCCGCGTTGCTCGACACAAAAGATGCGGTAAAATTAGCCGGAGAGATGGACCGCCGTAACGCGGAGGAGAAGAGATGCGCACCTCTCCAGATGGCCATAAAAGGGAAGGAGAGCCCATTACATGGCAGAAAATGCATCTTTGGAAATCGGAGTGCCTGGAGCCTTCGCTCTCCAGATCATTTTCAAAAAGTACATACCTACGAATAGTGCGCAATATGGGCAAACATTTACAACCCCCGAAAGAATATTTTCCTTAAAATTACAAGCTCTTTTCTGGCATTTCTTCTCCGTTGATGTATCAAATATGCGCAGGAAAAAAGAAGGCCACAAAAACAAAACCCAAATATTTAATATAGCAAAATAAATAACGATGAAAATATCTTGCTAATATAACCGCTTTTATGTTGAGAGCTTTAGGTATCATTCAAATACGCCTATCATTTAGCTAGTAAAGCAGGCGTGTCCAACATAGGGCCCGCGGGCCGGGTATGGCCCACAAAGACGTTCAACCCGGCCCGCGAGATGTATTTCAAATGGTACCAACTCCTCAGTCGTTTGTGCTAGCAGCTTAATTCCAACGGATTTTGAAATCGGAGAAGCTGGAGCGTTGTGTCGCATACATTACAGTAGCTGGCACCTTTTCAAGTCTTGGGGAAGGCGGTGCGTCATAGTGGAAAGAGAGAGGCTGGAATCAACTTATATGTTCTAAAAAAAAATTCTTTTTTGAAAGAATGGTAAACTGATAATAGGACATTTTCATTCATTCAGGAAATTTAACAAAAAAATGCTATTTGGGATACACAGGGGACTTTTCAAACCCCGTTTTTTGCAATGAATTCAGAATCAGAATCAGAATCAGAATCAGAATCAGAATCGCCTTTATTGACTTTTAAAGCCGGGGCAAGCCTTGCATGCCTACCTGGAACTCAAGCATCTCCAGCCTTTTGTCCGTGAACTCAAAGAGCGCCAGCGTGGTCTTCATGACGTACAGCGAGTTGACCATGTAGGTGGCCATGTCGGCCGTGCCAAGGTTACTGGCGGACACCGTGCACAGCTGCAGGAGGGGATCCAGAATGCACGAGAGCACCTGGGAGCGGGCGGGAAAACGTCACGGTACGGGACGGGTGAAAAAGACAGAACTGTTGAGCGTACCTGGGCAAAGTCAGCCTGCCGAGCACCCACGGGGACGACTGAGGAGTCGTGAGAGGCCAGGACCTCCCTGAGGAGGGCCAACGTTTGGGTGAGGGAAGCGGTGGGGCCCAGGTCAGGAGGTGGCAGCTCCACCTAGAACAAAAAAAATACCAGAATTCCCCAAATATAGGATTGCACTTTCTTTTTTAAAAAATTTTCCATAAAAGAGGCGAGCAGACGGAACCAACGTCCGATGTAATGTAAAATTACGTCTTTGGGATGGAACGAGTAACGTAAATGTAGTTTAATTTCCCACAGTAAGCATGGCAGCAAGTATTTGGGAACCACCAATGGCAAATGAAAATACAAAAGAGGCCCGCACCCACGTAACTTAACTAATTCGATCCCAAAATCGTATTTTTCCATTTATTTTTTTTAAGGGTCAAAGTAGATGTTTGCAAATGCTTTGTTTTCATCAAATATAAAAAGATGACCAATCTGTTTTCAAATCACTTTTGAGAGGCCGAAAAAAAAAGAGGATTTTAATCATTTAAAAAATTTTCAAAAGCCCTTGAGCAGTTGTTTTGGCCGCAAATGTGTATCCTACTCCATATTTCTCTTCGGTCGTTTCTGGGAGGTGTCCCAATATTTCTGTCATCTCCTCAGTACACCCTGCACAGGTAATTTTGTGAGTCAGTCGCGCTTTTAATGAAAAGGCCGGTGATTAAATCTTCCCGTGGACAAGAAAAAAAAGGGCGCCGGGCAATCTTTTGTCGCGGCTAATGGGGGTCATTACGAGAAGAGCGCGCTCCCGGCATTAGCTGCAATCGACACCGAAACCCAGAGGGGCCTTTAATGGGATTAGCAGCGGGGGCCACTGGGATCGTCGGGCTAGCGCCGATCGATCGGGAGCCGGCCGGACCCGGCTACGTGCCGCCGTACGTTTGGACGGCAATTTAAGCCGAACGCTAAGAAGGTCGATGTGTTTTTGGGCGGCTGGCGAGGGACGCTTGGACGCAGCGGGGTTGAATGTTTTTCAAGAGGTCCGCAAATGGCTGCGCTGATTGCGGAGGGGCGCCGAAGAACCTCGGCGTGATCGTGACGACACAAATCAGAAAAATGTCGATAATATGGATTCTACCTCTTTTTGCAAAGAGTTGAATCTTCGGCGGAGCTAGCGTATGGCTTGTGTCGAGCAAACACTTAAAAGTGTTTGACGGTCGCTCGGGTAGCAACCGATCATGGCCCGTCTTGCCAATATCACGTGACCAGAAAACAGGTGAGTTCTGATCGGTTGTTATCTGAGCACCACGATATCATTTTCAGGTGACAAAATGGCCACCCCTGAAACGGATTTACCGTATTTCCCGCCCTATATGTCGCACCTGAAAGCCTACAATTTTTTAGAAAGCTGAAGGCGTACCTTAAAATCCGGTGCGTTTTATCGTACGGAAAACACTGTGCTTGCATTCATTCATTAAAAAAAAAGCATAATTTCCACTCAGATGACACCGTACCTTGTCCATGAGTCTGCTAGCATGGAGGCTCAGGCTGTTGAAGAACATCTTTTTGCTGAGCATGTGCATCTCCTCCATGGTCATGAGCAAAGAGGCCACACTCGTTCCCATGATTGAGCTGCAGGCACATGAACGGGACGGGGTTCGAACCGCAGCAAAAAGACGCAGTGGAGAGGGCGAGCGGACCTGATGGTGTGGTGGTAGAACTTGAGCAGGTTGGACAGCTTGTACAGCAGCACGGCGCCCGGCTCGGCCACGATCACCTGCTCGATCCGAACCTAAGGGACGCCGAAGAGTGTCAGAATGCTAACGGCGAGAACGAGGAGCATTTCGGCTCTTTTAGATGCTGACTTTCAGAGGCCGACAGACTCCTTCCGTGATGTGTCCCACCACTTCCTGCATGTTGTCCTCCACGCCTAGACAAAAATCAAACAAACCCAAAAGCAATAAAAATGATGTGATCGACATGACAAATCCCTTTATAATGAGTTACGGTTTAAAAAAGGGCTCTGAAACGACTGAGCAACAAAGTATAACAGACAACATGATTTTGCAGCAAATTTGAGGAAGCTGGCGTGTACTCGTTAGGACCTCAGGTGTCTCACGCTTACATATAACAGAAATAGACATTCTTTGAAATGCTTTTCCTTTTGTTTACAGTAAAAATGTGTTAAAAAGGGATTGAAACACCTTGAAGGGCCTTCAAACATGAGGAGGTCAATATAGTCAATGATTACCGTATTTTCCGCATTATAAGACGCACCGGATTATAAGGCGCACCCTCTATTAATGACATTTTCCACATATAAGGCGCACCGGATTATAAGGCGCCCCCTCAATTAATGACATATTTTAAAACGTTTTCAATCACAATATAGTAATACTCAAAGTAATAACAATAATAACGCAAATAATAACTCTCAATAGCATAATAACTCAATGTCAATATGAGCAACCTTGTTCAACTGTAAACACGCAAAAGAAACAGGTAAAGCTTAGCTTATCAGTTCATTTCCATCTACGAATCCCAAACTCAATATCGATCCATATATAAGGCGCACCAGATTATAAGGCGCACCAGCTTTTTTAAAAAAAATTAAGGCTTTTAGGTGCGCCTTGTAGTGCGGAAAATACAGTAATTTGTGATAATGTTCGCTATGGCGATGGACAGACTGACAGAGGGGTCAGCTAGGAATCTCCATGCGCCATGATGTTTGCAGTTGACATTGTGATCTGTAGTGAGCGTAGGCAAAAGGTGGAGGAGAAGCTAAAGAGGTGGAGGTTGGCTCTGAAAAAGAGAGGAATGAAGATTGGGCGCCGCGAGACGGAGTATACGTGTGTGAGTGAGAGGGACCCGAGTGGAAGGGTGAAGAAAAGAGGGTGTTCCAAAACCTTCTGACTTATCTTCCTGGCTGTCGTAGTTGTAAAAGATCGCCTTTGCGAAAAAGAAAAGCGGCTAAAAGACAGTAGATTTGAGAGAAGCTGGAGCGTACCCTGCAGAGTGACTTGCTTGAGCAGCGCTTCCAGGTGCTCCCTCTCTGAGGCGGTGGCTTGGTGCAGCCAGGCCAGCATGTCTCCCACGTACCTATTGAAAACGGACGGGTCAATTAAATCCCCTCCTGGCCGGCGGGAGGCTAATTTTAACACGTCGGGAACACGAGTACCCACAATCATGGGCCATCATGTTTCATTTCCCCTCTAAAGACAACGCGGCCGTATTGGCCGTTAAGTAACGCTGGCAAAGACAACAAGGTTAAAGTAGAATGACGTTGTGTGCCTGCGCGTGTGGCGGACGCTGTGAGAAACAACTCAATGTTCTCAGAATCGCTGATGTCTCCGTCTAACTACGGGCCCATTCTGCGGACCTTTCTGAGAAAACCTCCCGGTGCGGCAAATTCAGGACACGCGCTCCTGAGATTATCTGCTCCATGAGGATCATTTGTGATCAAAAGATGGAAGAATAACCCTTCATAATCAGAGGTCATCAATATGGGGGTGCGTGAAAGCTCTTGAAGAAGGTACGTGAAATTTTAGGGGTCTGCGGGTATGAGGCAGTTTTATTTTATGCTTTTTAATGCTGTGAGGGAAAAAAAAAAAAAACTTATTTTCAAATTAAGAGTAAATGAATTTGAACATGAAGCAACTTTTTGCTAATTACTTGTCGGAAAAAAAATCTACAAGAAAAAATCATTCATCGTTGAAAAAAAGGTTGCGAATCACTGCAATAGTGAATGAAAGCAGTAAAAGAAACATAGTAACATAGTGGCATACTATAATGTAATCAACAGTTTTGCATAATTGCTATATTTTAGTCATATTATTTTTTTGCCTTTTCCAACGTTCTCCCCTCAGTTTCAAAACCTCCAACATTTTACAACGGCAAGGGTTTGCAGATGTATTTTTTTTCAAACTAAAAGCAATTGAATGGAAAAAGAAATGCCGTTTTGCGATCTATTTGGCTGAAAAAAATGTCACAAGTCTCACATCATCTAAAAAAAGGTTGAGAACCTTTAATTGCTATATTTTCTTCACATCATTTTTTTTTGCCTTTTGCAGCGGACTTTACTCGCTTTCAGCAGCTTCTGCTCCATCTTTTCCAAGGACAGAGGTTCGCAGCTGTAAAATCATTTTCTCGCCCTTGGCTGGCGCCATAACCTTCATATACTCCTTCCTTTTTATTAATAGTACATATCACAGATGTTCTCTGCTTGTTGTGCTCCAATTCAACAACCCTTATCTGCCTCTTCACAGCCATCACATGGAAACGACCAATACTTTGAAATTCGGTGAGAAAAAAAATATATAAAATAGGGTTGTAACTAACATTGTTTTAAATCATCCCATTAACGTCTAATGTACTGTAGTCAATGGGAGTGACTTTTTTTTCAAACTGACATTGCAGGAAACGTACTAACAATTTATTTTTTTATTGGTTGCTGGTTTGTTCCGTAACTTGGTTACTAATGGGCACGATGAGAATATTTTCTGTAATAATTTGGAACAAGCTTAGTTGACGATTAAAAGTTTCTCCTCGACAAGCAGAAATTTGCGTAATGTGTTTTAGTCAGGGGGCCGAAAGAAATCAGGAAATATTTTCTGTGGTGAGGCAAAAAAAAAAAAATCAGAACATTTGGACAAATTTATGTCCCTAAACGATTAGTTAATTATCACAAATATTACTGATTAATTTGGGAACCGATTAGTTGTCGATTAATCGTTTCCCCTCAAACACAGATTTGCATGATAAATGTTAGTCTGCTTTCACAGGTGCCGAAAGAAATCAGAGAATATTTTCTGTGGTGAGGCAAAAAAATCTGAACATTTGGACAAATGTAGTTCCCTAAACAATTAGTTAACTATCACAAATATCACAGATTAATTCGACAACCGATTCGATGTCGATTAATCGTTTCCCCTCAACAAACACAAATTTGCATGACAAATGTTCATCGATTAGGGGGCCGAAAGAATTCACAGAATATTTTCTGTGGTGAAGCAAAAATTCAGAACATTTGGGCACATTTAATCAACGATCACAAATGTTACAGATTGATTAGTCGATTAATTGCTGCCCCTTGACAAAAATGCGAATAAAAAAAAAAAACCCAGAGCAAATACCACCACAAAAAAGTAAATAAACCATATGAGCTGATGCCTGGTGTGTTGAGATTCATTGCTGCCATCTACTGGCGGAGTGTCTGAACTCACGTGTAAATAAACAAACAAAAAAAATGATCAAGCTACTTCACATAACAAAGTAGCACAGTAATATGTTGATGATGGTGTCCAAATTGCGATTTTACCTCATGGGGTCATGCGAGTGCATCTCAATGGGCCGGGGGGTCCCGCCCGGGCCCCCCCGCGTCAGCGCGTCGATGAAGCCGCGCACCACCGCGTTCCTGCGCGCCGTCCCAAATTCATCCAGGGTGTACCTGCGGGCAAAAAGGGAAGACCAAGGCCGTGTGGGAAGCGGCCATGTTTTTGCGCCTTGGAGGTCAGTCGGGAAGCAAATCAGGCGCCGGGGCGGCGTTTTCCACAAGGAAGGCTGGCCTTTTGTCAGACTAAACAGGAGATAGCG
Source organism: Hippichthys cyanospilos (assembly GCF_059441005.1). Lineage (NCBI taxonomy): Eukaryota > Metazoa > Chordata > Actinopteri > Syngnathiformes > Syngnathidae > Hippichthys > Hippichthys cyanospilos. Next base: position 2,154,560 of record NC_142379.1, read on the forward strand.
CTCCATCAGGAATCCCGGAAAAGCCCGTGACCTTGCGCAAGCATGTTGGAGGAAAGCGAAAGGGGCAGGTGTACTTCGTGGGCCATTTCCGGGGAAGGAAAAAACAAAAAACAAAAACATTGCTCATCGGTCATCTTGAATGCAGCCAAGCCGGCTTTCGACAAGCTACGCTAATGGACTCCGAAGACGTTTACGGAACTTGTCCAAGGACGCGTTCAAGCACTTTTCCTGCCGCTTTAAATATAGACGGCTACTTGACGTCATTCCCTTGCAAAAAATAAACAACGAAGCCATGGCCCTCAAAACCGTTCATATTTTGAAAAAAAAAAAAAGAATCACCAAAAGTAGTTCATCTCCGAAAATTTAGCATTGCCTATTTGTGTTATGGCGGCACGCTTTTATTTGTGTGTGTGTGTGTGTGTGTGTGTGTGTGTGGGGGGGGGGGGGGGGGGGGGGGGGATGGTGTTGAAACAAACAACAACAAAAAGGACAAAGGCCATTGTTTTTCTCCAATTCAATGTAAACTGTATGGGAATCTAGTGCCATCTAGTGGCCAACAAAGAGAATGCAACAATATTAAAGCATGAACACTACTGTACCATTACTACACCACATTTGCAAGATTCGTATTTGGGTATACGTCAGGGGCGGAGCTACATAGAAGCCACTCCCACACCGAGGGTAATATTTTAAGATGTGTGATTTTTCTACAATTTTTATATACAGAGTATGTTCATCACTGATGGGAAAAAGAAGCCTCATGAAACACGTGTGATTGTTGTTTGCCCCTCTAGATGGCACTCCTGGTTTAAAGATGCAATGTAAATTGCACTAACCTTTATTTTTAAGCCAAGAGCACCTTCTAGAGGAGGAAAAAAATAATACAAGTGTTTCATGAGGCTTCGTTTTCCCATCGCAAGAATTCATAGACTCTTTATTTCACGAAACGCTGACTGTGAAGAATTTTTGGCCACACCTCACCGAGTCCACAGAATTTTTGGGGGCTATGCACATTGTATTGGCATATTTTTGTCATATTCAAAAAGAAGGTGAATTATTTTGAGTTCACCACTAGATGGCACTAAATTCTACACACTGTCTCCTCAAAAAGAAAGAAAAAAAAAGCATGCAGCTCCCTGAGGTAACTTTATGTGTTGTTGAACAAGTCTAAAACAACCTTTTTATTTTACATGTTGCAGCAGCTCCCATTAAAAAGTAATGTGAATTCCGACAAGTCAGTAAATGTACCACATGATCTAAACAGGCTGTTTGTCGCGGCGCCGCACTTCCCCCTAGTGCTGCTTTTTCAGGGAGCAACAGGACAAACAATGTGGTGTATATGTGTGGTTGTGTTTGTTTTTGGCACAAAGTGGGGCTTATATTGCAGGTTTTTACATTGTTGCGGGGTCCTCTTGTTTATTTTGAGGAGCCCCACAAGGATTGAGGTTTTCATTGCATGTTGGGTGAGGTTAGGGGCGAGTAAATACATGATTATCCTATTATGTCAATCAGGTGGCGCCTGTAAGACAAATCTGTGTGTTTGTGTGTGTATGTGTGTGTGTGTGTGTGTGTGTGTGTGTTTTACTTGTAAAGGACAGGCCTGTCCTGGAGGGCCTCCATGGCTTGAGTCAAAACGGGGCTGATATCGCACGTCTCCTGGATCAATCCTCTGCACTCATCTGGGGACGCAGCGGGGAAAATGAGAACTTTTGAAAATAAAAATCCTCCTTTAATTCAAGCACGTTCAAAGGTTTCTCTGGAAACTTTGCCCCGTTCTTTTTTATCTTTTATGGTCACTATGCTAATGCTAATCGCCAAAAGACAGCGTGATATCTGAACTATTTACTGTATGCCCGAAAGTTGGGAGTACACAGCTGCGGAGCCTTATTCTGCTGGAATCGGAAGGTCTGCCTTATTACTGTTATTCTGCACTCTAAGGCGCACCAGATTATAAGGCGCACCTTCAATAAACGGCCTATTTTAAAGCAGTATTCATATATAGGGCGCGCTGCATTATAAAGCGCATAGAATAGAAGCTATTAGTGGCTGGGCTTGGCCGCCCACCTACAAGGAGGACAACTACGCCTAAACCATGTAACTCCATGTGACCTTAAGGTCTTAACCGGTTCCAACTAGATGACGTGCGCAAGGGTGTTAATAGAAAGGACGATGCGGAGCCCGGAAAGGTCACGGCAACACGACGGACTGGCTTAAGTCACGTAACAGCGCGGATACAGCAAAGTGAGTTCCGGTCGTTATATTCGCAACCCGATGTCACAACGGAAGCAATTATTCACGTGAATTGTGGCGCGGCGTCAACGACACCGAGGTTCGGCGTTTACATAGCAATAGCGTATTAAGTATTCATTAGCGTTGTGAGGTTGCGGACTTACTCTGCGCCCAGCGGTAAAGTTGCTCGTAGGCCGCCTCCTGCAACACGGCCATCTGCTCCATGATCTCCAGCCTACATGACATTTACGTTGCCTTCACACATAAGCTGCGATGCGGTGGTGGTGTCAGTGGGGGAAAAAAAAATGATGTTGGTTCTCACCCCGCCGTCTGCTGGTTGGTTCGCAACAGGATTTTAACATCCTCGTGGATCTGCTTCACTCGACTCAGGGCTTTGAAGAAGTCCTGAAAAATATACGATAAAGCGTTTTGCAGCTGACTGGAGTTTCGGGAAAAACTGGCTTGGGTGGTCGCATTGAAATTTGTGGAAGGATTTGGAATAATATTGAACTGATATGGAACGAAAAATAAAATAAATTTAACATCTTTAAAAATATCATATTATTATTAACTGCATTGTTAAAGTTGGAAAGGTTGGTAATCGTAAAAAACGGTAAAACCTAGTGAAGAAAAAATATATTTTGTGAGTACAGTATTATAATGACAAAATGTGTCATTTTTGGTTAAATGAGAATTTTTAGAGAGTTGCACATTTAGAAGTTGGTCAAAATTTAGTCATATATTTTAATGTTCGTCCAATCTTAGTCAATGAAAATAAAGAGCATATTTATTTTTAAAAAATTGACAGTTAATGTAGCTGATATTATCAACTATACCGCACCTATTTGTAACTGCTTTAAGTAAAAGTGTGAGGAATTAAAGACAAAATACAACAAAGTAAAACGGCGTTGATGATGTAGCATAACGTGCATTCAGACGATTAAACAAAACAAAACAAAAAACAAAAAAAACAACAAAAAAAGGCAAAATCTGTAAACAGACTGCATTCCGGCCCCAGTCGTCAATCTGTGTGTATTCAATTTTAAATTTCAAATATGAATCCTACCTCTGTAATGGGGGCATCTCTGGCCCCTCGCAGTGTGCTCATCTCTTCACTGGACAGCTGGAACTTGGCCAGGAAGGCCTTGGCCACCTGGGCCCTCACCTCAAGACGATGGCTGAAGGAGGAGAAACAACCTCTTTCATTCCTCTATTCTTCGCGTATTTCTAAAATAAACAGCTTTAATCCATATGTATAGCAATCACTTTATTTAATTGTTCATAATGTTTTCTTAAATTGCAAGTCTGTTCAATCTAAGGCACACCGGATTATAAGGCGCACAGAGTAGAAGCTGCAGTAGTGGCTGTGGTTGCGGTATGCATCCACTAGATGGAGCTGAGCTAAAGGAATTGCCAACAAAACAATCAGATAAATAAGTCAAGCTTCATTAAACTTTTTTAATAGAATACAAGCATTCTCACAACTCTGTTCCCTCCCACAATGAATAAACAGCTGTATTATTGGAGTACTTTCTGAGGAAAAAAAATACCTCTTGATTACATGAAGCGTTTAGAGCAATGCCAAGATGAATACAGAGTTTAAAAGAAAATAATTATGATTCAATTCAATATTAAACTTATTTTTTTAATCAAATTGCAACCAAAAACTCTTAAAATATATTGTTTTATTGGTTTAAAGACAGTCTGTGGATTTATTTAATTAACTTGCGCTTTATTTTTACAAAAACTCAGTTTTTACACTTCGTCCCCATATAAGTTGCTTCAAAATTGGAGTAAGTACAACCAACATTTCAAACAGGGTTTTATAAGAATTTTTGCTTTAAAAAAGACATTTATAACCAACATATAGAGGTAAAAATTGAAGAATTGACGAACCTATTAAGTTTGTATTTTTTTCATCCCCCAAAAATGAAAAGTCTTGCTGCAATGTATGAAGGTGAACCGGATTATAAGGCGCACCGTCAGCTTTTGAAAAAAATTGGAAGGCTTTTAGGTGTGCATTTTAGTGCGGAACGTTATAGCACAACTAAGCTTTTATTGAAAAACAAAAATGAAAAGGATGCTCCGAGTACGCAGTAATGACTTTCAACCAGCAGAGGGCAGTCTGACTCCTGGAACAAAACAAAGTGTATGAGGAAGTTGGGACCAATTTATAACAGCGGGTGACAGAAAGAATTAAACGGGCAGTGTTTGGACAGCAGTGGGGGTTTGCTATCATTGTGTCTCTGTGGGGTGATAGTCTCCATGGCAACAGCTCGAATCACACCGGGACTCGGGTCAGAACAACGCTCCCCCGGTCCACATCCGACCAGGCTGGATCATTAAATCACTGGCTGGTTTTCAAAAGGGGGGGAGGAGAGTCCAAGTGACTTCAAATTTATGACCTTCCATTCGGTGAGTTCTAATCAATTGTCCAAATAAGAAATAACGGAAATGAAATTAAAGGGTACCAAGGGGTCAAACTTCATAACTTTTACTTACTACAGAGCCCCGGAAAGGCTATGGGATTCCGAGTGTGTGTGTTCCTGTATGACTATACTAGTGAGAACCGCTTGGAATTTTCTACAGACATAATGAGGACATTTAGGAGAAGTGAGGACAATTAGGCGTGTCCTCAATTGTTTGGGTGTCAAGACTTCCTTTCAGAGTCCAGACATTAAATCCAAGATACTTGAGTATTAAATCGATACTTAAGTACATAAAGGAGATGAATTTCCAGATACTTAAATATTAAATCGATACTTAAGTAAGAGATAGCAGACAGCTTTATATTAGGTCACTGTGAATTCAATCAGCTGGAGAAATCATAACATTTACATGATCCTCTGTGTTTTAGTAATATTCCTGTGTGTGAACAAGGATGGACTCGTACGGTGGTTCAGCCTGCTTGCTTCTTTCATTGAAAATAATGCCGTAACAACCTAAGCTAACACGAGCTGATGTTAAAAATAAACAATGAAATTAATTTAAAAAAAAATTGTTTTCATTACTAACTCAGATTATTTCACAGACCCCTGCTGTCAGGCCATGGACCCCCGGGGGCCCCCACTAAGAGAACCACTGCATTAAAGTCTATATATGCAAGTCTATAGAGCTGTATACTTTAATAGGAGTAGATAGTTTTTGTTTTTTTTAAGTGTGGGGGAGAGAGCGAGAAGAAACCCAATTTCGAACATGACATTGGACTAAATTTTCTATGAGGTATGAATACAATATATGCTAAGCCAACATGTTCATTAATCAAACCTAACCATGCGCACATTTTCCTTCTCGCGTTTTCCTATCCTGATACGACGCGTGACTTTTTTTTTTTTTTTAATCCACGAAATGCAAATGTATGCGCGGATATAATTGGATCATTTCGTGGTGTAAAATTGTCACCTCACGTTGAAACGGTAATGAAAACACAAGGCTCACTAGCCCGGGTACGGTTTTCAGGAATGAAGAACTTGGCTTTGCTTTTGCTCCGCTAGGTCACACATGACATTTTAGTCCATTTATGAGCTCTGTTGTGAGACTCGTCAGAAAATTGACGGAAAGCGACAACCATTGTGGAAGAATGTGAGTGGACCTAAAGCACTTCCCTGAGGAACACAATCCAAAAAAGTAGCTATTGTAGTGCAATCTTTTCTGGGCAAAGAAATTGAGATGTGCCCCTACTACAGAGCTGGATGATATCTGGAGTTATTCTGCCTGCAGCTTTAAAGCATAAATTAAACAAAATAAATAAAAATGGTAAAATGAATAAAAATTATTGTCAATGAAAAAAAAGAAAAAATATGATAAAACATATTAAAAAGTATAATAATGCAAAACAGATTTGATAAACAAATAAGCATTTATAATAACCAAAAACAAACTGTAAATGAAACACATAATAATAAAAATGAATAAATAAACATGTTTAAAAAAACGTTTAGTAAAGTATTTTGGGGGTATTTTTTGGCAACATCAAAAACTAATCTTTGAAGCTCGTTTTTCCCGCAGATTTTTTAATACGTCTACGGGGAAGATGGAGATTTTTTTGACCTGGCATTTGTGAGGTCTGCTGACTTAATTTTCGACATCGATGAGATGAGTTGAACTTTTATATGAATCTAGATGCCCTTAAACATTTCCTCGAGGAGCATCACATCACACCAGATGACATTTCGGGGTATTATGGATGCTAAATAAAATTATGTAGACATAAGCACTGTGACATATGACCAAATACATCAACGGGAACAAAAGTATGAAGGTGTGACTTCCATTTGGACCTTCTGGGAAAAGCTAGGAGATTTTGGAGCGCATCTGTGGGAATTTGCGCCTCGTTGTTAGACACGTGGGCCTAAAATGTCTTGGCATCGTGAGGAATTGAAATTGAATGGGGACCGAGACTTTTAAGAGGTGATTAAGAAATACCGATAGCGAGGATGAGCTCACAGAGGTTCCAGACTATTTCACGCGCACACGCTAGGTCAAATGGCAGCGCGACGACATACGCGGTTTCCCGACTCGTTTCGCAGGCTTGGGTTTCCCCCTGCCTAACGGGACGATTGATTTTATCTTTCCAAGTGGCGGCAACGATTGAAGGTGTACAATTCAGTCCCGTTAATGGCCGTGTCACATCGAAGGGCCGGCGTTAGCGCCCGTGACTTTATTTGGCTAAGGAATCGGCCAATAGTGCCACTGAGAACGTGAGGGGTCGGTTTTGTCTTTTTAAACGGAAGTGAAGAATTTGTTAGCTACTTTGATAGACAATCTGAGGGCAGAGCGGTAGGGTCTGACCGGTGAATTGGCAAAAAATCGAACAAATATGACAAAAAAAACAAAACACCGTAATCCTCCTAATATGACGTGCACTTGTGTATAGGACGCAGCCTTAATTTTGGGGTCAAATTGTGGTATTTTCTATGTCTACCGTGTATAAAACGCACTGACACTTTGGCAACAATGTAAAAACTACAGCAAAACAGAACAAATTTAATCTTCCTAAACTCTTCATATTTTCTTGTGTTTCCAAACCTAAGTTACCGTATTTCTGTGTGTACAAGTCGAGTTTTTTTTCCTCATTTTCAACCGCCATATTGGGGGGGACTTTAACCCGCATAACTCAAAACGAGACCAATTTTCTCCACAGATCTGTGCTTGAAAAACATCAATTTGAATGTAAAATAAGTCAATTCATGTTATTTAGAAGGCTTAAAATGATTATACATACATCTGATTCGATATAGTATGCATTTGTTTTAAGCGCCGCCTTATTGCCTCTTTATTGTTAACAACGAAACTGCGTGGATACATTTTCCGGCGGACGTTGACCCATTATGAAAAGGAAAACACGGCTTGACTAACGCCTGGCATTGAAAGAGTTGACGACTTCATCTAATGAATTTAATTAAATATCTAACTCAATGTATTTATTTATTATTGTTCCAGACTTTGTTCCCTTTTCCTATGGATTGTAATGGCCGCCTGACCCGATATTTTGCGATGCGTCGGGGTCCAGTTTCAAAAGGCTAGTCGGGCACGCGCCAGCGATCACAGCGCACGCGGTCCCATCGGAGAGCGGCGAGGCGTTGGCTCTGATTAACAGTCAGCTCAAGCGTGATGGCTTTTGTTTACGCCGTCGTCCGAGCAGGCTCATCTAGGAGGGAATGTCAACCACGGAGGTCATTCGGGCAACATTTGCTTTGACTTAAAAAGAGGCGAAACGGGAGTCCTTTTTTTTTTCCTCCCCATCCAAAAACGCTTTGTCCTGGTTAGGGGCACTTGGCTGAAAAAATATTTTACAGGGGGTACATCTTTAAAAAAAAGGTTGAGAACTACGAATTTTTTTTTTTTTTTGAATTGGGGTATATGTCAAGCTCAAAACGATTGGTCATGTCTGTTATACAATTGTGAAAATTCATTTGTTTAAAAAGAACAAGTCATTTTTCTCCTCAAATTAAGAGCAAAAATAAAAAATGAGGGCGCATCATTGAAAAAAGGTTAAGACCTCAAGATTAAAAAGTAAAATTCTTATGCAAAAACACATTTTGGGCTTGGAATATATGTTCAGTTCAAGACTATTGGGAATGTCTATTATCCAATGGTGAAAATTCATTTGTTCAAATGGAGTATCGTTTTTATTTTCAAATTAAGAGCAAATAAATTTGAACATCAAGCAATGTGTTGCTTGTGTTTCAAGGTTGAAAAGGGAAGACTCTGTTTTAAAAATGCTTTGCACTGGTTAATTGGTATTTGCCATAATAAAAATCATGAGGGGAACATCACTGAAAAAAGGCTGGTTTAAAATGTAAATAAGACAAAATGTGGCCTCAAAATATGCACAAGAAGACTTTTTGTAACTTCTGTAAACCGTTGGTTCTGATTCTCATAACAACAATAACTAATCGTTTATAATAACAATGAATAAAAGCAGTTCTGATGACTTTTTTGTTCACCGTTCCCTGTAATAGGCCGCCTTTAAAAGCGCGACAAGCTAACGCGGCACACAATGAAGAAAATTTCTGACTCGCTCGTCATTTCACCCCCGACGCCGCCGGCCCGGCCCGCGGTCGTGTCGGGACACGCTGCGCATGACGATGTGTAATGTCGAAGCGGCGCGGCGCGGGCCGGGCGGTTTGTTACCTTGGTGCCGACAGCGTCTTTCGGCAAGGCGGGGCCCCGCGTGCAAGGACGACAAAAGAACGCCGGCGGGCAAACACGGGTCACCCGCCCCCCCGTTGGCCGGTCGCCTACCACCTTTGCTCGCGCAATCTGCCGCGCCTTTCCGTTTCATTAGAGCTGACAAATGACACGGTGCCTTCGGCTGATAAGATGCCCCGGGGGTGGTGTGTGTGCGTGTGTGTTGGGTGCTAGGTAAACACACATCGCCGGCATCTGCGGAGCGGGCCGCACTCTCCCGGGCTGACTCAGATTGAGAGATTATGCGGCAAATCTGGCTATTATGCGGGGGAAAATGAGAAAGGGAGACGGCGGTTGTGCACGGAACAACAAAAATCACTTGTGACAAGGTCGAATCCCGCCGTGTTTTCCTGTCTGGGTAGGAGGCTAGCGCATCTTTATGGATTAGAATGTCACAAAAGTGGACATGGGGTGCTAAAAGGTGGGCGGGGGGTAACAAGTATCGTCATTTCTCAAATATAAAAAGCTTTGTTTCCCCAAAAACGAAGGCCGAAAGTATGGGTGCGTCCTGTAAACGGCAACTTAATTTTTTAGGTTATATCGGACGTGTACTTGCTTACAATAATTACCGTCACGGGTGGAGGTCAGATGGCTGTTAGCAGCCAGTGCCTGTAACAGAATTATTTTCAATATAAGAAACGAGCTGACGAAACCAACGTCCGAGTCTACCCTTGTTCACACACAGAAATATTGCGAAAACGGAAAGGTTATGATGTCTCCAGTTGATTCAATTAAGAGTGTCAAAGTATGAGGCTGTTTGCACCGGTTAGAAAACACAGAAAGGTTTTCCATTTGACGCATTAATTATTTGTGGTCTTTTGGCAACTAGGTGGAACACGAAGGGTGCGCATCTTCAGGTATTTGTGGCAAAGAGAACTCTGGTTACGTGGCGAGAAAAAGCAAAAACAACTACTTGGAGCGCATTCAATGTTACACTGGTGCTGCATTCCTGACCGCTCACAATGTGGGAAATCTGAAACAAACTTGCGCTACAACCACATAACCTACGGATATTAACACAAGAAAGTATGAAGACAAAATTGTGATTTATTCTGTTTTGCTATAGCTTTTACAAGTTACTGTGTATAGGATGCACGGGAACTTTTAAATTTGACCCTAAAATTGAGAGTGCGTCCTATACACGTGTGTCCTATATTTGGGGAATTACGGTATTTCATATGGACAAGAATGAGGGTAAAATACGAACTTTGTCTTTGATAACAGCCGCCACGGTTGACTCACAATGTCCGTCGGCGTCTTGTCTTTCTACGACTGTTTGTATTCGGCTTTTCAGAATTTTTGGGGTCACGATGTGGAAAAGGATGGCAAAACCGGCGAGGATACTGAGAAAATTACAGTCCACAGACAGACAGTCTACACCGGCGGGCTACTGGAAACAAAATAGCGGATGAGACTCAGGCGTCGAATCAGTGTCGGTCCAGGACCGCCTGCATTTTTACATTAGCGCGGACTGCAAAGTACGAAGAGCGCAAGTGTAACAATTGCCCAAACGGCTTTCCATCTGATTTTGCACACGTATCTAAAGTGTCCGAGCGCAGGCCGTTTCTGTTGAGCGCTATGTGTCATGCGCTAAAGTGAGCCTTCATCCCTCCGCCGTCTCTCCGACCGACACGTCCGTCCGTTCGGTTTTAGTCAAGCAGGCGTCCGGGGACCGGCTGCTGCCGCGGCGGCGCTGGTGGTACATCACAGCTGCTGTCACCGCTGCCTTCGCTTGCCAAAAACACGCAGGCGTTCCCGTCAAGGTCACTGAGCATGGAGGTCACAGCCACGCATGCAAATGAGGCCCGGCGCCGGCTCGCAGCCAACAGCGGGCAAGGTTACGGGGGCTGCTTGTGTGGCACTATTTTCGGCTGAAAGGGGATGTCGAATCCAACGGAAGAACAAAAAGGAGCAGAGGGGGAAGAAAACATGGAAGGTGACGAATAAGATGAAGGGATTGAAGATGGAGAAATGAAGAAGAAAATATGAAGCAATGGAAGAAATGTTACAAAAAGAAATAGAAGATGGGGAAGAAAAAAAGAAGCAGCAGCAATGGAAGAAATGTTAGAAGAAGGACTGGAAGATGGAGAATAGGGGAAAAAAACAAAGAAGAAGAAATGGAAGAAGAAGAAAGGGAAGGAGGGAATAAGAAAATGAAGAATCGGAAGAAATTAAAGAAGATAAAAAGAAGAAAGGGAAGAAAAGAAGAAATGGAAGAGGAAATTCAGAAGAAGGGTTAGAGGGTGAATGAGAAGATGATTAAAAATAAGAAATAGAGGAATGTTACAAGAAGAAATGAAAGAAAGTTAACAAGAAAAAGATTAAAGACTTAGAAGAAATGGAAGAAATGAAGAAATGGAAGCTGGTGAATAAGAAAATGATGGAAGAAGAAATGGAAGAAATATTTGAAGGAATGGAAGCTGGTGAATAGGAAAAAGATGGAAGAATAAGAAGAAATGGAAGAAATTTTAGAAGAAATGGAAGCTGAATCGAAAGAAGACTCCATGGAAGAATAAATGAATGAATAAACGAAAGGAGAAATGTTAAGAAGAAGAATTGGGAGAATAAATGGAAAAACTCCCTTTTTCCAACAAATGATTGAAAATACCGTGGAATTTCCCTCAACGTTGGATTTTTTTCACCTATGGGGCCCTCACCTCCATTTTGACAAAAGAAAAAGGACGAAATATGTCTTTGTGCTTACTTTTCTCCTTGAAGCTTGTTGGTTTTCACAATCAAATCTTGAGTTTGCTCCTTGGCGGCCTGTCAAAAATTAAAACAAGTCAAAAATGCGCATCGTCTAAAAATAGTTAACAATGTCTAGGACGATACATACTTTTATTTTGTGTGCAGGAAGATAAATAAAGCGCTCTTATTTTGGCGGACGGCATAAACACTTGAGTATTTATTTAAAATTTGTGAGGTATTTTGTAAAATCTTTTGATCTTTACATCAACGTTATTTCACATTAAAGGATAGGCATTGAAATAAGATAGTAGGGAGCTGAAATTTCACCCAGAGGTCCTCCATATTGGTCCAAACACAAGAGTTTCAGTTCTTAATCATTGGCTGCAATACTATTTTGTGCAATGTGAGTGTTCTTTTATGCGATTCTTGTATTTTCATTTTTTTTTTTTGTGGTTTAAATCAATTTGTAATGTCAACCTTCTCGAGAGAAGCTTTTATACTATTGCAACCAAAGTGGAGAGAATAACGGTCTGACCCCGGTTTAAAATATTCATCAATTTCATGGACGTGTGTAATTACAGGACTGCGTTAAGATTTTAGCACGTCTGTTTTTGTTTCATGTATATATTTGATTTTATTATGATGAGCTTTGGATTTGTTTATTCTGACAACTATACCCAGAATTAGTCGGCAACAACACAGTCAAAATGGAAGCAAATGCCAGGATAATGCATTTTACTGCACCTTTAACCTGCTGGTCATCTCCGCACAGCAGGTGCTCATGGCCTGGACATCCTCGTGAACACTCTCTATCTCCTGCGGGGGAAAAAATATAGTTGGACCCCTCCAAACTCTTTTAGGAGATTGTAAGCGTCTATGACCTCTTTGACTTCTTTAAAAAAGCGCGCAAAGTCCTCATTGATGGCCAGGCTCCGTCGCTCGATGTCACCGCGCAGGTTCCTCCGTGTGCGCAGGCTGTTTTCTGTGAAGAACGCCGACAGCGCCGTCAAGGCCTCCAACATCTCCTGCAATCACATCGCAGCATGAGTGTGAGATTTTGACAGTATTTCTGCAGATGTCAGCTAATCTAAGTTAATGCTTTCAAATGTTGTGATGGGATCAGTACAATTTTTCCTTTAAAATTAAGAGTCGACTATTTATCTGAAATAATGTGATATTGAACATACCTAAAAAAAATACTTCTCGTTCGTGTATTATACAAGCGCTTTTAAAAGTGCCGTGTAGTTTGTCCCAATGAGCTTGTCGTACTAGCGATTCCGTGTCCTCTCGTATAACACAATTTAAAAATGACAAACACGACCATACACTTTTTTTTTTTAATTCACCAGATATCTAAAAGTGTACCTAGTTTGCACAAGGAGAGTTGGTAAAGAGAATACATGAAATAAAGCACTTACAAATGTCTCAAAACTTAATGCAGTGGTAGATTTACAAGAATTTACGCGATGCTACGCGATGCTAACAATCAATTTCAATGATCATTTTTATTACTTTAAATTGATGAAAGCATGGCTGTCTGTTCTCAATGAATGCAACACGACATTTAAAGCAAGCTTTGGATGGGCTGTCCAGCCGAGTTAGCCTCCGCTAACTCGCTTAGCAACCGACCGGAAGCGGGGTTGATTTCTTACCTTGTCATTGTCGAGCCGCGTCTCCAAGATTTTATTCAACTTCCTCGACAGCGGGTTGTTGGGCTGAGACGTCGCATTTGAATTCTGTGACGAAGCAGCAGCAGAAGAGCTGTCGACTGCTGCTTCTACCTTGACGTCAGCCATTGTGCATTATCAAGCGTCTCTCTTCTCCACGTCAACTGGTTTTGTTTTGGTCCGTGCGTGATTAACGTCCGGTCAGTTATAGGGGGAACCATTCATTATCATTACTTTGTGTCTCCTTGCAAATATAAATAACATCGAACTTTGTTTGGTGTAATGGATAATGTTTAACTATTCAAAATTAAAAGTGTAATTTATCTTATGTAAATTACGAGAAAAACGTTTTAAGAAAGCCAATTGCACGGGATGAGGGTGTGAGTGGGGGTGGGGGGGGGCAATTTAAAAAATCGTAATGATAATTTCAAGATTGTATCAAAGCGTTCAATTAAAGCAAACAACAACAAAATTTAGATGTCGAACTAATCCGAACGCAGAACTAGCTGCTATTTAAAGTCAGCCCAAATGACTAGACGGCATGATTATTAATATTATATAAGGCCATGACATAACAGAAATGTAATCCACCCTGCTTTATACAAAGAAGACCGAAGTAAAAGATTGCAACTGCTGTAACACTATTTCTTGCTAGTGTGTGGTTTGCGAAATCACGTATAAAGCTGAAATAGATCTTGACCGAAGTTTGTCACGCTCACAGTATCAGAAAAAAAGAAAACTCAAATGTAAAGATAAAAAAATATCAAAAAAATGCCATACTAGAAAAACATACTAGAAAGATCTAAGATTGAACTTTTCCACATTTTAGAAAAATATAAAAATCACATAAAAAGCTGACAAAAAAATTATATCGAAGTTTGTTACGCTCATATTGGGTGAGTGAGAGAGAGAGAGCGAGAGAGAGAGAGAGAGAGCTGGGATAGGAACCAGCAGGCACGCGACCCTTGTATAGGATGGATTTATCAAATTCTGGCATATTTTATACACACAACAACCATACTAGTCGTTCGTTTGACTTTCACACGCGAAGCCAATTTAAAACGTCTTTCTTTTCGTGATATCCTAACGTCAGGCGTAGAGGGGTTGCTAGTAGATTTTACGAGGTGTCCCTGAACGCCTCGCGGCGCGTTCAGGAACCGCTAGTAGCAGCGGGTCCAGCCCCTGGGTGGGGATTGCCGTGATTGATGGTCACCTCCAGCTCAGAGGCGCGTACGCTCGCTCTCTCCGCGCATTTGTCACTCGGTCCCGGTCTTTCCCCACGCGAACACGCTCTCATCGATCACCCGCTCATCGTCAAACGTATCGATGAGGACAAAGTGATCTGTGAAAAATTTCGCGTCCAACTGGAGGAATTTCTCTTTTTTTTCTCTTCTTCTCGCCGATTGTGGAAAAGTTTCCAGCCACCGCAGCTGGAGTCCGCGGCCGGGAAGAAGCCGCCGGCGAGAGGCGCACTTGTTTCCGGAGCTCTCGCAAAATGTAAGTCCCCTTCTTTCTCGTCATTTTATAGTCTTTATTATTAACATTCCGACGGTGTGAGCACTGCGATAAGTCGGCGCTGAATCACTTCCTGCAGGGGATGGCGGAGCGCTCAGGAAACATTCACTTTATTGCCGCTGTATCATGCAACTTATTTTGCATATTTTACACTATTTTGCCGCGTAGAAACTAAGGATCGCATTGGAGAGAATCTCTGAATATTCCAGGTGGCGTTTTCACGATTTAGGTTTTATATTTTTGCACTCGTTGATGTGCACCAAAAAAAAAAAAAAAAAAAAAATCGAGATTATAATGGAATAGCTGAAAAAGAGAATAACGGAAATGGTTGCTACCATTAAAGCCTAAATAAAACCACACATTTGAAATGAACAACCAAAGTGCATAGAGATTTTGTTTGCAAATGAGTTGTATGAGAGGGTGGGCTGCGCCACTGTGGGAGCGATCACAGCCGACCAATCCTGGCCAATCAAAACAGATGGTTGTTCTGTGGGTTATTCGACTGACCCAATCATTTTATAAAAGACCAATTGGTTGGTTTGTTTTGTGGGAAACAACCCAGTCTTGGGTTGTTCTGTGGGAACTAGAAATATCCAAACCCCCCCCAAATTCCAATTCTTCTGGCCGCCAGGTCACTGCAGCGGCTGAGGAGGTGAAGACGTCCGGCCTCCCCGCCGCGCTCGCTCCCCTCAAGGGCCCCCTGCAGCAACCCGCCGCCAGCGGCAGTACCCGCCCGGCCCTCTTCCTCGCCCGCATGGCGTCCAGTCTGACGTGCGCGGGCGCGGTGTGGGCGCTGCTGTCCCTGCTGTGCGCCGCCGCCTCCTGCGTGGGCTTCTTCATGCCCTACTGGCTCCTGGGCACGCAGATGGACAAAGCCGTGTCTTTCGGGACCTTCCGGCGCTGCTCGTACCCGGTGCGCGACGAGGAGCGGCAGGCCACCGTCATGCTGGAGCAGTGCGGCCGTTACGCCTCCTTCCACGGCATCCCCAGCCTGGAGTGGCGCATCTGCACGGTGGTGACGGGCGTGGGCTGCGGCCTCCTCCTGCTGGTGGCGCTGACGGCGCTCATGGGCTGCTGCATCTCCGAGCTCATCTCGCGGACCATCGGCCGCGTGGCCGGGGGCATTCAGTTCGTCGGGGGTAAGTGGACCGTCTCGCCGATCGGCACCTTCTCCGCAAACTTCTGGCGGGTGGGCGAAAAAGTATCGGGACCCGCCGGTCGGTCTTTCTGTCGAGCGTTCCGCGTAGCAACGATAACTTTTCTGTTAACTGACCAATGACTAGCTTGTTACTAACGGTAACAGGCGTTTAGATCGACCAATGACTGACCTGTAATCTGAACAGTAACAGGCGTTTAGACTGACCAATGACTGACCTATAAACAAAACAATAACAGAAGTTTAGACTGACCAATGACTGACCTGTAAACTGAACAATAACAGAGGTTTAGACCGACCAATGAGTGACCTGTAAACTGAACAATAACAGACAATTAGACCGACCAATGACTGACCTGTAAAATGACCAATGACTGACATGTAAACTGAACAATAACAGACGTTTAGACCGACCAATGACTGACCTGTAATCTGAACAATAACAGGCGTTTAGACCGACCAATGACTGACCTGTAAACTGAACAATAACAGACGTTTAGACCGACCAATGACTGACCTGTAAACTGAACAATAACAGACAATTAGACCAACCAATGACTGACCTGTAAAATGAACAATACGTTTAGGTCGACCAATGACTGACCTGTAAACTGAACAATAACAGACGTTTAGGCCGACAATTGACTTCCACGCAAACTGACCAATGACTGACATTTAATGTAAACAATAACTGATAAGTAAATCAAACAATTACTTTTGTGAAGGCTGACCTATGACAGGCTTGTAAACTGAACGATGACTGACCTGTAAACTGACCAATGCCTGACAAGACCGAACAATAACTCCCACCCATACGGAACGACGACTGCCCTTTTAACCAATGAAGGACTGCCAGTTAGACTGACCGATGACTGACAGTTATGCCGAACAATTAAGCACCAATCAGGATCAAAACACAAACGAATAAAATCAAGAATACAAGTTTGCGTGTTGACCAGTGATTGACATGTCCACCGACCGATGGCGGCCATGTTGGAATGAGCGAATGCAAAGCATCTGGCTTGTTTCCTCGCTGGTATGTGCCTGCGCTGCAGACGTGCTGGCGTGCGTTCAAAAACGTCGTTTTCACTCCACAAGCCTCTGTGGAAAGGAAGCCCACGCTGTCCCGCCTTCTTCACGAGCCTTGAAAGCCTTTTTTTTTTTCTGATAGACACCCACGCTCATGCCTGCGCTTTTGTTGACGTCTTTTTGGTGGCGTGAGGCGCACGCGGGCCGCCGGTCTTCGGCGAGGGCTTTGCGGCCCACTTTAAGACGCCGCAGCCCTCTCATTAACTGGGCGACGCTAGCTCGCATTCCGCGGCCGGCCGCGCTGCTATTTGCAATCCCCGTCACGCCGCTAGGCTCGAAAAAGTGACGGCGCGGCAGGTCGAGGGCGGATTTGACGGAGCGTGCGGCCGGGGGCGAGGATGTGGATCCTTAAATACCAACAAAACAGTGATGGTCAAATCTTTTTGCCGTGGACATACTGTAGCCCGAATACTGCAGCGGCCGAGACATCCAGAATACTCACTCCGGGCCCGCTGCCCAATGACGAAATTGATTCGTTCATAATGCTACGTAGAATTACAGTGGACCCCCGTGTTACAGCGTCCCCGGCTTACGTTTATTTTCATGTTGCGACGTGGAATACTGAGTTTTTTCGTCCCCTCTTAAGGGTATTTTTCCGGCTTTGCGACAAAAACAACTGTCATGACCCCAGGGGCTTGGCTGTATTTGTGTTGTTTTGCCTCCATCTGCAGGCGTTTTTAGGTAATTGCACTTCTTTTCAATGCCTCCATGCAACGCGTCACTACAATGCTGGTCTGCCATTGGTCGGCGTCTCCTCACGGAGATGCTGGTCCGCGCACAGGGTCACAAAGATGGCCGCCTAAAGACTTGATCTCGTGTGAGAGTGCTTTCAATATCGTATTCGTTCATCACATTTCAAGCTCACAAATTGCTATTTTTAGTTAGCGGATTATTAAAGAAAAAAATGAATTAATGCAATATAACAATCTGTATTTTTCAGCAAATTTTTGCCTAAATTCCGTCACGCTCGGGTGCCCCGTAGTTACAGAGCAAAAGTGGGGGTGTGCGCTCAGATCTTTTGAAAGCAGATGTCTGACATGGGCTAATTGAAAGTGACACAATCGGGAAACGGCGACGATTGGAACGCCGAGCGTCATGAGAACGACAGTGGGACAATTTGCGTGGGTGGCGCTGGAGAAAAGATGATTATTTTTGCGCATGCAGTCTCATTACGAATACAATGACGGCTATTGTGGCCGATGTTTTGGTCGGGCTCCCGGGCTACTTTGAGCGACGGCCGCGCCCCGATCCAAATGTCCGCTCGAGAGTGTTCCGCCTCGCCGATCAAAACTCCGCTGACGGACTTAAAAAAGATTCCTGACTTGGATTAGGTTGTTAGGGATTTCCATCCGCGGGCTCCCTCATTGGCTTGACCTCATTTTTTTTTTTTTTGGGGGGGGGGGGGGGGGGGGCTCATGGAGCACTTTCCACCCCCCGTGGCTTTTTTAATGGTGTCCTTTTTGTGTTTCAACAACCTATTTGCTTCTAATGATCAAAGGAAAGATGGCAAATGGGCTGCGATACTCAAATGTGGCCAGTAGGGGTGCTGCTGATTCTGCACTAATGACATGACATCAAGTATAGCGGGTTGAGTAGGAGCCACGCCCACATGAAAAATGATATATCTTACTAAGTGTACACAAATGTTCACAAATAACAGTGGACCCACGCCTTTCGAAATTAATCTGTGTATCTCTGTAGTCACATTTTGTAGGTTTTTTTTATTACTTTTTTAATTCTAATCAATATACTATATTATAGTAAAAAAAACAACCAAAAAAACACACACACAAATAGTATATACACACACCGTACCGTATTTTTCCATATTTTTCGACAATAGGCTGTAACTTTTTTCTCATGATTTGAGCCCCGTGGCTTACATCATAGTAAAGCATCAGTATTATAACTGTGTGTATGTTTTTTTGTTTGTTTGTTTTTTTAACCTCGCAACATTGGTTTTTAGGCCTTGATTTAAAAAAAAAAAAAAAAAAAGTGTTGTGTTGTGTCAAGGCGGCATGCAACAGGGTTGTATTTTTCACAGCCGCCACGTCCTTGGAGCCCAAATGACAGGCTGTGATTGGATCCAGACAGGAAGTTGTGTGACATACACTTCCCGCAGCCATGTTTAAAAAGAACAAATGAAGCAGTTTGTAGCCGCGTATTTATGTATGCGCCATAAATTTTGGGTTGGAACTCTAATTTTGTCTCTCCGGGGAAAATTGAGAGGCCTCGCCGGACGGGCCGAGAGGATTTATTATAGATTAGAGACTTTTTAATGCGTATTAAATTACATGTGACCTCTGGGCTGCGACGTTTCCCGCATGAAATACGAGCGGCGGACGTGGCGTCCGCATGCGTGCGATATTTTGTCACATTTCTATATTCAAGACAGTGGATGGTAATATTATACTGTGGCTTTGTTGCAGCCATTTGAGAGCCTCACAACTTAAATCCTCCTCATTGCACTGACATTGAGGTCAAATTCGACCTTGCATATTTTTACATATAGTTCAGTGTTTTATTCATATTTCAGTGTTTTTGCAAAAACACCATTTTAGGATTCTTATACTTGTATGAACATTTTCCCATTGCTTGCTTCTGTTTTATGCGATGTACAAAAACGCTCATATCATCTTGTAATCCAGCCTATTCATTTGTGTCCACGGTAGTGGACATTGGGACTTGTGTAGAATAGATTGTTGGAAAATTTCCCCTTTGCTTACTTGTTCACACATCTGGTTAATACAGTATAGAAAAAGTAATGCTCAAATAGTCTTGACACCAAGCCTATGTGTGTCCACGGTAGTGGACATTGGGTCTTAGATGGATATGTGTTCTCAAAATTGTAATTTTTTTCTTTCGACAATATATGAGCACAGGCCAGTAATATGGACCATTTGGTGAAATTTTCTATTTTCGAGCCTTTTTGTTGGGTGTACATAGAGAAACAGTGCTGCAAACCTGAGGTCAAAATTTCGCGGAATTTGGATGATGGATGAAAGGAAGTAATCATTTTTTAATTAAAAAAAAGACACACTCACAAAGTTATGCACGTGCTAGTTATTTTGAAAATCTTTGACATCATTGTTTTTTTTTTTCCAAAGTCTAGTGTGCCTCACAGTGGACATTCGTGGAAGTGTGGTCAATTGCTGTAATACGCTATCACTAGTGCTTGCAGAGTTGACTCAATAAGAAAAACAAATTAAATGACGATCACTGCTTTTCGTTTTTGTTTTGTCTTCTTTGCATGCATGAATTATATGGATGAGGTCTTTGTCATAAAAATAGCTTCCCACTAATATTTTTATTCATTTATTTGGACTAAACACGTAACACATTACTTCATGTACGCGAAAAAACATATGGAAAAAAATATGTCTGTAATCTTAATGCACGGAAAAAACATATGGAAAAATACGTCTGTAATCTTAACACATTTTCAGTTCATCCTGAAAATTCCCCCAAAAGCCGAACCTTTTATGACTAGCGTAGCGCCTAACCGTCAAAAGTACAGCACATAAAACCCAAAACGCGTTGCTAGAGTATAAGCTTGTCCGACTTAGCAACAGTAACTAAGAGGAGGTTTTGTCAGGTCTTTGCCAAAGGTCAGCGGAGTGAGAACCATGAGCTCTTTATCGGAAAGGAGCGGAACGCACGTATGGATGCTCGGGGGCGTTGAGTGGCCGCGTCTCCATCCAGCTGGCGGCGCTTAGACAAAAGAGGCCCGCTGTGCTGGTATGCTTGGAAAAACAGGACGGCGGGCCCCTGCGCCAAAGAGCCCTTGGCAACGACAGTATGGAAGGCACCATGTAGGCGGTCCGTCCGGATCGTGCTGACATGTCTTTTAAGCGTATGGATCACGCGGGACCAGGGCCGACCGTTTTGACCCGTACAAGCGGGAACGCCTCCGAAGAGGCAATTGAAGAAGAACCTCCGTCGTTTTGATGGTCTCGCTATCAGATGAGAAGAAAACAAAAACGCACCTCTAAACTTGAACAAAAAAGATTGACTCCCGATCTGAAACCGAAAGCGAAATTTTGCCCAAGCTTTTGATCGTTACATCAAAGGCATTTCACATCCAAGGAGAAGCATTGAAAGGAGAAACCAGGGAGCTGAAATTTCACCCAAATGGCGACAACGTGTCCGAGTTCTACACGGCATGACCACTTAAAGTTATCAAACTAGCAGAAGCTTGGCTACAATACCGCCAGAATGACGTGGAAGTATATGACCCAAAAATGGTCAAAATACTACGCAAGGGGAAAAAACATAAATTAAAAAAGGATCATTCAAACATGTGACTTTATGATTTTACAAAGATGAGTGATTGAAATCGTGAATATAGAAAATGTTGTGATTTGGAATCGTGAAAAAGTTTAGTCACTCTACAACTAACAATTTTGCGGTATTTTGTCTAATGCTTTGACCTGAACATCAATGAGAAAAAGCACACCAAAGGGAAAGCATTGAAAGAAGACACTAGGGACCTGAAATTTCACCGTTTCCAAATTCAACATGGCGCAACAACTGAGTGCTGAGTGGGCTAAAATACTGCCAGAAAGAAAATGTCCCAAAAACGGACACAATCCTGCTTAAGTCCATTCCATTGAGCTTTACGTCGAAGGCGTTTCGCATCAAAGTGAAAGCATTGAAAGAAGACAAATTGGAGCTGAAATTTCACCCAGAGGGTGACAACATGTCAACTTTCAACATGGCGTGACCACTTAGTTATCGCACTCCGAGTGTAATGACCCAAAAACGGACACAATCCTGCTTAAGTCCATTCCATTGAGCTTTACGTCAAAGGCGTTTCGCATCAAAGTGAAAGCATTGAAAGAAGACACCGGGGAGCTGAAATTTCACCCAGAGGGTGACAACATGTCAACTTTCAACATGGCACGACCACTTAGTAATCGCACTCCGAGTGTAATGACCCAAAAACGGACACAATCCTGCTTAAGTCCATTCCATTGAGCTTTACATCGAAGGCGTTTCGCATCAAAGTGAAAGCATTGAAAGAAGACACCGGGGAGCTGAAATTTCACCCAGAGGGTGACAACATGTCAACTTTCAACATGGCGCGACCACTTAGTTATCGCACTCCGAGTGTAATAAACCAAACCGGTCTAAACTTCCAAAAAAACTCATTAGCGTTAGGGTTAAGAACCTTCTCTGTCCTACGTTCTCCAAGTGAGACAATAGTCTGTGAGGTGCTACGTTCTTGGACAGACAAACACCGGTATCATTTGTATTCTCCCTCGCTGCTGATGTGATGACGACGGAGCGCTCGGGCTCATCGTCCATGCAGGCGCGAGGAAAAAAACGATGAGACGGCAGAGCGTGAGATTGAGAGCTAGCGAGCGAGCGAGCGAGCGCTCCTTCCGAAGACTTCAAAGAAGAGCTTTTTTGGAACATTTCCTCACTCGTTGTCCGTCCGCTCAGGGTTATAAAGTGGACGCTTCCGCTTCCGTTAAAAGATGGATGTCCCCGGCGGGCACTGCGCCGTCCTGGCCTAGCCTGTAATGGACTGGGTGTAAAACCGAGGCGCCTGAACAAAAATGGAGAAGAATAAACACAAATGGGATTTGGGGCTACATGTGGTTCTTCTGTTTATTTGCCTTCAGGGGTCTCAGGGAGTTTGAAGAAAATGTCATCTGTGAGGAATCCTTGGACCCAAAATAATTGAGGACAGATGCTATAATGTAGCTAAAGTTTCAGTTCTCATGGTCGGTCTGAGACCGGTCTCAAAACCGCTTGGTCTCGACTTGGAATCGAAGCTCTTTTGACCCAGTCTTGTCAGGGCAGACTCTGAATTTTTTTAACCAAAACTGGTAGAAACCACGACTACGTTGGGAATTAAAGGAATCAATTGTTTCAGTACTCGAGGACCTGAAGTATTTGATTATTTTCAATACTTAATTATCTACAGTAATCTATTACATACGTAATTTCTGATCTCCAAATGTATTGATCTTGCCTGGGTCTCAACCTCCCAAAGATTTGCTGTTGTCTCGGTCTTGATCTTGGTCTTATCTTGATCTCAATCTCCAAAAGTCTTAGTTTTGTTTCCGTCAATCTCCAAAGGTCTCGGTCTTGTTTTGGTCTCCAAAAGTCTTAGTCTTGTCTCAACCTCTAAAAGTCTAGGTCTTGTCTCAGTTTCCAATTCTCGGTCTTGTCTCGGTGTCGACCTTTGAAAGCCTTGGTCTTGTCTTGGTCTCAACCTCGAAGAGTGGTGGTCTTGTCTTGGTCTTGATCGCCATGCGTATTGATCTTCTCTGGGTCTCAACCTCCTAAGGTTTTGCATTTGTCTCGGTCTTGAACTCCAAAAGTCTTTGTCTTTTATCGATCTCAATCTTTAAAGGTCTTGGTCTTGTTTTTGTCTCCAAAGGTCTCGGTCTTGTCTCAACCTCTAAAAGTCTTTGTCTCGGTGTCCTCCTCTACATGCTTCGATCCAAAAGTCTTGCTCAACCTCAAAGTCTTCATCTTGTCTCTGCTTCAACCTCAAAAAGTCTTTTCTGTCTCAATCTTGAAAGGTCTTGGTCTTTTACTAGCCTGGATTCTCTGCAGTTTCAATCATGACTTGGCGTAGTCTTGACTAGGGTCTGTTTCTTCCGCTTGCTTCTGATCCTTCTTCGAGGTCCCCACCACGATTCCCAGCGGCTTCCACGCTATTTTAGTCTACGTTTTACCTTTCCTCGACTTGGTCCTCACATGCAGCTGCTGTCCAGTCACCCAGGGAGGACTCGGGTGTAGACGGAGCAGCGGAGCGAGGGGGAAACAGGGCGGATTTACTAACAGGGCGGATTTACAGGAAATCCGGGGGAACCGAAGAGCCGACAGAAGGTTTGTTTCGAGCGGGTCCTCTTAAGTCCGCGGTCAGGTCCGTCGTTTTTCTGTTTACGAGGCCAGCAAACTGAACATAATTCACACGTCGCTTCGGATGGTCGCCGCCCCGGGCCATACATCAAACAATTTGTAGCCGTCCGCTCGATTTAACCATGATAAATGCCACGATTTGTTTAGCCGGTGAGGTAGATTTCCAAAACGGGTGCGTTTCACTCGGTGGTCTGAGGCGCCGATTCTCAACCGGCGGGTCACGGACAGCTCGTCGATACGGATGATGATGGCAATCGTTTGAGATGAGAGCGGCGATAAACAGCCTCGCGCTCCTCTTTTTAATGGCGCGTCGTTAAAATGATCGTCAAACACTGACGCCGATCTGTCGAAACGTCCACTTACAATCTAAAGACGATTTAAAAGAATACCAATCGAGTTGGTTAACCCTTCTGCAGTATTTTCTCCAACGCTATGATCTTTCAATCGAAGGAATTTCACATCAAAGTGAAAGCATTGAAAGTGGACATTAGGGAGCTGAAATTTCACTCAAACGGTGACATTTTTTTGGCGGTCTCTAGCGATATTTTGGCGATCTCTGGTTATGAAAGCATTAAAAGAGGACATTAGGGAGCTGAATTTCACCCAAACGGTGACATTTTTTTGGGCGGTCTCTAGCGATATTTTGGCGATCTCTGGTTATGAAATCATTGAAAGAGGACATTAGGGAGCTGAAATTTCACCCAAACGTTGACATTTTTTTGGGCGGTCTCTAGCGATATTTTGGCGATCTCTGGTTATGAAAGCATTGAAAGAGGACATTAAGGAGCTGAAATTTCACCTAAACGGTGACATTTTTTTGGGCGGTCTCTAGCGATATTTTGGCGATCCCTGGTTATGAAAGCATTGAAAGAGGACATGAGGGAGCTGAAATTTCACCCAAACGGTGACTTTTTTTGGGCGGTCTCTAGCGATATTTTGGCGATCTCTGGTTATGAAAGCATTGAAAGAGGACATTAGGGAGCTGAAATTTCACCCAAATGGTGACTTTTTTTGGGCGGTCTCTAGCGATATTTTGGCGATCTCTGGTTATGAAATCATTGAAAGAGGACATTAGGGAGCTGAAATTTCACCCAAACGTTGACATTTTTTTGGGCGGTCTCTAGCGATATTTTGGCGATCTCTGGTTATGAAAGCATTGAAAGAGGACATTAAGGAACTGAAATTTCACCTAAACGGTGACATTTTTTTGGGCGGTCTCTAGCGATATTTTGGCGATCCCTGGTTATGAAAGCATTGAAAGAGGACATGAGGGAGCTGAAATTTCACCCAAACGGTGACTTTTTTTGGGCGGTCTCTAGCGATATTTTGGCGATCTCTGGTTATGAAAGCATTGAAAGAGGACATTAGGGAGCTGAAATTTCACCCAAATGGTGACTTTTTTTGGGCGGTCTCTAGCGATATTTTGGCGATCTCTGGTTATGAAAGCATTGAGAGGACATTAGGGAGCTGAAATTTCACCCAAACGGTGAAATTTTTTTGGGCGGTCTCTAGCAATATTTTGGCGATCTCTGGTGACCTCGCTAGCCTCTAACTCGCCGGTAATGGGTTTTACCAAAATAAAATCCAGAAACGTCTTGCAAAAGAGTCACAAATGCAATTTAGCAATAAGTTGCTCAATGTTCCAATAATTTTACTCTTAATTTGGAAAGAAACATTTACAGTTCTCTTCATGACATTAAAAAACATCCAATTGGATTTTCCCTTACATTCACTAATCCTTGTAAATGGTCATTTTCAAATTGCCTTCACATGCAGTACATGGTTTTGGCAAGTCAATTGCCAGTCATGACATCTACTAGCCAGAAGCTGAGCCGCACTGTGTTTGTTTATGGACCGGACATCCGGTTAGACCTCAAGGCAGCCCTCAAGCTAATATTTTCTCTGAGTGAAGCATAAAAATCATAACTGCCCCTCCATTGGACTGTTTGTTAGATAGTTCGGTCAAGGAAAAACAGCAGCACGCAGAGCTTCAAGTTTGACACCCGAGATGTCGACAGCGGCAAGAAAAACAAGAGCGGCGGATTACATGAACGCCGCGACGAGCGTGTCCCAGCTTATTCCCTTCTGTCTCCCCGACTCAGACTGAACCAGGGCTGTGACAAACAGGTCGCCATCAAGTCGTGACAGGCGCCGTTCCCTCATGATGCGCCGTGGATAATATCACACGGGGCGCTTGACAATAGCTCCATTTTTCATGGCCGTATTCCTGTAATATTTGGGCATTGATATTTCATTCTTGAATCCCACTGCGTTCTGTTTATTTCCTCAGAAAGTGCAAAGGAGACTGAATTTGTTTGGCGCTATGCTAAAACTACACGCTGCATATATATACATATACACACACATTATATATATATATATATATATATATATATATATATATATATATATATATATATATATATATATATATATATATATATATATATATATTCAGCGTGTAGTTTTCAGACACACACACCATTTTTTTTTTTTATCCAATTTTTTATTACAATTTGAACCTTTAGCTGCTGGTAAATAAATGTTGAGACCTTGTCTTTGGAGAAATCCTTAAAAAATAGATGTATGGATATATATACATTTTTTTTAATATTACACATATTTTTGTATTTTATTTCGCAATAATAAAGTATATATATATATATATATATATATATATATATATATATATATATATATATATATATATATATATATGTGTGTGTGTGTGTGTGCATCTTTCTTTAATATTAGATATATTTTTGTATATTTTTTGTAGTTGTGTATATATATATATATATATATATATATATATATATATATATATATATATATTTTTTTTTTTTTTTTTTAATATGGATTTTTGTATTTTTTTTCATATAAATATACAAACGCACACCCTCTGAAAAATTCTAATGAAGTTTTGAATTAATCCTGCTCTTATGAATTATTATTATTATGATTATGATTATTATTATTGTGGTCTCATTGTATAAGTAAAAGCTGCCATTGAAGAAGCAGGGCAAGGGAAATCCCCCGCTGCAGTCGACTCCACAATGGTGACAGCACAAGGCAAAAGAAGAAGGCCGGTACGCGAATGAATTTGGATTTCCCAGTACTCAGTATTCATTCCGGGTTTTCCGGTCTCCGAGGCGTCGTGCCTTTAAGGCTACAGTTAATTATGCCGGTGTTATTCCCGGCCAGGACCGGAACGCGAGGGTCGCCGCTGCTTTCGCGCCGAGGTCAAACAGCAGACCGGGGAAATGCAAGACGGGCAAAGCCCAGAGACACTTGTGTAAATATGGCCGTGTTTAACCCCAAACACGCCCCCGTTAATTTTCGTGGGGCCGCTTTCCCGACTGTCAATTACGTCGAGATGAACAGGCCGAGCTCCCGTTGGCCGTGCTAAGTGGAGAAAATTTGCGTGCCCATGAGATTGCGCTCCAATGCATCCAGTCTTTCTCAATGACCGTATTTCCGCACAATAAGGCGCACCTAAAAGCCTTCGATTTTCTCATGTGGGTGACGGTGCACCATATAATGTACCTTATACAGCGCATAATCCTCACATTTTCATTTTCATCAAAAAATAAACAATGTAAATTCTTTTTTTTAACTCTGCATTTCACTTGTAAATGTAATGTAAATTTACAATAACGCTGATGGTTTTGTTAACATTTCCTTTAGCGCGCTGCCATCTAGTGGATGCATAAGGCAACTCCAGCCACTACTGTAGCTTCTATTCTATGCGCCTCATAATCCGATGCGCCCTAACAGTGCAAAAAATACAGTTCCTGCCCAGGAATATCATACGTGCAATATTTGGGCGTGTGATAACTAAGCGGTCGCGCCTTCTTGAACTTCGACATTTCGTCACTCCCCCCGGGTGAAATTTCAGCTCCACAAGTGTCTTCTTTCAATGCAAGATCAAAGGTTTGGACAAAATACTACGCAAGGTTGAAGCATATGTCGTTCGTACGATATCTCTTCATCTTTGGGGTGGTGTTGGGTAATCTCACCATTGCATCGTTTTTGTCGTGAGCGGATTTTCACGCGGGAGGAATTTTGCGTCTGCCAGCCAGCGTTGCTGCCAAAGCCTCACAGCGTGTCCTGAGGAATGCTGGGAATTTAGGCCGGAGATATTGGACAGGGGCCCCTGCCCCCACTCTTCCCCCGCGCGGGGATTTTAATGAGCTCTCTCGCATAGATTTATATTTCATGGACGACGTTTCCCGCCGCTTGCTTTTTGTCGTCGTGAACAACAAGCATCCTGACGTCTATATTTAGCTAAAAAGCCTTGTTTAGGGCGTCTTTACGAGTTCATTCCGGGGAGTGACACGAGCGTTGCGACTTTTTTTTTTTTTTTGAAGCTGCATCAAAGACACCTCGAAGCTGTAATAAGCGCGACGTGAATCCTGTCATTAGCGCGGAGTGACAATCCGTGTCATTGCGCCGTCATTTCCCCGACGCAAGCTGTGAGACTCCAGGTTATTTTTGTGGGTAGGATCCCAGTTTTGTTTTTCCCTTCCGGACCCCTCCTTGCAGCTGGGTGGGCGCTTCCCATTATAGGATCTGCTTGTCCGCATCACATGGGCCAGTAGGAGGGCGGGTAAACAATTTAAGCCCTTCCCCAGGGTGCCGCAGCGGTCAACGGTGTGTTGAAACATCACCGCCTTCCGCCTGGGATTTTTTGGTTTCTCCCGACTGCAAGAACTGCAGTGATGAGGAGCGAAAATACTTTATTGTACTTTAGTAGACTTTACAGTAGAACTAAATGGTTTTAGGGGGAAAAAATGAAGTGCGTTTTTTACTGAATGTAAAAATAAAACATCGCATTTAGGACTAGGGGGAAAAAAGTCGACCAAGTCCAGTAAATACTATTAAATGTAAAGATAAAATAATCGTAATTAGAGCTGAGAAAAAAAACGTTTTGCACCCTAAATTTTTCCTACCAAGAGGTACCACTCTACTTATTGTTTTTTGTAACAAGAGACAATATTTTGTAGGACGGCGGGTAAACAATTAAAGCCCTTCCCCAGGGTGCCGCAGTGGTCAACGGTGTGTTCAAATATCACGCCTTTCGCCTGGGATTTTTTTGTTTCTCCCGACTGCAAGAACAGCAGTGATGAGGAGCGAAAATACTTTATTGTACTTGAATTTAAAAAATAAAAGAATCATATTTAGGACTAGGAGGAAAAAAGTCGACCAAGTCCAGTAAATACTACTAAATGTAAAGATAAAATAATCGTAATTAGGGCTGAGGAAAAAGAGTTTTGCACCCTGAATTTTTCCTACCTAGAGGTACCACTCTACTTATTGTTTTTTTCTAACAAGAGACAATATTTTGTAGGAGGGCGGGTAAACAATTTAAGCCCTTCCCCAGGGTGCCGCAGTGGTCAACGATGTGTTCAAATATCACCGCCTTCCACCAAGTACTTTATTGTACTTGAATTTAAGAAATCAAAGAATCATATTTAGGACTAGGAGGAAAAAAGTCGACCAAGTCCAGTAAATACTACTAAATGTAAAGATAAAATAATCGTAATTAGGGCTGAGGAAAAAAACGTTTTGCACCCTGAATTTTTCCTACCAAGAGGTACCACTCTACTTATTGTTTTTTGTAAGAAGAGACAATATTTTGTTGGAGGGCGGGTAAACAATTTAAGCCCTTCCCCAGGGTGCCGCAGTGGTCAACGGTGTGTTGAAACATCACCGCCTTCCGCCTGGGATTTTTGTCTTTCTCCCTACTGCAAGAACAGCAGCGAAAATACTTTATTTTACTTGAATTTAAAAAATAAAAGAATCATATTTAGGACTAGGAGGAAAAAAGTCGACCAAGTCCAGTAAATACTACTGAATGTAAAGATAAAATAATCGTAATTAGAGCTGAGGAAAAAAACGTTTTGCACCCTGAATTTTTCCTACTAAGAGGTACCACTCTACTTATTGTTTTTTTCTAACAAGAGACAATATTTTGTAGGAGGGCGGGTAAACAATTTAAGCCCTTCCCCAGGGTGCCGCAGTGGTCAACGATGTGTTCAAGTATCACCGCCTTCCACCAAGTACTTTATTGTACTTGAATTTAAGAAATCAAAGAATCATATTTAGGACTAGGAGGAAAAAAGTCGACCAAGTCCAGTAAATACTACTAAATGTAAAGATAAAATAATCGTAATTAGGGCTGAGGAAAAAAACGTTTTGCACCCTGAATTTTTCCTACCAAGAGGTACCACTCTACTTATTGTTTTTTGTAACAAGAAACAATATTTTGCCAGAGGCGTTTCATAATCTGAAGAGGTACCACTCTCCTTGGATTTACGTCCGGGCCGCGATTAGTCTAAAGCGCACACATTGAGCGAATCCGGCAGTAGCCGGTTGACTGGCCCTCAACTGAACCCCAAAGAAGAATTACAGGCAATTCAGCCGCGACAGCGAGACATAAACAAAAAGGAGAAAGGGAGGAAAAAAAAAAGTCAGGCGAGAAGTCGAGCGTTTACAACAGGGGTGGCCCACTCAAACGGACGGATGCCGCAAAAAAGATTTCCCAATATAATTCTTCAGATTGAGAGCTGGAGTCTAAACATGAAGTCGCGTCGATGCAGTTTCAAAACAAATCTGTGTCTGCGCTTCCTACCCGGGCCTGAAAGTTTTCCCGCCTTTGAAGAAATGGCAAATCTGGTTTACGGCACCAAAGGTAAAAGGGCGAGAAAGAACCAACTCTGGAAATTGAAAAAAAACAAAAAAAAAAAAGCCTGTGGTTGGAAAGCAACAAGCATGACTATAAAAAGCAGTCAAGATGTTGTGCAGCCATATTTGTATACACCCGCCAAGATAATGCCCATATATGGACTGGTGAAAGATGTTTTCAAGACATGAATGCCACTTTAAACAATTGAACAAAGAAGTAGAAATTAGGGCTGCAGCTTTCAAGTCTTTTGCTATTTGGATATGCTACAAAAAATTGGGAGTATTTACATAGTTTTATATATACACATATATATATATATATATATATATATATATATATATATATATATATATATATATATTGTATATATATATATATATATATATATATATATATATATATATATATATACTGTATATATATATATATATATATATATATATACTGTATATATATATATATATATATATATATATATATATATATATATATATATACGTATATTAGGACTATTTTTCTTCATTCACCTCCATTCAACCGGTTTTCGTGGAAACAATTTTTTGAGTTTGGAGAAAAAAAACAAAAAACAAACACATTTTCAGCCAGTTTCCCGACCGGCAAGAAAAAAACCTGAAAATCGAAAAATTGAAAAATTTGAAGCGGTGCATCGTAAAACTTGCAGCGCGATGACTTATGGCGCCGTCCGGCCGATTTTGCGTCACCACGGCAACGCAACTCTCAGTTGTAGTCGGATTTAGCGCGATGGAGCCGGCGGCTCGTGTAATCACACGTTCCAGGTAAGAACGAGAACGGGGGATGCCTGGCGGCGTCTGTGTGCGTACGGAACTGATTAAATGCGACTTCTTCTCTATCTTTTGTGGACGAGACGGGCTAATGGGAACACCAATCTTAAGGGGTGAAATTGCAAACCTTCCATCTGTCTGCTTTGTGTTTTTCACCCTAAACGAAATCCATTCATTGGAAAGAATGGAGTTTTTTTTTTTTTTTCCCCCTCCCTATTATTTTTTAACTACCTCGGCTCCTTAATCGTATCCGCAACGTATTGATTACCCAAAGCCCGGCGAGAGCCTTCCAAAGAAGCAATTCTAAAGTCAAATAAAACCCGCCAGTTTAAAATCACTTTGTCTACAAATGATTATAATATATAATAGGAAAATAAGTTCTAGTGCGCCGATGTCAAACTCGAGGCCCGGGGGTCAGATGCGGTCCGCCGCGTTATTTTACGTGGCCCGCCAAATGCTATTTAAGACTTCGAGTTTCTGACTAATAAAACAACTTTGCAAGTAGTCTTCAACTTCGAAAAAACAAAAATTAGGAGGCAACAAGTATTTTAAGTGACCAATTCCCTTTGGAAGACTTTTTTTCGAAGACGGTTTTAAATAACCTTTGAAAATCACGATATATCGACAGCGCGGTCACGGCCACGCGCCTAGTTCGGTTAAATACGTCACAAAATCATCTCGCGGGCCGGATTAAACTTCCCTGTGGGCCGGATGCGGCCCACGGGCCGTGCGTTTGACATCCTTGACATTAAAAAAAAAACAGTCTTTCGTCTTTGGCGGCAGGAAGTTTCCCGTCAGCTGAGCGTGCTCACACGCTAGCGTCAGTACAAGCAGCGACAGCTGCTGGCCACTCAGCGGGGGGCGGGGTGGGGGGGGGGGGGCGTTCTTGTGAACATCCTCGCCGGCGTCTGGAGTTCATTTAGCGTGGGTATCCTGAGGGCCAGCTGAGGAACAGCTGAGAAGCACGTGGACTCTTCCAGCGGAGTTGTTGTTTGAGTGTAGTACTATTTCAAAAGTATTTTTCTATTACCGGCTGCATTATGGTATGTTTGGTTGGATTTTAGTGTTTATTTTGGAATTTGTGGTTGTACTCCCATTGGTTGTATTCTGAACTGTGGTTATATTCCAAAATATTCAGGTGTACGGTATGAATTTGTTGCATCCAGAAACATTGTGTGTGTGTGTGTGTTTTGGTTGCATCCAAAAAATGATTGGTTGTATTCTGAATTATGAGGCTGTAGGACAAAATTTTGGGGATGTTTTACAAAATTACTGACGGTTTTGGGTGTTTAAAATGTCTTACTTGCATTCTGGAACATTTGCTTGGCGACCAAAACGTTTGTTTGCATTCTGAAAACACTACATTTTGGTTGTATTCTGAAACATTTCGGATTTCTCCATTTCAGATATGTTTTGATTGTACTGCAGTCCAAAACGGAGGTCATTCGTGGTGTCATTTTCAACTGTTTGGTTGTACTTCAAAATGATTGACTGTATCCCTAATTTTGGATGGGAATTTTCAAATATTTGGTTGTTTTTGAAATATCTGTCTGTGTTGTAAACTATCCAGGCTGTATTGCGGCAAATTCCGCTCTCCGACTTGAAGAGTAATCACGCAGGGGATGTTTGTCTTTTCCCATCAGCTGCCGCGAGGTTTGACATCACACTTTGCTGCTCCAAGTGGCAGTAAAAGCACAAGACCAAAGCAAACGAGCACTGATTGCATGCAAACGACCCTTTTGTTGTCTGCCCATAAATTTTCACAGAAAACAAACCGCAGCAGCTCGCTGATTTGCTGGACAACTACCGCCGCTACTCCTACCCAGCGATAAAGAGAAAGTTTCGTGGTCGCCAATTAGTCTCAATCCGCTATTTTTATATTGCAATATCGCACATGATTAGAATCCAGCGGAAGTTGCTGATCATTCGCACGGAAAGCCTTCCCTCGTAACTCCGGAATCCAAAAATTCACAGGGTAAAACTCATATATCAAGGCACTCGTAAGTCAAGGCACAGCGAGCAGGCCGGTGGCCACCCGGTGACCATCGCGCGAGCGGACCCCCCGCCCGAGGGCCTGTCCCGAAGACTGATGAGGCCGCCGCGTCGGGCCCCCCGGCTCCCTGCGGGGACCCCACTATTGCCTTGGTGGATTAGATGTGGATCGCAGTTGACGTGTGAGGAGGGGGCGGTGCTGGGTTCTGGCGTTTATTTTTTTTTCCCTTATTACTTCTACTACAGGGTTATCATGTGACCCTGTAACAAAATTTCAAAAGGTGTTTTGAATGAGATCCCATACACGTTTAGTTGGTAATAATGCAAATGTTGTATTGACACCATAACACTGAAATATGTATAGTACGGATAGGCAACCTCGTGTAAAATGTTATTTATTAACATGATCATTTCCTGTGAATAATTTGTTGAATGTGGTTAATAGATTGTTTTAAGCGTCACGTATTACAAATATACGGAACCATATTACAAAGATATTTTTAAACAATTTCAGGGTGTTTTTAAAGTTTCTATAGCATTGAGTACCGCGTTTTATTTGTTCTCGCGATGCGAGAAAAAGGAAAAGCAACAACATTGAGCGCGAGGCGTTCACCGACCACTCACAATGTGGGAAATCTGAATATGCACTTAACCTTCAACAAATATATAATTTACAGATATGAACACAAGAAAATATGATGAGATTTATTGTGTTTTGCTATAAACATAGCAAATACCAGAATTTGATGCCAAAATTAAGGGTGCAGCCTATACACAGGAGCGTGTTATATTATGGGGAATTAGGGTATTTTTTTACCGTCTTATCTTGTAAAGAACGGAACAGAGAGTATGAAATAAACATGAACGCACCGCTCCAGCTTTTCAAACGATCCAGTCCGGGCCATTGAAAGCTCCATTGGTAATAACATAGGACTGACCCCATTCTGACTCGGCGCTTCCCACAGGCGAGATATATGGCCGACGCGTCGGGATGCCGGTGAATCACACACACTCGGCGGGCTTCGCCAAGGGCGCCCTTGGATAGGTGTTACTTCACCGGCTCAAGGTCTAACAGCGGGACAATTACGGCTAAGTGCCGCGATAGATGCGCATGGATGATATGTTGATCGAGGTTTGCTTAATTGCCGCCCGCCCGTTGGCACAATGAATCTTTTTTTTTTCATACGGAAAAGGATAAAAATAAAACGGAAAGGAGGGCCTGGAACTATGCGTGCTACGTTAAAACTATGCGTGCCTTGTGCTAACGTGGAGCTAATAGCAGGAGGCCATTTACTGACTGGGATTGGATTTCAAAATGACTTTGCCACCCATTAGCGGCTATTATTGTCTCGGAAATGTTCTTCAAAGGTTCCCGAATTGGCGGTTACGATGTTTTGGTTTATAGGGAGGACCAAATGATAACGTCATTATTATGTGACCATCACTAGAAGAGGGAATCTAAATATCTGTTGACTTTTTGGTATTTTAGATTTGTTTTTAAATATACTAAAGGTCCAACGTGAGTTAAAGTGGATTAAACTACTCGTTATTTATTATCTTGTATAGATATTAGTTTTTAGACAAATACAATTTGTCTATGCTAACTGGTTAGCAATCGCGATTAGCATTAGCACGTTAGCAATTAGCTCAAGAAACACACGTGATGTAAACTTGCACATTTGTCTATGCTAACTCGTTAGCAATCGTGATTAGCACGTAAGCAATTAGGTCAACAAAAGTATGTAAAGTTATGACGCTTCAACAATAGTCCACGAGTACTGTAAATTAAATTAATTTCCTGTTCTTTGTCTTGTGTTCTTTGAGGAGCAGGTTAGGCACCTTTTGTGCTTGACTGCCCCCTAATGGTCAAAATTTTAACACCTAAAATTAAGCCACTATAGAATGTTGTGACAGGTTTTACTGTTGTGTATAACACAGTGCTTTTTGGGAAGTTCTTTTATTATTGGAAGCTATATGTGCTAATATTCTTACGCCATGGCATCCGATTCCATTTTTTACCGCTGCATTTCAGTTATTTCAGTTATAAACAGTGTCTATTAATAACGTTTGACAGACTTCTGATTGTTTTTTTGACGTTCTCTTCGGCACAGCTCCGTCTCGTGGATGCATAACACAACCAACCCCAGCCACAACAGTGGCTTCTATTCTATGCGCCTTATAATGTGGCGCGTTCTATATATGAAAACAGATTTAAAATAGTCCATTAATTGATTTATAATCTATGGCGCATTATCGTACTAGCCTACAACCTTACTTGCGTATCTATTCCGTCTTGCCTACATCTTCATATTCATACCTCCCTACCCCTTTACGGGAACAATTTTCCATGCCTCGGCTAAGCTTAGCTTTTCAATATTTGCTTTGCTTTCATTTAAAAGACAGCCCCAGATTGTCGTGAGAAGTGTCTGTGTACATTCTTTCCAGCCTGGAGAAAGTTAAAGATGTTTTTTCAGCTTGTCAGCCTCTCCGCAAGCCAACATACTGGGAAGCTCTGCTGCCACCGGCTCTATGATGAAGGGTGGACAGGGGGCCCTGAGACTGTGAGGGGAGAGGAGAAACAGGAAAAGGGGGACCGTGGGGGGGGGCTTCTCTGCAGAATCTTACAAAGTGGAAGGGCCGCCTTCCAGCCCGGGCATCATAAAGCTGCAGCGATAGAGGCGCTTGGCTATCAAACCCCACATCTACTTTAAATAAAGGCCGGCCTGGCGGAGATTACGCAAACAAAGCGCAAGCGCAGAAAAACGCGGCATCAAATCCTGGATCGGCTCTAAATCGGGTTGCTCTCGCTATAATCGTGAAAAACGAACGGTTCGCGCGTCACCAATCCTAGCATAGATAAACCAATCGGGGAATATTTCGTAATACCTACAGTACGTACGCTGGGATTAGCGATGAACTATTGTATTAGCGAACGTTACGTAAAGCGTACAGCGCACATGCCGGCAGCGCTAAACCAATCAGCGAACAATACGTAATACTTACATGAAGTAAGCTGGCAGCGCTAAACCATTCAGCGAACAATACGTAATACGTAGATGAAGTAAGCTGGCAGCGATAAACCAATTAGCGAACATTAAATAAAACGTACAGTAGGTACGCTAGCAGCGATAAAACAACCAGCGAACATTATCTGGTACTTATAGCACATACTGTTCGCTGGCAGCGATAAATATCAGCGAAAATAATGAATATGCATTGTACCTTCACTAACATAGACAAAACATTCAGCCAACCAGCGAACATTGGCCATACATACATTATGCAAGCCGGCAACGATAAATTATTCAGATAACGTTACGTACCTTTCCTTTTATTTGCGTATGTTTGGAGCATGCGCGGAAATAGATTTACTTTATATCCTATTCATTCTTGATTTTTAATATTATTTATTCTGTTTATTCGTCATATTAATTCCTTATTATTCTATCGTATTCCGTTGTATTCGATCCAGTGCACCGTTGTGTTTCGGAGGCAAGATTGAATCTTGACCAAGAACAAATCAGCTGCGGTGACCGTGGAGCAAAGGAGGGGAAGCGGGGACCGGGACTTCCCTCGGAGGATCAATTAAGGCGTCCGAAAGCGGCAGACGCTAATAAGACGTGTAATGGAAGTCTCGGGGCTCCCCTGGGGGCCGCTGTTAAATTCATCAGCGTCCGCTGGTTTATCAGCGACACGTTACAAGTTGTAATCAGTCACACGCGCAAACGTCTGAGCCGGCCGTCTGTGATCAATCACGTTGCCAACCGCGTCTAGTTCCTGCAAAATGAGTCGGGGGATCCTTTTTGAGTATTATGGGATGCGCGGAGCTTGAGTGGCAGATGTCCGTCATTCCCGGGCGGTCGGCCGAGTCCCTGTGGCGCGTCTTAATTGTTGACTGAGTTGTCCGACAGACACGAAAAGACGGCGTTTTAGCCCTGAGCATTTTTTTTTAGCTGCTAGGTCAGTGAAGAAAAAAAACTCAAGGTCAAATGTATATTAAATAGCATAAATTTCTGACTATAACGTGCACCACATTATAGGCCGAAAAAAGAGAACTTTAACAGAAAATCTATTTTTGTCATGTATAGGCCGCACCACACTACATTATGAGCTGCAGGTAGTAACGCAAGTAAAGATGATAGAAGATGATAAGATGAAGAAGTTTAAAAGTTGTCTTTCATGTGAACAACAGGCGCCCGTTACCGTCGGCGCGGCCAACTGTCACCTGAATTATCCCGCCAACGTGGCGGGAAATGAGGCGAGCGGCAGGCGCCCCCCGAGTTGCGTAGTCAACAGAACGACTCCCGGGTCGCTCCGAGATTGCTTTTGCAGCTGTCGGCCGAGTTCCCCGCGGACGTCTTGCTCTTTCTTTACAACTTCCGGAACGATGGGAGATTTCTTTTAATAATGGATTGCAAGAGGACTATAGTGCTCGGGATGGCATCTACCGCTCCGTGGTCCAGCATTTTTCATATAAAAATACAGAAAAAAAAAGAAAAACTTTGTTTATTGATTTATTTAATTGTGTTTATTCATTTTATTTATTTATTTGTGTTTGTTTTCTTTTGTTGTTTATCATTGATTTTTTGTTTATTCGTTTTATTTGTGTTTTATTCAGTATATTTATTTATTATTTATTTATTTGATTAATTTCATTAATATACTGCCTATTCCTTTTTAAGGGCATTTATTTATTATTTATTTTGTATTAATGCTAATTCATATATTAATTTTTATTTAATTATTTGTGTTTATTCGTTTTATTTACCTTTATTTTTTATCTATTATTTGTTTTTAATGTATGTGTTCATTATGATTGTTTTATTCATATTTATCTATTTTTTTGTTTATTTATTTCATGAATCTACTGCCTGTTTCTTTTATTTTGTATTTATTTTGAATTTATGCCTATTCATTTTGATTTAATCTTGTGTTATTTATGTTTATTATTTTTCATTCGATATTTGTGTTTGTAATTCATTTATTATGTATGTTTTATTGATTTTATTTATTTAATATACATGTGGTTTATTTATTTATAGATAATTTATCATAATAAAAATAATAAGAATTTATAAATATTCAAATAGTCCAAATTGGAAACATTTAACCAAAATCTGCTAGCATCGTGCTTAGAAAAGACAAAACTCCATAGACGGGCCCAATAAAGTTTCATGGTTGTTATGCTAATTCAAATCCTTTGCTGCTACTGCTATTTGGACACAGCCAATCAAGTACGGCACACGCTGCTTTATGAAGCCAAAAGCAGCTTTCTAACTTTCTAACTTAATAATGGTCAACCAACCGACACAAATAAGTCTGTCCGGCGCTAATGATCTCGCTCGCTTCGTAGGAGCTGAGTTATTGTTTTTTTTTTTTTTTTTTTAACGTTACGTAATATTGTGGGTGCGCCGCGTGTCTTGTTTCCCCGACCGAGCCGTGTCAGTACGTTTCCTGCCACCATACGGCGGACACCTCCCCAGGGCGTTTGCTCCTCTACCAACGCCATATGGCGGGGCCGACGAGCGAGGACTCACGCACACGCCACTGCTGTGTTCTTCCATCCAAAATAATCAAAAATGAACACTTAAAAAGCCAGGAGAAAGCATTGCAAGTTAAATATCATCAGAGAGATGCAACGCCTAATTGCTGCTCAAGATTTTCACCTCCCGACTTTGTCATCAACTCGTTAAATGCCATTGACGACTATAGACGTCAAATTTCCCGTTTTTGGGTCATTTCCACATCATTTTCGAAGTATTTTATCCAAGGGATGGCACACACCTGCTAGTGTAATAACTAAGTGATCATGCCATGTTTGAAATTTGATGTTGTAACAATCTGGATGTAATTTCAGCTCCCTAATGCCATCTTTCGAGGCTTTCCCTTTGATGTAAAGATCAAAGGAATGGACAAAATACCGCACAAGGGTTAAATACGATCTTTTGTGATATACACACGATCATAAACTTAATGGAACGCTGATGGCGCGCGACTTTGGGTATTGTTGTTAAAATGAACTCAAGCCGCTTTGCAAGGAAAAGGAACGACAACTGCTTGAAGCGCATTCAACGTTAACACTGGCGAGGCGTTCACTGACCACTCACAATGTGGGAAATCTCAAACACGCTTAACAAATATATAACTTACTGACATGAAAATATGAATATAGAGCGCACCGCATTATAAGGCGCATAGAATATATGAAAATAAGAATTTTGTTGTTTTGTTATAGTTTCTACATACGCCAAACTTGCGTTCTATACACAATAACACAATAAATATTACCCTAAAATTAAAGGTGCGTCCTATATTTCGGAATCTACGGTAGTGATTACGAGTAAAAATAAGTTCGTAGATGTCTGGACTCATCAAATTTTTCAACAATAGGATTGAGTTATATCAGCTTTTACGGTTAGGGTGAATTGTTGAAGTTTGCGGTGCCAAATAGGCCACGCCCATTATCGGAAAATCAGAAATATAAGGCGTGAGGCACGAGGCATTCCCGATTAATTTCAAGGTATGTTCGAACAACAGTCTCAACAGAGAACTAAAAATCGTAAAAACGTCATTTTTTCCTGCCCTAGCACAATAAGCGAGAGTCCGATTGTCAAAATGCTCTAAAAAGGACAAGCGTATTTTCTTTTGCGGTCCGGCAAAGTCTTTAGCGACATCAGAAGTGGGCTCCCGTTTGACATTTAGCGGCGATTCTACTCCGTTCCCTGTCACGGCGCTGAAAAGAACGATTGTGCTCCGAGGATTGATGACGGGCTACAAGGGAGGGGGGTGGGGAATAGGTGTCTCTCCGCTGCGTTTCGTGACCTTTCCGTAACCGCGCCGAGGATTTGTGTGCCATCTGCGCCCCCGCGGGTACGGTCTAATCCCCGTCGCCGTTACCGTAAACCTTTCCCCCTTATCTTGCTCACGCACTCTCTGGCGTGTGCGACACATCTACGCGCCTTCCAACGTCAACAAATATGTTCCGGCTCGATAAATAGTTTTATCCGAGACGGCGCTAGGCCCGCCGCGGGTGTGGTGACGCGGATATGAAACAGATACGCATCACTAGGGAACAACCTCCTTCTGACCTGCGCATGAATACGGCCTATTGTCGCCGACGTATCGCTTTACCGCAGTTGGAAAAAAATTGCAGATTCAGCTGAAGGATTCCTTGGGTGGCTGAACTGGGAAGTGCTTTGTCCTTTGCGAAGCGTATGCCTTGGATTGGCGCTCGTTGGCTTCAAGGCATTCGCTTCTCAGACTTTTTGGGTTCGGGTAGCCCGTACAAGGAAGTCATTTTTCGAAATACAAGCTAACTGCTTTGTATTTTGCATTACACAACTACCGTAAATTCCGGACTATGTGCGACCACTTTTTTCTCATGATTTGAGCCTTGCGGCTCAACTGTGGGGTATCTGCGGTATTTACATTCATCCCTCTTTTTCAGATGCTGCTTTCAGGCTTTTAGTGATTCAGTCAACGTTTCATATCGTAACAAGAATCGTATACAGCAACCTGTAATGGGACCAGGAGGCTTGCCCACGCTCGAGTCGTGTACTCTCCGCGCACTCGGTGTGGCACACACGTTTCGAATGTGCCACAAATCCGGCCAATCAGGTTATGTTAGGACAGCAGACAAGGCCCACTATATCTATATATATATATATATATATATATATATATATATATATATATATATGTATATATATATATATATATATATATATATATATATATATATATAATAAAAATGTGTGTGTGGTGTTAATTTAATTCCATTTGCCGTCCCAGCGAAGGTCTGCCGCCGGGCATTCTGCTAGCGGCGCCTCCTCTGATTGATTGAGCCGTAAAAAACATGTCCGTGGACCCGACAGGACTCGGATAAAAGATTAAGAGTCTGTTGAGGCGAGATGAATGTCACGGCGTACAACCTCGAGCTGGTGGTACTGAAAGATTTACGGTACCTTCGCAGGATAAACACAACCCGAATGGCAGAGATATACGCACTCTGACTGGTTCGGCCATTTAACCACGGTGCCGGGTCAAAAATTCAAATTTCCCCGACATGAATGGCGTGATAAGTACGGTCATGAAACAGAAATGTGACTCAAATGTCATGGACACAATTATTCATTCATGAATCATTCAAAGTGCTAAGAATGTGGTACAGTTGTACAAGCTAGGCTAGATATTATCCTATAGCAACCTACGTAGGCGTTTCACAGGATAAAAATACTACGTTTTGAATTATAATACATTTACATGTAGTCGCATAAGGAAAGTAAACATATGGAATAGATCATATATGTGATAATAGTGAATCACCTGTGCTGCAGCTAGCTAGGGGGCCCTTTGTGCCGCTTCATCTTGCTCTCAATTCTGCTATTTTTTCAAGTCGGCGTCAGTGCAACCTGGTAAGTATTAGGGTTTACGGGGGGGAAAGTCGACCAAGTCGGGTCCATCAACTTTGAAAATAGTGTAGACTGTATATGCGTGAAATCATTGGTATTTAGTGTTTGTTGACTTTGCTTATGCTAAGCGTCATTGCTAACCAGTTAACCACGGCCAGGACAGGCAGGTATAACGAAAGAGCCGACACAGACCAAATCAAAGTCTTGTGGGGCATGTTAATGCCATCCAGCGGACATGATTGGTAATTGCGCGCTTGAAATCTGCGACGTAACGGCAATTTAGCAATTGACATTTTAGTTTGACCCAAGACCTATTTAGGAAACGTTCGCCATTCCTCGCCCCCTGGCCAGACTAAAGCGCCCTCATTAGTATTCTGGGAATTTATGAAGTAACAATGGCCGCTGTCTGGGAACACGGTAGCGCTTGATGGAGGAGACGTTCAGCCTTACTGGGTCAAGGCCCCGCCTCCATCGTCCACTCCCTACTCACCGAAAGCTTGAAGGTCACCGCGTCCTTGGCGGGGGTGGCGAGGTGGTGACGCCAAGCTCTCTATTGTGGGACGGATGGCTTTGTGTCAAGCTTGACTTTCAGCCACAATTCACTGGGCAAACAGGAGCTTTTCCCTCCTCCTGCTGAGCTATAAAAAGATATAAATGGGATCAGACTTTGCCTGAAGACCATCCACCGTAAAAATGAGATGAATGAAGGGGTGGGGGAGGGGACGCGTTCCTACGCCGGGGAGGTGAGATTCGCCGCATCCCGGCACATGCATCGCAACGCTTCAGCCAGATTAATAGAAACAAGAAAAGAAAGTGGAGCTCGAAAGATTCCGAGCGCCAAATTGCGGGAGAAGGGAAAATAGCGCATTACGGGGCCAAGGCGCTCGCCGCTGCGCCGCTGCCCGTCCGTCTCGGAGCTTCCCGCTGCGCTGCTTCTGACAACTAATGAAGTGATGATTATTCGACTGTGGACGTTTATCTCCGAACTAGAGGGTGAATGCTGAGCAGCTGACTCAAAAAATACCTCAGAATTGCTTACCGTATTTTTCGGACTATAATGCGCGCTGAATTATAAGCCGCCGCAACAACAACTGAAAAGAATATGTATTCTGTTTGGATTTATGCGGAATAGAAATTAGCAGCACATATTTTCAACATAACATCGACGCATTCGGACTGTTAGAATACTGCACCGACACAACTGTGATGCGCCTGATCGTTTTTAAAAGTGGAGACTGCCCCTGGTGGCGGTAAAATAGCAGTTGAAATTCTATATCAATCCTTCGATGGCATCTTTTTCTGTCTCTCTTGTTTACCGTGAGACTGCCCCCTGGTGGCGAGTAAAAAAAAAAACATGCAGCCACGCCACCCTGAATTATAATCAGCAGCGTTCAAAGCGTCAGAAAAAGTAGA
Source organism: Hippichthys cyanospilos (assembly GCF_059441005.1). Lineage (NCBI taxonomy): Eukaryota > Metazoa > Chordata > Actinopteri > Syngnathiformes > Syngnathidae > Hippichthys > Hippichthys cyanospilos. The sequence continues at coordinate 2,197,783 of NC_142379.1, forward strand.
AGCATCGTCCGAAATTTACAGTATCAGTGTCAATAAGCGTGGTGGATTTATTAAAATTCATCCATTAATTGTAAGACTTTTGTCAAGGATAACATAATGTCAACAAAGCAATCAGAAAAGTCAGTCACACTTTTTAACCAGAATTAAAGAATAAAAATGATTTCTGGAAAGTGAAGAATGGGGAAAAAAATACCTCGATTACATTAAGACCGATTCGATCAATTCTTTTTGAGAAAATTGACGGATTTAGGCGCGCCTTACAGTGCGGGAAATACATTTTGTGCTTTATCGTCGTATGATTATACTCAGTCCACCGCACAGCATATCTATCTTAATTTGGATCTATATCTTTAATATACAAGTGGAACGGACACATCTAACCGGGAGTGACTTCCGACAGAGACGTCACCAGCGCGTTCTCCATTTTACGCTTCCCAGTTTCCTCATCGCGTCCTCTTCACGGCTGAGGAGAGCTACAGCCTGCGCCGCTTGTGCAATAAAACTAATTACCAATAAAGAAATATGACAATAAAGGAATTGCGGCGGCCCACAGAGAAACGAAGCGGCGTGTTCTCAATGACAATTCCGTCATCCCACGTCGTCCGCTTGCTCGGGAAGGGGAAATCAACGTTTTCAAAGCGGGAGATGAGCTTTGGGGGAAGGACGCCGCCACAACTCAACTGGCCACTCCGCTTTACTTTGAAGGCGACGCCGATCGTAAATGACATTTTCTCGCAAATAAGAACGGGAGGGAAACAACGCGGGAGACGCTCAAAATCAATGTTGACATTTGCGTCTCCGATGTTAGCCTGACTTGAATTTGTTTCGTGACCGGGCTCAGATCAATGTGGCGGAAACGTGGCAAAATCCTTTCAACGTATATATATATATATATATATATATATATATATTATAGGAGTCAGGTGGGAAACAATGCCATTTCACACTGGTAAATAGGGCGAGAAAGAAACTTTTGTCATTTTGTCATGCAAACATGTGCGAAACACTGCTCCCTGGTGGTTGGATAACAAAGTGCTTGATTTGACATACTGTACATCCGGTAGCCGGCTTTTAAAAGTTGTATCGATGAGAATCAGCTTAATTAACCGTGGCAGGAAATTGTGATCGCAATTCAAATTCGATTCATTCCACAGCCCTAATATATAATCACATTTGCTTTCCCAGTGGATGGCTCCCCCTGGTGGCTTGTAAAAAGACAAAAAATCTAAAAAGACAAAAAATCTGCAGATAAGTCGCACTGGACTATATAGGGGCCGCAGGGCTCAAATCATGAGAAAAAAGTTGCGGTTCAGTTATAGTCCGAAAAGTACAGAACTAAATTAGTATATAGAACACCTAGAACCACCCCCCTCTCCTCGTGGTCTGATTACTGGTTGAACGTTGACACATGTTGATTAAAGCGCTAAAAATCTTGGGGGAAAAACTGAGCAAGAGAAGAGCGGCGCACAGAGTACAAAAGCATCTGAAAAAGTGATGAATGTAAAAGTAGTTAAACAGGTGACAACCCGGATTGTTTGAAATTAATCTCTGCTCTTTCCATTACCCCCCCCCCCCCCCCATCTCGGGGAAAATTTCCAACGCTATGGGAAGAATGGAGCAGCTGTGTAGCGGCGCTAAATGTTCTCCTAATCATGGAAGAATTTTTCATAAAAGAAGCGTTTTGGGCCCGTGATACTTCCGAGAGTACAGACGCAACACGGTCGCCTCCCACGCACATATGGCTTCCATTAAAGCCTGAATAAATTAGACTTTGAAAAATACTAGCTCATTTTTATACTTCACTATCCAATGGAATTGGACCACTTGGTGAAAGGTTTGATTTTTGTTTTTGCACTTTTTTTATTTGTTGTACATCAAAAAAAATGTGTTGAAAATCCATGTTTTCAATTTGTTATTCATAAATTCAGGCTTAAAAACTGAATTCATCAAAAAATAGTCTGAAAAAACGCTTTTAGGTGGCCATGACCTTCTCTCGTGACCCTGTAAAATTTGCATCACGTGGTCTCTTCCTATTGACTCGTATCTACATAAACACACAAACATGTACACACTCAATTTAAAAATTTTCGACCGCAAAAAGTGAATCGCGAAACGGCAAGGTATGAAAATACTGTGGCTGGAATAGATGAAAAATTCAGAAGATTCATAATTCTGACTTTTAAGTGAGCGTTCTGAGAGAAAAAAGGTCAAAACTCAACGCCATTTCACACTGGTAAATAATATATTAGGGTGAGAAAAGCTGAGGATGTCATGCAAACATGTGGGAAATATTGCCCCCTGATGGTAGGATGACAAAGTGCTTGATTTGACATTAACCGAGAATCAGCTTAATTAATCATTTCAGCCAATATCGTGACCGCGATTAAAATTCGATTCATTGTTTAGCCCTACAACAAAGTATTGACAACATTTTAAATGCGATATTAAATCAAATTAAATAACCTCTCAGTATTTGCGAGATGAAAATATTTGATGGCACTGAATTGTACGACTAACATGTTAAAAAAACTCAGCTAATTTTGGTTCGCACTCCAAACCACCAGAGGGCAGTGCAGTTTTGCAGACGTTTAATGACTTGAAAAATAAATCCATAGCAGAGTTGCTTTGTAGCGCTGCTGACTGGTAAATTCAGTGTGCCCATGATTCACGAGCCACCTACATAAACCTTCCGTTTTATTACGCTGCAATTGCGAAAGAAGCGGGCGAAACTGTACCTTACAAATAAAGTCAATTTGCACAGGATTAGGACGTATTACCTGTCTGACTCAATCGGCGCGCGGCAGGTCATTTGCCACGGAATTCCACTTTAAATTTGCCGACGGAGCAGACTCGCGTCAGGATTAGAAGAATCAACAATCTAACTCAATTACGCAAAATGCCAACACCCCCCCTCAGGTTTTATGAGTCCTGTGCACAAAAAAAAAACCTTCATAACAATTCATCAGTATTCATGAACGCGAAAGTCTGCGGCTTAAAATGAGAGATAAAACTCGGTTACGCTGCAGCGACGATGAATTAAGACTCGCCGCCGTGTCGCGGTGAAAAATGGAAAAATTAACTTTTGGCACTACTTGGCTAAGATTTGCACGACGGTGTGGTCAAAGTGCCCACTTCCTGTTTAATTCCGCCACGTGTCTGTTTTCAGGGACGGTACTTTCATACGGTGCCATCTTGCAATTCAAGTTTTGCAAATTTTTAAAACGAGAGTATGTGTGTGTTGCGATTCAATGCAAACTCGACAGGGTATCAACGGCCATGCGAATCTAGCTAGAAACGATATTGAAACGATATTTCCTACAAAATTCAATGTTTTTAAGCGTAAAATACAGAATAAAAATTTCAAACTCGGGATTTCAACACTTTTGATGTACTGTATAATGAAAAAAACACTTCAAATCAAAACACACACACACTATATATATATATATATATATATATATATATATATATATATACATACATACATATACATATATACATATAATATACACAGTATCGATGCATAAACATATACAGTACCACACACACACACACACACACATATACATATATATATATATATATATATATATATATGGATGCAGCTATCAAATATTTCCGTATGTGTGTATATGTTTGTACGTATCATGTTTCTGTAATGACAGTGTAATATTAATAATAATAATAATAAAAAGCACTTTAACTATGCAGTGTCCAAAACAAACTTGTCCAAAACAAAAACCTAATTACTTGATCACTTTTTAAAATTGCGCAATAAATAAAAAAATCGGTCAGTTAAGTGTACTTCCGAGCTCCACCCGCCTCACGTCCAAGGTAGTCGCCAGCTTTTGTACACGGCGCAACGGCGTTTCCGTTCTTTACCGGCAGAGCGTCGAGGACAAAAGGCGAAAGCGCGGCCCGAATTTCAATGGGCCGCCCTTTCTTGACTCCTGTTTGCTTTCAATCTCCCGACGTATCGAAGCATAAAGAGATTTTCATCCCCACGCACGCAGGATCAAGCAGATATGATACGATTATGGAGTATTCATTTGACACAATGCAAAATGTCAAGCACACACGCACACGTTGGGTCTCGCTCAAATTCTCCTTTTGTCGCTCCGCTATTGTATTACTCCTGGATTACCTGACATGTTATATGTTTTTTGTTTTTTTTTTCCCAAGGGTGCGCCAATGTCGAAATAGCAGGGTATGCCTCCAAAAAAATTATCTGATCAAAATTTAAAAAAAAAAATACACATAATAACAGAACTAACCTGAATAAAAAGCTAAACGTTTCAGGAATAAACGTGACTTTTTAACTCCATTCAAATATCATTTCTTGCAGTAATGCTAACATTTTTTTTTGGTTGAATTCACCTTTTATCCTTCATGTTGTGAAAGTGGCTAATTTAGCAGGCTAGCTTCGAGAAATGGAGAAAAAGGAACTCTAGCTTGCTAGCTAGCTGTTAAAGCATGTTAAAAGTATTTTAGTATTTTTCTGTATTTCATAGAAATGGCTAATGTAGCAGGCTGGCCTCTAAGAAAAATACAAAGCTTAAATTTAGGCTCACATGCGTCTTACGTTTTTATATCTTAGAAGACAAGCACTGAGAGGAAGGCTAACTTAGCAAGCTAGCTACAAAAGAAAAACAATAGGTTTTCTACTATGCTAGAATGTATGACTTTAATCAACTTTTTTACGTTTACTGTACATCCAACACATTCCATCCCATGTACTTATTTATATTTTTGATTACTTTAGCACTCGGAGTATTCCAACTTTCAGGTATTTGATTACTTTAGGTAGTAAAATAATCAATTCCTCTATTAGCTCTAATTGATTCATTTTGGTACCAAGGTACTAAACTAAAAGTAATCAAATACTTTAGGTTTTAGAGTGCTAAAATTGACAATTTGCGCTTCAGCACAAAGTAGCTGATTAGTATTTAATTGTCTAAAGTATTTGATTTCTCTAGTATATAATTACCTAAAGTCCATACCTATGTAATTACTTTAGGTACTTTAGTACTCTATTACTATCGTGGCGAATTTAGTACCAACCGTTTTTAGACCTTCCTTTAACCAAACACTTTTTAATAAAAAAAAATATATATATATGTCTGTGATTGTCTCGACTTGAGAAAAACGTAAAACTACGTCTTTGGGATTGAACGAGTTAATAGTGCCAACGCCGACTTTTTTGCGTTGGGCTCCTGTGTACAGTGAATATTATGCTAGCGAGTGATGCGTAAGGCTTTGCAAATCTCGCCACCCCCCGAGGGGTAAAGAACGCTAGCCGGTGCGCCAGTGAAGGCAGCACTTGAAACAACAAATGTGCATTGTACACTTTCCCCCAAAGCACTGCCGCATTGTCTTTTGAAGAAGCGGTTAGCGCGGTTGCTACACTCCCGTGGCACGTCACGCTTCTGTCACTGATGCGTTTTGATGTTTGTGAAGAGGACGTTGAAATATTTACCACTTGTTTGGGCCGCTACAAACAAAAAATATGTTTGTGGCTTTTGATTTTTCTCGTCTTGGAATCTCCCTTGTAATCGTTACCGCTACTGTCTGACTAATAACTTGATGAGGATTGCTTAATCAAGCTTCACCAATAAGAAACATGTTTCAATGCGTGTCAACTCATTCAATGCCAAGGACGTAATTATACGTCTTAAGAGTCCAGGCATTCGATCCCAAGTACTTCATTTTTTTGGGTTAGAGAGTGCTAGAAAATAGCTGACACAGATGAGAGGAAATACAAATGTATTGAAGCTAAAAGCTGAAAAATGAAAAAAGCTGGCACATTCAATCCCAGAAATGTAAAAATACGTTTTTACAGTCAAGACCACAGACGTCAAACCAAGGCCCGGTACGGCCCGGTACGGCCCGGTACCCGAGACGAGCGCGCCGGGTGCCCGTGCGTTATATTGATCTGTTTCAGTGTCGACGCTACAAGAATTCTGTCAAGAGCCGTTTGTATTTAATTGCTGCGCTCATTTGTCAATGCAGTTCCGCGCCGTATCCGCTAATTAATGCGGGCGCCACTTCAAGTGGCAAAACGAGCTTCTGCTTCATTTGGTGACGATTAAGCGGAAACACACGCTTTTGCTGGCATCCTGAAACCATATATATATATATATATATATATATATATATATATATATATATATATATATATATATATATATTATACAACTATATGACATTAGATTTTATATATTATATTATACACCTATATGTCTCCCATTTCGTGTTGGTCTTGTCTTTTTCTTTTTCTTTGTAAAACATGTTACAAATACTCTTAAAAGTGATTTATAAGCAGGGAAATTGAAATTTCAACGCCTTTTTCTCCCAAAACAAGTGAATAAAGTAAGCACACATTCATTTGCGTAAAAGTGCGGCATACAACGTAGATAAATATAGCAGGCCAGACTCGGCCCCCGCTCCTCGAGCCCGACATCCGTCCCACGTTTTCCAGACGCGATTTCAAGCTCGCAACTTGGACCGCGTCCACATTCCGTTCCCGAAGACGTACAGTTAAATAAGCAGAAGTGAAGGATTCAAGAGAAATTCCTCTGCGGGCCGTCAGCTAAAATGATGTATGCTTACCCTCTGCTCGTAAATGTTCTCACTCGGGCGCTAAGCCGCTGCCGGAATGCCAAACGTGAACAACGCTCGCAAAGGGGATCGAAACAGCCGGCGGCCACGGTTACCGGCCTTTCATGACGTCGCATGAACCAGACAACACGCGTGTTACAACCGTGCTTTTAACTCTCGACGCGTCAAGTCGCGTGACGTGGAAGAATTGCGTATGTTTGAGGGAGAAGGTATACCCTTTTTTTTTTTAACTGAGTTTTGACTTCTTGAAAACTGATTAGTTAGTTTGTGTTTAAAAAATATATTTTTTCAAGATATTTAAAGGATATAGGGAATCTGAAATCTGGGAATCTGGTTTTTCATAGTTTCCTACTGGGAGGCAGTCTTCCTCAGTTCAGTTGTGTTGAACTTTGATTTTAATATTTTTTTAACTGATATGTTTTTGTCATGCAAAGTGTAATTGCAATGAAATAAGAATTTTAATTTTTTGTGTTAGGCACTTTGATGACTTTGTTTTAGATTAACTCATTCAGTGCCATGGACGAGAATTCTCGTCTTTTAAAACGGTAATGACAAAAATTTAAAAAAAAAGTGGTCGAATTTGTTTTTTGTTTTTTTTTTTTAAATGGAGAAGCGCTGACACCCTTGACTAACGCTTAGCTAAAATAAGCCAATTGAGCACTGTGACCATTTGATGGCAGTGTTTCCACACTAACAACACGTCTATTACGCACATCCATTCTGACTAAAGAATGGAAGTCAGTTCATTAAAAAAATAAAAAATAAAAAAAAACTGTTTGATTGCTGACCTTGAAAGATATTAAGCCTAGACGTGCCTTGATTCTTTCTGGCAAAAAAAAAAAATGGCACCAGGCTATGAAAAGGGGATTTTTTTTCCATCAGGTAACCAAATAAAAGGATGAGGAATAAAGAACCCAGAATGAGACAATGAACTTCCCCCGTGGCTTGAAATGCGACATGAAAAGTGAATCGACGGTGATGAAACACGAAGCAAATGAAGAAAGATCACGGAACGTTCTGAAAGGGATCGAGTCCATTTACGGAAGTCCCTCCCAGTTCACCGAGCGGCCTTCTCACAGAAGCCATTAAGGCCGGAGATAGTCGCTCTGATAATGGAGATCAATTGAAACTCAATCTCGCAAGAACCGCTTCGGCTTCTTGGGCGAATTCGCAACAGGAGGCCGCGGAGGAAGGCTGAAAGTTTGATAAACAGCGGCCTGGAAAAACTGAGTCGGAATCAAAAGAAGAGTCCGTAGTGTTAGAGTACCGCATCAACATAACAGTAACATACCCGATGGTGATTACAAATGTAGAGTGCCCCCTGGCGGTGAGTAAAATAGCAGTTCAAACTCAAAGCACACTATCTTCTTCTGTTGTTAACAAGGAAAATGCCCCCTGGTGGCTAGAAAAAACTAGACCATAAGTTGCAGGGTTCTAAGTATGAGGATTTTTTTTTTCTTTCGGATTTACCTCGGAAGAAGTTTAATCCCCACTGCATGACTACTTTATCGTCAGTGCAGAATATTTGATTTGTCTGTTGTCAACAGTTTTTCACGCGGCCTCGTGTTGATACGCGTCATGAAGCCGCGCCCTTTCTCTTGCCGCGCCCTCAAAATCAAAGCCAATCTTGACTCTTTTGAAGAGAAAAGAAAATTCTTCCTTACAGTATACCCATGCCCCCCCCCCCCCCCCCGCCCCCCCCGTAAGCATATTCATTTGGATTACTCGCAGTCGTGTCTCTCCACATCGCACTTGAAAGGGAATCCATGATATTGTTAAATATTAATCGTGAATATATTACCGGGCGGGCTGGATGCCTTTCAATCTTTACGGTGGCAAATCGTAATCAAAACACGGTTGGATAATGTTATGTAACAACATCTGAGCGTGTGTGTGCGCGCGCGTGTGTTTGCACCCTGTTGGTTGCTTGCACGAGGATTTATATCCAATCCCCCCCGGCGTGTCACTTTTTTCTGTGATGCTTGGCTCAAAGTTGAAATTCGGGAAGGAGAAGCGGTTATGTTGTCACGGATAGGAAAAAAAAAAATCCTTTGAACCTCTCTGATCCTGAGCTAGAATTACATAAGCTTTTTTTTTTTTTTTTTTTTTTAAATATATACTCTGGACAAAAGCTCGCATGCATGTTTCACCTGCAGGAAGTAAATCCGCTAAAACAGGTCTAAATATGGAAAATACACTTTCAGCGCTTTTACTGTGAAGACCATGTAAAAAAAAAAAAATGGGGGGGGGGTGTTAGATATGAAAATGCTTATTTTTCTCACATGTTTTGTTAGATTTGGAGCACGAGTTGCTAATTTAGTCAGCATGGTACAGAAAGTAGTTAGCCCAAAGTACGACTTTGTACTAGCTAGCAAGCTAGCACAAAGTACGACATTGCACTAGCTAGCTAGCACAAAGTACGACATTGCAATAGCTAGCTAGCACAAAGTACAACATTGTGCTAGATATGAAAATGCTTATTTTTCTCACATGTTTTGTTAGATTTGGAGCACGAGTTGCTAATTTAGTCAGCATGGTACAGAAAGTAGTTAGCCCAAAGTACGACTTTGTACTAGCTAGTAAGCTAGCACAAAGTACGACATTACACTAGCTAGCTGGCAAGCACAAAGTATAACTCAGCACTAGCTAGCTAGCTAGTACAAAGTACGACTTTGCGCTAGCTAGCTTGTACAAAATGATTAGTTAAATCATTAGACCTTTCAACTGCAACTCGCGAACGGGGAGAAATAGATATTTTTCGTGCTGGCACCCCAAAACCACCGGGTGGCGCTAGTGGCCGACTTATGACATTTGCAAGCTTTTCAATGACCTCCATGATTGGCTTAGCCTGGACTCTATTAATGTCATAATACTCTAATTAGGACATTTTAATATTTTTATTAAAAGTTCCCCCTCAAAAAAAAAACATTATTATATATATATATATATATATATATATATATATATATATATATATATATATATATATATATATATATTTATAGAGCGGGTGGATACGTGGTATCAGTACTTGGTATCGGTAACCCCTCAAGAGTCGCGTCAATGTATTACATCCTTAGTAAATTTGTCTCGTGTCACTTTTTTTTTTTAACTAACCTGTGGCCTCTTTTTGTTTTCTAGGCCTGCTCATAGGATCTGGCTGCGCTCTCTATCCGCTCGGATGGGACAGCGAGGAAGTGCAGCAGACGTGCAGCAACAGCTCCGACCAGTTTCAACTCGGTGAGATGATGTAATCCCTAAAAAAAAAACAAAAAAAAAACACGCAAATGCAATTAAACGTGTTTAGTTTCGCTTGCCTTTTCCTCTGAATGGAAGTAAAAGATTATTCAAACGAGTCAAGCCTTTTATCTGTTCTTGCCGTAAGAATTTCACAATAGGAGAAACAAAAAAATGATTGCATCAGAAGATCATTCATATATTCGTCTTAAAGAAACAATTTTATTGCGTGTTTTCAACAGAATGCAATTATGTTTCAATAATGTTGACAGGTGGCGTTTTATATGATTGTAAAATGGTGGAACATGCTAGAAAACTATTAGCTTACTTTCTGTATGACTACTAGCTTTTCTAAATCACAATTTCGCTTTAAAAATGTTATGAAAATGATTTATCTTTAAATCATCAACTCATTTTCATACAGCTAATTTCTGCTTTCGGTTTTGTGCAAAAGGCATCACGATGGATAAGCAGCAGAAGTACTTGAGTCACTTGTCGCTAGGCAGATTTCATAGGACTCCCGCTTTAAGCCTGCCCCAAAAAGTCAAAAGTTTCACAAATGTGATAAGCTTGTTAGCGAAGCGTCATGACAGGTGTTGTTTGTCTGGCGCCAAAAGCTTTAGGTGTTTATTATATCACCAAGGTCGAAAATAACTTCAGCATTTTTTTTTTTTAACACCGCCTGTTCGTTAGCACCGACGTCGTCCCGCGGGATTTCCACGCATTGCATGATTCCGATTCATTTATTAGATTGCAGGTGCTTGACATTTACTTGCGATTCTGATAACGGCATTCTTTTTCCTTGCGTGCTTCCTTTTTTTATTGCTTATTTTTTTACTGTGTGCTCCTTTTTTAATTGCATAATTTATGCGCTTTTCTTGTGTGCTTTTTTTGTGCATGCTTCTTTTTTGCATGCTCATTTTGCGTTCTCCTTTTTTGTGTGCTCCTTTTAATTAATTGCATAGTCTTGTTTGCGTGCTCTTTTTTTTCTTGCGTGCTCCTTCTTTCATTGTGTGCCCTTTTTTTTTATTGTGTGCCTTCTTCCCGTGCTCAATTTTTATTAGGTTTATTATGTTTTGTCATCGTGGCCACCCCACAGAAAAGTTTCTAGTCCCGCCCCTGGCCGCACATGGCGAAATCCTGTCATCAACATCTAACGTTTTCTTGGCAGGTTCCTGCCAGATCGGCTGGGCCTATTATTGCACGGGGGCCGGGGCGGCGGGCGCCATGCTGCTGTGCACCTGGTTGGCGTGTTTCGCCGGCAAGAAGCAGAAGCAGTACCCGTACTGAATACCTGCCTGATGGTGCACGGCGAGGGACAAACTGCAGGGACTCTTTCATAACGCAGCACACACACATGCAACACTGCATACAGTAACCCACCACGGATTGGAAAAACATCTGGAGGCATTCCTGGCGTTCTTGGTGCCAAGAAACTATGTTGAACTGAGGGGAAGGATTTCACCCAGCCCAGGCCATTTTCTCGTCTAATGGAAACAAAGTGCTTGGCCGACATCTTGTGCCGTCTACCGGTTTTTCCGCGCTATAAGGCGCACCGCAATATAAGGCGCATAGAATAGAAGCTACAGCAGTGGTTGGGGTTGTCTTATGCATCCACTAGATGGAGCTGCGCTAAAGGTAATGGCAACTAAACAATCAGATAAGAATATAATTACGATTCAATAAAATATTACTCATTTTTTAATTCAAATGGCAATAAAAAAAACTTAAAATATCCTGTTTTGTTGATTTAAAAGCAGTTTTTGGATTCATTTTATAAAATCACGCTGTCTTTTACGCTGTGTTTTTTGTGCGTGTTCTTAAATTGCTTCAAAATTGAAGCATATATAGTGTATACAATTTTCAAACAGGGTGTAATAAAAATGTAATTGTAAAAAATACATTTATAACTTAAAGGCAGAGGTAAAAATTGAAGAATTTCCATGGCAATTATTTTATTTTTTCATCCCCCCCAAAATGAAATGTTTATGCGCTGTATAAGGTGCGCAGGGTTATAAAGCACATTGAAGGCTTTTAGGTGCGCCTTAGAGTGTGGAAAATCCGGTACATGTTTTACCAAAAGTGGAGGCTGACGACGAAGGTCGTAGGGCACGGTCCTGTTGCCCGCTTAGTCGCGGTGCTTTATTGTATTTGGGTGAAAATTTTCAGGATGGACCTAACACGCACGATAAGGTTTACCAAATTCTACTTTCTTTGTATTACAGTTGAAGCGAGTCCTTGAGTAATTCGAGTAAAATGTGAGGGGGCACCATTGGTGTCCAAACGACGGCCCGGGGGCCATTTGTGGCCCGCCGTATATTCTTCAGCGGCCATCTGCATATGGCCCCCAATTGGATTAGTTTGGACATCCCTGGTGGACACTGTCAGGAAGAGGTCAGTCAAGCTAACTGTGCCAACGAGTGTTCATGACAATACCAAACTGCCTACTTCAAAATAAAATTTACCTTTTCAAATAAAATACGTACATCAATGCCTTGGTAGACTCTTATTTTGAATCAGAAAACAAAGACTTCATTACTCTAAAATTGTATTATAAGGTGGCTGTTGCGAGCAAATAGCGGCGGCTCCAATATTAGCAGCTAGCAGCGCTAGATGCTAGCAGAGTTAGCAGCTAGCAGCATTCAATTGCTCCATATGAAAGTTGTTGGGATTAATTTTAAAGGCTATTTACGAAATGTATAAGGAGCAAAGTAGCCGTTCCTACTGATCACTTTTGAAGAAAAAAAAAGCCTCACACAAAAATATCTTTTTTTAGCCAGTTAATGGCTATTTTTTTAGCCAAAATATTCGATAGTTGCAGCCCGATTTTTGTAGCTTTGTCCGAACTTGCAAACACGATCAATTTTTATTTACGACGAGCCATATGTGAGGCCTCGCGCATTTTTTCAAAGAGTGTTTGTCAGCGTTATTAATTTCAAGAAAGTAGTATGACATCTGTGTCGCTAGAAAATCTCCGTTTTGGTCGGTAATTAAAAGGCAGCTGGTTGTTGGAGCAAATGACCGAATCTGAGTCGTAAAAGAAAAAAAGTTTTTTTTAAACTGCGGTGAGGCATTTTGATTGGGCGACAGCAACAGATGGCCGCTAATGCCATTCGTGAAAATTGGCACACTAAATACCCACTGTACATCACCAAAAAAATTACATTCATCTTGTTTAAAAGGCGGCCCATTCGAAAATGTTGAGACGGTTAAATTAGGTAAACATGTAAAGCTATTAACGCATGTTGGGTTCATCCTGAAATTTCTCCAGAGGTTAATACTCCCATTTTTCAGAGTAGTGGAATAAAACACACACACACACACACACACACACAGCTTTGAAAGCTTCTCTTATTGTGTGGACCAACCAGTTTGTAATGATTTATTTAACAATTTCTCTTTCTCTTTCAACCTGTTGATGTTTATGTGTCCAGTCTGTGTTGAAGACTTAGAGTGTATGAGACGCTAAAAGTCACCCTGAAGCTTTTTTAAAGTGCAAATAATGAATAAAATAAATACAAATTGTAAGATTATGATGAATATTACAAATAAGCGAAGTGACGGCATAATCTAAATCAGGCAACCCGTGACTCTAGAGCCACATGTGCCTCATTAACGGTGTTTTTTGGGGGGTTGCCGACCATTGGTCTAAATTAATCAGCCAATGAAATGAAGAAGAAAAGGTACCAGGCGCACTGTACGGCTAGCAAGGGCTGCCGAAGGGGCTCGATGACGTCATTTCCTGTCCTCGCAGCGGCGAACGTTTTCGAAGCGTCGTTCAAAAAGACTGTCAACTCATTCAATGCCGGGGACGTATTTTCACGTTTTCTTTAAGAGTCCGGATAGATAGATAGATAGATAGATAATAAGTAAAAAAAAAAAATTATATATATATATATATATATATATATATATATATATATATATATATAAAGAGAGAGAGAGAGAGAGAGAGAAATTAATGTCCTTAATGTACTTAAGTATCGATTTAATATTTAAGTATCTTCTTAAAAAACGTGAAAATACGTCCCTGGCATTGAATGAGTTCATGAGTGAGAGTACGAAAAAAAAAATGTTTGCATTATTTCATAAGACATGTAAAAATGGTGTCTCATACACTTTAAATAAGAATATTTCCGATTTCAGTGTAACGTGAAGTGTATTGAGTATCTTCCTCACCTGTCTCATCATTGCCTTAAACAGCAACTCCCCTCCCCCCAAAATGCAATAATCCCCCCCCCCCCGAAGCTTCTCCAGTAAGAAGACGGACACACCTTATATGTTGTATATTATAATGTATTTTTATCATAATAAGCACGTTTTGTTTTGTATTCTGGCCTCAGATTCTTCTGTTTTTGTAAATAAATGTTTATGGGAAAACTGTGGCGCGTGCTTTGTGGGAGCTCACATTCCTCGAAAGCTTTTTTCCCATGACCTCCTGATCTTCTTGGGTATACCCGTGGGAGCGACACCCCCCACGATCGATAAAGAGGCTAAGGACAGGCGGCATGCTCGCTCGCTCGCTCGGAATAACTCATATGGATGCGCTGGATGATGCGACCTTGACTGGGATTTATTTGCCTTTTTGATCAGCGGGATCTCGGCGAAGGCCCCGCTTGGTCCGATGGACCTCGGTTCAAGACTGCCTTGACTATTTTTAGACGGGCGTCCGCGCTTGTGAGACGCCTGTGCAAAGTCAGCTCATTTACATCTGCTTAGCATGCGCATTTTCCTCACAATGAGCGGCGACCCCCCCCCCCTCCCCCCGACATAATCGCACCTTCCCCCCTCCGCTTCATCTTTATTCTCTGCTGATTGACCCGCGGTCACAGCGGATGCCTCATCAGCACCGGATCGATACTTTCAGGACAAATACACTTTTTTTTTTGCCGGGTCGTTTGTCAGAATACAGCAAAAGAAATGATAGCACACTTTGCACATCCTATTACTTGTGAGTGCGTATTCCAGTTCTCAATCTTTTTGGTTAGGTAATTTCAACAAAGGTGACCACAAAATGTCACCGGGTATAAAATGTTACCTACTTTTGAGAAAATTATGTTTTTAGTAGCTATGACACCAAATTCGCAGACGCGTGGAAAAACCAACTCAAGCCGTGTCGCGAGGAAACCGAAAAACTGCTCCGAGCGCACTCAACGTTACACTGGTGAGGCGTTGGCTGACCGCCCACAATGTGGGAAACCTGAGACACTTAACGCAAAAAAATAAAAAATAAATAACTTACGGATATGAACGCGACGTTTTATTCCGGGTATTAGGGTACTACGCGTTGCTGCCATTACCTTGACATCCTCCTCGCGACAGCGTACTGCAAAAAAAACGCGAGAAACTCCAATTTCTCGAGGACCGGTTTCACCCCTAGAGGTGATAACGCCGTACCTTGCAATTAGCATTCAGCCTATCAACGTCTTAGCATCAGAGGCTTCATCGGCTCGTTATAAGCATCAGCTAATTCTTTGTAATTATGTTTTCCCTCCAACAGGACTACAGCGAGATAATTATCACCCCTAGCTAGTCTTTGTGCTCCTTTGACACAAGGCTGCGCGAACATATTGCATTATTTATACGGCTGCTGTTTCCGGCCTGATGAGGAGCTATTAAAGCCAGTGTGAAAGCCTGCGCGAAGGCACATGAGACTTCGGATGTCTGCGTTGCTTAGCGCTGCATAATGTGGGTGCTTCCAGACCTGCGGAGGTTGGCGTGGTCAGGTTGAGGATGGCCGAGCTTCTCTTTTCAATCGCGGGACGGAGACCGTCTCACCTGGAACGGGTCGGGGAGAAAGTTCAAGAAGACTGTCATTTCTATAGAAATTTTCATCAATGATTATTCGTGCAAGTATTTTCACCATTTTTTTCATCATTTTCACAATGTTTTAGCCAAAGGATGCACTCATCAAGTGGTAATGACATGTTAAATTTTGACAAGTTGTCACCATTTGGGTGGAATTTCAGCTCCCTAGTGTTTTCTTTCAATGCTTTCCCTTTGTGGGGAGAATTTCTGCCAAGAAATTGGACAAAATACTGCACAACGGTTATTTATAAGATCAAAAATGACATTGAAAGAAAAAAAAATGACATTAACAAGACTAGAGCACAGGACTGGGAAACAACAGGAAGGAAAACTTACAACGCAGTGAAAACCACAGCAACAACAATGAGCCGACAAGAGCCGAAAGGAAACTGGAAACTAAATGCGATTCAAACTGACGAGACAACAAGGAACACCTGGACAAGACACAGGTGGCGCAGGGAGCAGATTGATTGGCTAACACAGGGGAGGAGGTCGACGAGGACAGCTGGACGCAATCAAACTAACAAAATGTTGAGAAAGGACAAGCATGAACAACTAGGAACAAAACAAAAAACAACACTAACCCGAACATGAATGAAAACAAGAAAACCAAACCCAATATAACCAATACATAACATTTTATTTAGTTAAAAAAGGATACAAATTTCAGTATATTTATATTTTGTAACCTTATTTATAGCCGGTGGGGAGCATGAAATGTTTTCTCTTTCCTAGGGGAGATTTGCAAAAATGAATTGCGAAGCGCAGGACAAGCTGGACGGACGTATTGGATGATGGCTAGCTAGCTAGCTAAAATGATAGCTTGCTAGCTGGGAAGGAAGCTAGTTTAACATGAATGAATAAACGACAAAAATACGAAATACGAATGAAAAAGACAATTGCTGAAACTAAATATTCTCATTGTCACTTTGTCAAATTTGCATTAATGAATGTTAATCTTTAAACTACAATCATACTGGTTTTTAACGATCACAAGCTCGAAATTACAAATGAGATGAATAGAAAATTGCGATTATGTCATGAAGGTTGAAGGAAAATGCATTTGCAACACATTTGTTTTATGTTTCTTCTAGTTTTGGATGTTTTAAAGACACTTTCGGCCGCTAGACCGTAACAAGAAGAAGTAGGAGTCAACCAAAATGGCCGACATGTCCAGATTATTTACAATTAATTGTCGAAAACAGCTTGAGTTGGATTTTCCTTACAGTCCAGAGGAGTGTAGTTTCAAAAAAGTAATAAACGCAACAATTCCAAGAGGGCCTGGTGCCCGGGCCCTAATTGCAATTGCTAGCGACAACAAACGGGCCCCCGCGCTCTCACCACGAGCTGGATTTATAACTTGTGTTATTGCAAGTCCACATTCCTGACATTAAGTCCTGTCTATGGATCTCTTGGTACCTTCATCACACGTTTTTTTCCAGCTTGGACTACGTGGACTTGCTATAGTTGCATTTTATCAAGCGATATAATGTCTCGGCTGGCGCACCAGGGAACTATTTTAACACTCCTGGTATGTTTATTTGCAAGGAATGGCCCTAATGTCCCTGGGTCAGTTTGACCCGGGGCTTCTTTAGCCGCTCAAACTTGTTAGAAAGGTGTCAAATCTAAATTTGATATTTTGTTTTAACTAGTTATTTCTGGTTATTTCTCAAGAACATCAATCATATCCCTGGGTCAATATGACCCGGGAGTGTGTGCATTTATCCAAAACTGTCAAAAAAAAGAAATCATCTTTTATTGTAAAGCCACTAACAAAATAACAAAGAAAAAACTTAATTTATACCCGTGTGTTACATTGGTTTCTCTGGAATAGTCATGGGTCAGTTTGACCCAAGGTCATGGTTAATTATCCAGAGGTTTCAAAAATATATTTTTTGTAATCCTGTTTACTAACAATAAACAGCAATAATAATCTTGGGTCCTTTGGAAACTAACAAAGGCAAGCCTTAGTGCATACTTGTGTGTTACCTTTGTTTCTTTGGAATAGTAATAACATCCTGGGTCAATCTGACCCAGGGTCATTATCCAGCGTCATTATCCAAAACTTTCAGAAAAGTTTTTGTGTGTATGTGTGCGTAATCCTGCTAATTTAGAAATCTTGTCATTCCCTCCGTGTCCCCCATCAGAAACATCAATAATATTCTTGGGTCATTTTGACCCGCGTTTTTATAAAAAAAAAATCCAAAAAGCATAACAAAAAAAAAAAACATGAATACCATTTTAATGGACATGCTGATTATACGTAAACTGAGCAGAGGTCTTCAACATTTACTTGAACTTTCAAATGGGTCAGTTTGACCCGCAACAATAACAGTACAATTAAAATTATAAACAGTTTTAATTGTGTCTCCAGTGAAGGATAAATTGACAGCAGCGGCAGCAAAAGCTAATGAATCAAATTATTACTGGAGGATGAACAGGTGTTGTGGATTCACGAGGAAGCCATCAAAGAGCCGCCATTTCATACTCAAATGAATCTCCCAAGTGGAGTTTGAAAGTTTGGATCTTAGTGTCATTCACGACACATTAAGCTGCTTCACTGATGTGTGGGAATAATGAGTTTCGCCTGGTTTCACTTTGCCCATCTATTTTCTCCGAGTCGCTGACTAAACAGGGAACACTGCCAACAATTAAAAAGTCCTCTAATTACTTTGTGAGTCCTAAACAAAAACCTCTTGTTTGTCTTTCATCCAACTCTTCTTTCTTCCTAATTTGGACTGGAATAACAACAAGCTTTCTCGAAAGTTTTTTCTAGAAAAAAAATGACTTACCTAAAATGACTTACCTTACGTCAAACACAGGTGTTCTCAAAATTCTGGGGGTTCCTCAAAGGACACCCCACATAATCCTAAAGTCAATGAAACAGTCAAGAACTACCATAAATGTACAAGTATTGATAATTCTACTTAAGTAAAAGTGTTTTATTAGATCGCTTAAGTCGTTTGATGGCCACAAGTGTTTTGACGTCATATCGCATTCAAGAAAAAATGAGCCCGCCCGAACAGGGACTTGAACCCTGGACCCTCAGATTAAAAGTCTGATGCTCTACCGACTGAGCTATCCGGGCTCTGACAAAATTGTACACGGTTTTTAATAAATCTCTTACTACTAAATCAGAGATTTCTTTTTTTATATATATCATCGAATGGATTTCGAAGTTTACTTACAGAACAGCTGTCCCAGATTTAAAAAAAAAAAGACCAGCGCTGACAAACACGTTGTCTCACGATATTACATTGTTTGACTATTGAGCTTTCTACGCTATTTATTGTAGCCATTACGTACCTTTCAAATAATACATATTTTATTGTATTTCTTTATGTTACGGTTAGTTCAAGAATGTTTTTGTTTGTTTAAATACAGTATTACAAAATAAGAACGAGAAAAAAAATGAACGTCATACGGTGTTATTCCGCCACCTCGAGGCCGAGCGCTAAAACACAGTCGTGGATTGCGTCTCGGAAAAACCGGAAGCAGTCGTGTTTTAGACGTATGTCACGGATTGCGTCACGGGCAAGCGGAAATAGCCGCGTCTAAAAATGTATACTGTTCTTCTACCTCGTGCATAATGGTTGATAAAACACTTGATGATATTAACAAAGATTTTCTACAGTGATTTGATTAAATGCTGTGGTTTATCTTCGTTGTTTTTTTTGTCAGGTGTAAAAAGGACAAGTAAGTGCAGAAGGAAATACAAAACTACAATAACGTGTTTTCTTTGTGTAAAATAATCGTGTTTTTTGTATAAAATACATCAATTTTCAGTGTATAGAGTGTATCCACACAAGATATTAAAAAGGTACTAATTTCACCCTGTGCTTACTCGATTAGGATGTTCCATTTTTCTATAATGAACACATTTTTTTTGTATTATTGTTTTAAATTATTGCCTTGGAATTTCAATTTTAATCTCAGCTATTGCCCCTATCACAATTAGCCTCACAAGGGCACTATTTTCTTGAGCGCGTGATGTCATTTTCAGTCATTCACAAGTGGGGAAATCTATTGTTAAACGTTTGAATTGCATATGAAAGATAATTTCGTAATTATATGCTAAAAACTAACTTTTTTTCCTGCTGAAAATGGCTACATTAAGAATCACGTTATAACTGCACGTAGGCAGTGATGCTTTTACAAACCACTAGAGGGAGCCAAAATCACTGCAAGTGTTTATTACTGTAATTCATAGAGTGTTTATGTTGTGATTATTGTGTTCTTGTCAGCACTTCTGAAGGGACGGGAAGGGAATGTAGTAAAAAGACTTCCTTGCTTTGTCTTGTCACATGAAAAGCTCGGTTATTAATTTGACTGCTCAAAAGTACTGGGACAGCTCCCTTCAAATACTCAGACGGCGCAGGCTAATAGTTCCTTCCTTCCTGTTGTATTTTTTTTTATTTTACATGTAAAAACATGATGCTTTAAACAAAATATATATATATAACTTGAAAATATTTTCCCGTTATATAAACGCGAAGAAAATATTCAGTTTACACCTGAAATTAAAAAAAAAAAAAGTGTTTACTGCCCTTTTTTTAGTCGAGCTTGAAATGAAGTGAGGTGGACGAAAACAAGGCCGGTTTAAAAAAAAAAAAAAGTTGTCCTTTTTGGTTCTAGTAGCCAATTAATTCAATCTTGTGAGCCGCATCCAAAATTTTGCGCACACAAACCACGACTTTGCAGAGTAATTCAGCGAAGGTGGAAAAAGAGGAAACGGAGCGACATGACTCATTTCTTTGCCATATTGTGACACACGGCTACTTTTATTTCCTCAATTTCAGACACGGAACGCAACAAAAGCCAAAATATTTAATCGTGACGTAAAATCATAGAGAAGAGATATTCCTATTTTAGGACATGATGATGAGCATGGAAAGCATCTTGAGTGGTTTTATTTACCCATATTGTCAATATTTTAACTTAAGAGTTTTGTAATTGTGAATAAAGACATTAGTGAGATATAAAAATAATTCCCAGGCACCTGCAAATCTAATTTTGTGCTTTATTTAACAAAAAAATGCAAATAATATTTTGCAAAAGATTCACAAACACTAAGTTACTTCATGTTCCATTTCATTTGCTCTTAGTTTGAAAACGCACTGTATTAGGTGATACCTGCAGTTAAAATCTCACGTAATCCCGAAGTGATTTCTCGTAACCCCTTTTGAGCACCACTAGGTAAGATTTTTAAAATATGGTTGCAAAACAGGAATTAAAATACATAATTTATTCAGAAACTCCCAAGGATAGTGTAACATCATATGCACAACATTGCTCATCCATATCAAACTTTAAAACTAATAAAGCTTTACAATGGTGGTGTCAAACATAGGGTTCACGGGCCAGTTCTGGCCCAAAAACAAGTTTAATCCGGCCCATGAGCTGATTTTGTCAAGTATAAAAATGAGCTATTTTCTTTTTTTTAATGAAAAACTTGAAATGTTTTTTTTGATTAACAGTAATGTTAATGTCCTATGATTAATAGTGATGTTCTTTTACTATTTTGGAAAGTATTAAAAACAAATTGTACAAAGGAGTCACTATAGAAGAATTGAACAAAACTACTGCTTTGTGTTTCAATCAGTTTGCTCTTAATTTGAAAAAAAAAAAAAAAAATCTGCTCCTGTCATGGCATTAGCTTATTCCCTGCTAGCCCAGTTAAAATTGATTTTTGATTTATGGAGGTGTCAGCGGAAGTGAATGAATTAAAAAGCCCTATAAATGAACTTGCAGATATCTGCAGAAACCGTACTAAAGTCCGATAGCCCTAAAGTGCCTTTGTGTAACCTCATTTGAGCGCCGCTGTGGCAGACTTTAGTATTACTCACGTTTTGAGTGTTTGTTTGCAACATTTTTTTATTGCAGTAATTACATATAATTACAATACTAGTCATATTGTACAGTATTATACATTCATTTTCTGTTTTGGGTACTAGCCCTTTTGCCCTCATGAACTACAAGAGGTGACAGAGAGTTCACGAGAATGTCTGACGAGAATGTCTGACACGCACACACGCACACACACACACACACACGCAGGATTAGAGGCTGCTCTGTGCGTCCCACTTGCTCGCAAACACAAAGCTTGACATTGTGCGTAAATGTCATGGGAAAAAAAAGGTGTCCGTAAATTGCTAACGGGGATTCCGCGAGGCAGGATTGAATTGATATCGGTATCAATCGGTACATTAGCTCGGTGGTTCATAATTGGGGGGACGAGTACATGAGATTTTATCTGGGTTTCTGCTTATATCAGAAAATGCAACATCATGCTTATAATGCTCTGAAAGGTACAGCTTTCTTTTCAAATTAAGAGCAAATGAATTGGAACATCAGATGCAATCGCGAGTCCGGTGGTTTTGGCAAATCTCCACTTTGGTCTGACTTTTTGATGAAAAAAACACGTACAGGGCAAACCGGAGACTTTTAACCACCATTTGCAGGAACCCCTGCACTGTAGAGTTTATTGTCTTACATCGGAACCCATAGTTGACAGCCATTTTCTGCGTGGGGGGAAAATAAAAGTCTTTGGATGATGTCTACTTTGTGCTCTGCCACGCAAACGCTAAGGCACGCTAACATCATGATAAGGTTTGTTTAGGTGGGAGTGGAGTAGCGGGGGGGGGGGGGGGGGGGGGGGGTCATGTGACTGGCAAGTTTACTCTCATCCCTCCACTCTTCCTGTTACGTTTATTAGCCCGGTGCTGCGTCTCATTTAGCAAGCTGGTCTGAAATTCTTTTTGTGTCTCTTTAATTGGCAATCAAGTCCCTTAGCCTGCACCAAACATGTTCCGGTGTGATAGCGAGAGTCACGACAAGACCGAAGGGGCGAAGAATGGAGACGTGCTGCGGTGACTGCGCCGAGTGTCTCGTGGCTCAAATGGACGCTGCTCATATCAGCTTAATAGCAGACGTTTCCTTCCAAAAAATGCCACGCATTCAAGGGGGAAGGGAAATGCTTCATTATCATCTGCAGACCCCCCCCCCCCCCCCCCCCCCGACTGAGCTCCTGCCCTTGATATGTCATCTCAAATGACGAGCGGAATTTCGACATCTGTCCTTTACTTGAATGTTTCTTTTTCTCAACAGCCAAAGGCATCGATCCCTTTCTGGCACAGCTACGAGATTTGTTGGTGAAAATGACCAAATATAGGACGCGCCGCGTATAAGTTCGGGGTCAAATTCTGGTATTTTCTTGTTATCGCGGAGAAGACGGTTTGCGTTAATAGTTTAACTGGGACCCATTGCACATATCTGCCTTTCACTCACAGGAAGCGGCCTGGTAGTTAGTACAGAACTGGCATGACCTCGATGGAGCTTGTCAGCCGAAACACGTCTGCTGTGTGCAAGCGTTGATAGTATTGTACTGTCTTTCAATGCTTAAAAAAAAAGGGGGGGGGGGGGGCAATAAAAAGAGGACGATAAAAAGCTCCTTTTAAAAAAAAGAGCAAGCAGAATGCGTGTCTGCGTCTTGTCAGTAGAATGAGGGAGAGGTCATGCTGATTAGATAAGGTTTGTATATGCAAAAGAGTTTTGTTTATTACCTCCCCCAAGGAAGATACAGTACCAGTTGTGAGTTTGTCATGACCTTTTTCCGCAGCTGCTATTTTTTGAAGGAGTCAAACGGCAAACGGGAGGATGAAGAGTTTCTGAACACGTTCAAATATCCTTTGCATGAGTAAAATCTACATCGCTAAATGCTAATAAACGATGCAAAATGCTAAAGGTGGGCTAACCAATAGCAATGCAGTCGCAGTGTCCTAATACAACGGCTATTTGAACACAAATGTTGGCGCAACACACGTAGCCAAACAAAAGCGCTCGAGGGCATACCGTATTTTCCGTACTGGATTATAAAGCGCACCTTCAACGAATGGCTTACTTTAAAACGGTTTTCATATATGCAGGGTGCACCGAAATATAAGCCGCATAGAATAGAAGCTACAGTAGTGGCTGGGGTTGCAATATGCATCCACTAGATGCCTTAAAATGAAACCTTCAAATATGTGGTTTTGTTTATTTAAAAAGCATTTCGGGATTTTTTTGATACAATCTCACTTTCTTTTAGAAAAACACAGATTTCCGCCTCGTCCTCATGGAAATTGCTTCAAGGTGCGTCCATATATGGTATATCAAAAAAATAAATAAAAGCCGAAACCTGAAGGAGATTTATGTAGAAATCCTAAAAAAAAAAATCCATATTTTCATCAATAACTCCAAATCTATCTGCGCGACCTAAGAATGATTTTGATTGGCTAATTTGTGTTTGGGGATTAGCGAAGGTCAGGAGAAGAGTGAAACTCAAACGGCGAGTTTTTATGAAAATACAGAAGCGTTTTCCACTAGCCTGAGCTCATCAGGACTTTGCGCCTCCACCGGAGCGTTTGTTTGTTTTCACAACAGGAATTTAAAGGTGGCGCTGCGTGGGAAATAAAGTCACGCCCTAGCATTTGTTTTGCATTGCTGGAAGCAGCGGCAGTTGGAATAGTTTGGATGGGAAAAAAGATGAAGATAAAACCTCAAAGATGCTCCTTTGTTCCACTCAATCCGGTTCTTGCGGACATATTTGCGCTATTACGTCCACCTGCTTGCTTGAAATTTGCAGGCGCATCCTGAGAATGTTCCGATTGAAGAACGTCTTGACCTGTGTGAGCAAACCACAACCAGAAAAATCTGAATAGACTGAAAAAGATTCTCATATTTTAAAAAATATTGAAAAGATGAAAAGGTCAAATTTCGTCGGGTTGCCTTGTTTTTGTTCAGTTTTCTCAATTAAGACGTATTTCAAATTTTCAAAGAAATATTTTTGGCATTTTTAAACTGGCAACCCCCCCCCCAAACCTTGGTTGTTATGACGACAGTATTTTCCGCATTATAAGGCACATAGAATAGAAGCTACAGTAGGTGCTGGGGTTGAGTTTTGTAGCCACTAGGTGGAGCTGTGCTAAAGGGCATGTCAACAAATCAGCCAAGTCAGTCAAACATTTCATTCAGAAATGAGGACTAAAGATTATTTGCGTAAAGTATTTAAAAATGTATTTTGTTGATTAAAAAACAAAAAATCAATTTCCGGATATTTTTTTGCCTGCATTAATTGTATTTTTTTTTTAATCATGATTATATTAGATTTTTGTTTCTGTCAAAAGAAAATCAAAAATAAATTCTAAAAAAAAAAAAAAAGATAATTTATACCGCTGCGCTTTGTATCTTTAAATTTGACATGATTTTCAAATTTCTTAACAAAAAATGAACACTTATTGGCACTATACTTCATTCACAAGCGCTCATACACACATTGGATTCAAGTGAAACCAAAACAACAACGATGGCTTCATTTGCAAATGCCATCAGAGTTTAGTTCAGTTTCAATTCTGTGATGTCACGTGTGAAGACCTGAGCGTACCTAATAAAGTGGACGCAAGTGTGTCTAGTTAAGCCCAACGATTGCACATAACGTCCGGGCAGGAAGTTGGCACTCCCGCCCGAGCGTAGCTTGACGTTTACTTCCTCAATCCGGCTGCGGCTTCACTGAATACTGCGTGTGGGGGTAAACTTTTAGCCCAAGCTAAAATGTCCTCCATGCTAATTCAGTCAACGTTTTCACAATTTTGCCAGATGTCAGAACTTGCGCAAATATTTGAAATGGTCATAAACATTGCATGGACATTGAAAAGAAAGGTGTGTTTTTTCGAGGTGCAAATGCGTTTATTGAAGACTTTCATTGCCGTGCACAAAAAGCCACCTTTGGCGCAATATAACTTAAGTGTGCTGAAGTTAGTGACTATAGAAGAGTAAAGCTCCTAATTTGTCTGGAACATTTTTCACCAACAAACTTACTTGCAAATAGGTTTGAACATAGTGGACTAAAAACTCAAAATATGATATTTTCCCACCCATTTTCACAAGAAATGCAACATTTTAAAGCATTTGGCCTATCTTCTATCTATATGTGAAACAATTATTATAGTAATCTTTATTAGTAAAATGTATGGCTTCATTATGTTTTATGATTTTATTATGATAACCATTAAGCATTTTTTTGCGATGACACATTGCACTTGTCAATGATTTTTTCCAATGATAAAAAATAATGCTGTTTTTTAGCATTTAGCCTACAAATACATTCAAACGTATGTTCAAAAGTGTGTGTGAATAAACTGTTTAAATGTACTTGTACATTAAATGCTAAAACATTTTTTTACGCATAATGCTCCAGGATCTTGACTAGCGCAACTAAAAAAAAATTCTCAAGCATTTTGCCTACTTATTGTTTTTCACTGAGTTTGATGGTTTCATTATATTGTCTGCAGCTTTTTCTGCTAGAATGCAGCAGTATGCATTTGTGGGTGATACAATGCTGTTTTTAGCATTTAGCCTACAAGTGCGTTTGAATGTATTTGCAAGTACGTTTGAATGAAATATACTTAAATGTAATTGTACGATAAATAAACATTTCCCCCCCCCATAATGCTAAAGGGTCTTGAATTGCGCAATTTTATGTCATTGTTGTTTGGCATTTTTTGAAGTAAAAAAAATATCTATTTAGCCTACAGGTACATTCAAAGGTATTAGCAAGTACATTTGCACATTGCCTGTCAAAAAAAAAGGTTTCCTCCACACTTGGCTAAGCAACACGCATTTCCAAAAGTCTTCTCACTCCTCTTCAGCCGGTTAAAAATTTGTCAATAAAATCCACAGCAGAAGGACATCGCGGAGGGCGCAGAGCATTATAAATCCACAAATGCCAGTTTGACGACCCGGACATCAGATTTTAGTGCTCGCGAGGGGGAAAAAAAAAATGTCACACCGAAGACTCATTGTGCAGCATCTTGGCTTTGAGGTTCCTCAGGCCGCACTGCAAGTTGGAGCTGGATTCCGAGTGCAAAGCCTCGGAGAACTTGGCGTCAAGCGGCTGCCCGGCCAGGGATTTCCTCTTGATGGAGTTCTGGATGGTCTCCGAGGTGAAGTAGTAGACGATGGGATCGAAGCAGCAGTTGGAAACGGCGATGCAGAGCGTGACCGGGTAGATGGTTCGCACCACCGACTCGGCAAAGCATCCCTTGAGCGTCTTGGTGCGCACCAAAGAGTAGAAGACCAGGTTGACGTTGTAGGGGATGAAGCAGAAGCAGAAGGTGGTGAGGTGCACGGCGATCATGCGCAGGATCTTGGTCTTGTTCAGCTTCCCGCCCCGGCTCACCTTGTGGGGGCGCCGCAGAGTCTGGAGGACCCTGATGGAGCAGCCCAAGTTGAGGAGCAGCGGGATGACGAAGCCTACGGTCTCGATGAAGATGACCACCTTGGACAGGTGCGACTTCCACTGGCTGGAGGAGAAGTTCTCAAAGCAGAAGGTGGCGTTGGTGCCCTGCTGCTGGCGCGAGGTGGTGTCCAGCAGGAAGCCCGTGGGCAGGCTGCCCGACAGCACCAGCAACCAGACGGCGGCGCACACCAACTTGGCGTTGCGCTTGGTGCGCAGCGTCCGTGAGCGGAAGGGGTGCACGATGGCCAGGAAGCGGTCCACGCTGATGCACGTGAGGAACAGGATGCTGCCGTACATGTTGGTGTAGAAGAGAGACACCGACACCTTGCACAGCATGCTTCCGAAGGGCCAGCTCCGGTTGATGAAGTAGAAGACGCGCAGGGGCAGCGTGAAGACGAAGAGCAGGTCGGAAACCACCAGGTTCATCATGTAGGTGGTGGTCTCGTTGCGCAGCTTGAGCCAACAGGTGAAGATGTACATGGCCACCACGTTGGTGATGAGGCCCACCACGAAGACCACGCTGAACACCGTGCTGTACAGCGGGTACTTGAAGCTGTCGTTTTTGCTGCAGCTCCAGTTGCCCGCGGAGACATTGCCCGATCCCGGCGGCGGGAATGCGTTGACCATCTTGAGGCTGAACTGTCAAAAAGTCTTTTGCTCCAGACACACGTGAGGGCAAAGCAGTTACATCTCTGATGCTCGGTTCTGAGCGTATCAGATGTAAAGGGTGCCAAATTCACGGGTTTTTAAGAAAGTCCCAGAGGTGGGCTGGTGAGAAATGGGTGTCGGGGACAAAAACCGTTTTCGTTCAGTGGTCTCTTCTTGAAAGGAGGTTCCAGACACAGAATTACATCTCTCATGTACCGTTCTGAGGACATTCGTCGTGAAAGGTACCAAATTCACCGGTTTCTGAGAAAGTCTCAAGAGGTGGCCCGGTAGCTATGAGTAAGAGAGTCAGGGACCAAGGAGGTTTTCGTTCTAGACACTCCCACGGTAGTGTCGTTTTGAAAGGGGCTTCCAGAAAATGGCGCGGACGTACCAGCTACATTTCTGATGCACGTTTGTAAGGATATCTGGTGTAAACGGTTTCCGAGGAAGTCCCAAAGATGGAGGAGTCGGAGAGCAAGAATCCTTTTGTTCCATACACTACCATGGCAGTCTTGCCTCAAAAGGTGCTCCTTCGGGTTGGAAGTTGACCCCACACTGTCTAATCGGGGATTCCACAATACCAGCAATAGCTTATCCGTCACTGGCG
Source organism: Hippichthys cyanospilos (assembly GCF_059441005.1). Lineage (NCBI taxonomy): Eukaryota > Metazoa > Chordata > Actinopteri > Syngnathiformes > Syngnathidae > Hippichthys > Hippichthys cyanospilos. The sequence continues at coordinate 2,225,976 of NC_142379.1, forward strand.
CAAATACGTCTGATGCTTGGTCCCGAGGTGCCAAATTTGCCAGCCTTCGAGGGAAGGTGGCAGCTCCAGAGGTGTCAGATTTAACACCGGTCTCGCATCTCCCAAAGAAGCTGTCTAGTATTTTATCCTTGAAGCTTGAAAGGGACGGAAGGAGTAGATTCAAGAAAATCAGGGCGAAAAGTGACACATTGTCTGGAGGATATGCTGTGAGAAGGTTGCCAAAATTGCCGGCTTTTGAAGCGGGACAAAAGACAAAAGCAGTTTATGACTGTCCACCCGGTTTTTGATAGCAGACACCGGCATGGATGCTACCGTTTCAAGTCGCAGGCAGGGGTTGCAGCGGGGTCACGAGGATATCCTGAGTGAAAAACTTCAAACTGCCTGCCCCCGAAGTAGTTCCAAAGTATTACGCAACATACATTGTCCCGTTGCCTTTACAGCAACGTCTCTGATGCACCAATTTAGGATAAAGAACTGAGGACACTTGTTTCCAAGGATTCAAACCTCTTGAGTTGTCTCCAACGGGAAGCCCATCCTTGAAGTCTTCTTGGAAGTCCCGTTGCGAGCGATGGGGAGAGAACCGGTGTCCCCCTCCCCTCCTCCCATCATGCTCTTCTCGGCTGGGGAGTCTTACAAAGGGAAGGTTTGCATATCCATGAACATATGGGAAAAGACGGCATTAAAATCCTTAAGTTCTGAATCCTTGTCCTACACTTAAAACAACAACAAAAAAAGTCTGCGCAAAGTCACTATTATGTGAGCTCGTCTCTTGTTTGTTTGTTTTTTACTCCGGCAGGTTTCCACCAATCTCAGTGACTAGCGGTTGCTGCAGCTGCCCACTTCCCCTTTGTGTCGTTAGCCCTCTCTCTCTTAATCGCACGCTTACTCACACACGCTTTTGTACTTTGACTGGGCTGGGACGAGGTCCATTTCCCCGCCTCCCGGACCCTCCCCCGCACTCACTTGTTTTTTCCCACAGGATTAACCAATGATGCATATTCTTCTTTTGATCTCAATATATGTGCTCTGTTTGATTTTCTTTACTTTTTTTTGGAGAAGAAAAATATTGTTTACAAAATGTTTAACAATCACCATGGGCAATTTTCAACTTTTTTCCTGGAGATGGACAGATATTAGACGGGCCAAAGATCTGACCTGATATTTGGCATTTCAAAGAGTATTAGCCTTGCTAATTTACTTTTTTAATTTGATTTACTGTATAAAAAAAAAACGTTGGAGAGTTATGTATTGGTTTCATTTTTCATTTAACTTAATCTGTTTAGTCTGTTTAGCCTGAGGGTCTCATCAACATTTTGTTTGAATTGAAAAACGTCTACTAAAAATCAATGTTGGATCCAAATGTTGGTTATTGGTTGGCCTCCATTAATTATATATATATATTATATATATATATATATATATATATATATATATATATATATATATATATATATATATATATATATATATATATATATATATATATATATATATATATATATATATATATATTATAACAATAATAATAAAGTGGATGTGGTGTGTGTCTGTACTGTACATATACTGTGCATGTCCGGTATGTGAACATACAGAGGCTGAAAAAAACAAAACAAAATCGTGCTCGAATTCCCATGGCTCCTGAAGCTCTCACAATGTCAGGAAGCATGTCTCCCCCCCCTCCCAGCCCCCTTACCTCCTCAAGGCCAAGATTGAGGCCTTGAATGGTAAGTGATGTCAGGTGACATCACATTTCAACAGCATCACATTCCTGCTAATAAAACGTAGGGATTGAAAAGTTCACACATTCAGCATGTTTGCATGTAGCTTCACATTCATCCATCTTTGTAAAACACACACGCACACCTGTGCAAACAACCAACGGCTGCATTCGCCACACTAACAGCTTTAAACTGTAACAACGCGAAACATTTTTTGGGTGGTTTTTGAAAGGTCGCACAGAGAAAGCAAAAAATACCCCAAAAACCAAAATGGTTGTCCCATGTTTATAAAATGTTTACACACCCCTGCTCAAAGATTTGTTTTTTTCTTTTCGCGACACTACCTGAAAAACCAAACGTGAACTGTCGTCATATGTATGCCAGGCCAGTAGGTGGCGATACCGTTTGACCAAAAACGTACCACTTGGATGTTTAATCAACAAGACGAAGGGAATTGAGATTAAATGTTACAATTGCTTCCTATTTTGTGTTCGTAAAAAATCTACACACCCCTGTTTAAGTGCCAGTTTTATTTATTTTTACTTTCAGTTCATCCCAATAAACGTCGACATTTCCCATTTTCTTCTCTAACCTCAGCTGCCCTCATCTTCCCTCGCTAGGTGGTTTCTCCTTCTCCGCTGGCAGCAGCATCCTCATTCAGCTCGCTGCCAAAACTCACAATTGCCAGATCACGTGTATTCCTTCTGAATTTGCGCAAGTAACAGTTAAGATTTCCCCATCTCCGTCTCAAGGCGTGAACGCCTTTTGTGATGCGTTGGCACATTGTGTGCGCCGAATAAACCCTGAGTGTGAAAACCACAGCGTATCGCGTGCAAGCTCAACCGGGTAAAAACATTTCAAGCTGCAATAGTTCAAATTGGTTTTGTTCCAAAAAGACCGCAAGTTAAAACACATTTATAATTCTGCTATATACTGTATATATTTTCTTAATACAGCTCCGATAATGCAACTTGTATAAAAGTTTTGATTATACGGTAACATTTGAAGTAGTACCCTTTTTGTCATTTTATTTTCACAACCAAACAATACATATGATGTACATAATGACGCAAATATTTGTAAACAATAACAGGAAGTGGAAGTAAACCACTGAAACAATTAGTTGCGTTTGTGAAGTGCAGTGCTTCTCAATTCTATTTTTGCAAACCCCCCAGGGAAGAGAAAACGTTTTGCCCCGCCCCCACTGGAAATATTCGCTCCAACTTTTGCAGGACACCAATAGCTCCTTTCACCGGTGGCGCCATGAGAACCGAGTGCAATTCAGACCCCCGCCGCTAGATGGCGACAGCAAACATTTTGACAACCAGCCACCGTTAATTGGCTGGTTTCGTCGCTGTGGAGGGGCATTATCAGCTGGTGGCAGAGCGGCGCGTTTAAACCGCTTTGCCAACTGCCGATAGATATCAGAGAAGAACAAGGAAAAACAATACAACACATACAGTTGTGTTTTGGGATCGACATTCTCCTGTTTGCAGTTTATTTGAACAGCAAGTGCTATTTAGATGTGTTTTCATATTGTTAAGTGCAACATTTCAAGCACACACACATTATAACTATGGCTTATTTTAACTTGGCTTATTTTATCAACTTCATAACAGAAATATGTGATGCGTGTAAACGATATATTGATACTTCCAACAGTTTGCAAAATGAGCTTTTTGAGTCGCGCGCCTTGCGTATGAAGACCAAGATGACAAAGAAAGCCTTGAAGTCATATTGTGTATTTATTGCTGATTTATCTGTGCTACAGTAAGAGTTCTTTGAAGGTTCATTATGAACATTACATTTAATGCTAATTTCTGGTAGCACATCGATGGGAGTTTCATATAATTTATTAGCATAGAGCTATTAAACCTTTAGGAAATATATGGTTTGTTGACAATTTTGGTGTTTAAATATGCAATATTCAAATCTCTTGGGTTTTTTGAAAGTTTATAATTACTTGCCATTGATGCTTGAGACCTTTGGTGATCATAGAAAAATTGCAAAGTAACAATTTAAGCTACCAACAAGAAGAAAAATAGACCAGTTGACTAAACAAGCAGAATATTTGGTTTATGTGGTCTTCAACTTTTAGGAAACAATTGGACTTTATTTCCCTCGGTCTGTGTTGCGGTGTCAAAAATGGAAACCAAGTGATGTCATCACCACAAGAAAGAGTGGGGCCAAAATATTGGAAGAGTATTGGGGGGGGGGGGTCATGTTTTGAAAACCCCAAGGTGTCTGGCTTTGCAAATTAGGTCTCTGAGCAAGGATTCCTCCATCTCGGCAAAAGCCTGCGTCTGTGTGACTGAGGCCATGTTTTTGACACAGAACTGGAAACAGAATTCCTCCAGGTTCTAAAAAGAGCAAGATAGCATAGTCCAGTCAGCGGAAAGGAATGCCCGGAATGCCCGGTGACGCTCTGCTCAATTTTATATTTTCTCATATCTCATTCAGCAACCTCAAAAACCGTAGTTCTTGACCTTTTTTCAATTATGTTCCTCTTTGGGAATACTTTTTTCAGCCAAGCACTAATTAAGCAATGAAAAGGATTATTGGATGAAAAAAAACACAAAAAAGTGATGAGCTGTTGGATGTACAGTTGAAGTGGTGCCTCCAGGTGTCTTTTATTTATGAACTCCAAAAGATGGATCAAGCAACATCTTTCCTATTTGTGTCTCGTCTGCTGAAAAATTACCACATATTATAATGCCCATACATAAAAAAAAAAAAAAAAAACACGACATCATAAAGATGTAAAACATTTTGCAAAGGGCTCATCGTAACAATTATCGATAAATTCCCTCGTGTTCCAATCGACTTACTTTTATTTTGAAAATAAAACCAGTGTCCCTGTCAGAGCATTCAATTGAATATTCTGATATCTGCCGGGACACTTTTATACCAGAAGAATTATAGTGTATTCTGGTGTATAATTCATCTCATGTTTGTGCAAGTGGTCTTAACTCATTCAATGTCACGCAGGAACATTCTCATCTTTTAAAATAGTTAAACCAAAACGAAATCATAAAATTATAGTCAAATATGTTTTTTTTTTGCTTACCTAATAAAAGCCAATTGAGCACTGTAGTGATAACTGTGACCACTAGGTAGCAGTGTTTCCACACTTACAACAAAGCTGTTACCTATATGCAAGTGTAACAGAAAGAACGGAAGTCAATATTTCAATGACATCACCCATATTTACAGCACACAGTATTCTGTTGTCCTTGAAAGGGGCGTGAATAGGCTTAATATACTGGCCCTCTAGGTTTCCTTTTTTAATAACGCTTGGCACTGAAAGAATAAAGGGACAAAGATTTTAACTAAAGCAAACAAGCAAGAAATATGTTGTGTTCAAAATGTAGAAATTTCAAGCATAACTTCTGAAATCAACATTGATATTTTCACTATTTAATAACCCAAAAAAATCTGATGAATGAATCAATACAATTCCAATGTAAATTAGCTTAAATCTTAACGTACTGGGGGCGCTCTTAGCTCGATTTTAGGATCACTGCACGACAGCAAAAGCAGTGTGCGGAGAATCCAGTGTGACCCTAATATCTCTCTTCAAAGCCTACCTGGACATTGTGCTCGGCAGCGACTGAGAGCAGAGTAATGGCGTTCTCCTCTGAAATGGCCGTCACGAGTCTCTCCTGGCACAACTTTTGGAGCCTGCTCTCCTGGTAGAGGACGGCCAGGTGCAGCAGGCCTGAAAAAACAGTGGCGGTTTGATTCCATCGCGTTGCCAAGTGTGCGCGGGCGAAATCCTTACCCGCAACATCCTCTGGCGGCAGGTTTACAAAATCGGTGTAGAGGTACTCCAGGAAAGACTCGATACACCGCAAAAGAGAAGTGGTAGATTTCAATGGTGTCCTCATTTGTTTCGTTCGGCAGCTTGCGTAAATGTTTGGACCTGGAGAGAAATAACGCAAAAATAAACATTGATATCAGGCCACCGAGTAGTCGAAGCAATAAGTGAAATTGGAGATCGGTATATAAATGAGGAAAGTTACTCGCACAAATTGGGAGAAAATCACATGCGATGTCTGCATTACAAAAATTGGTCAATACAACCGAATGGCGTCTTGAAAACTGGAAAAACTATCGTGTACTAATCGGTATATAAATGAGGAAAGTTACTCGCATAAATAGGGAGAAAATCACATGCGATGTCTGCATTACAAAAATTAGTTAATATAACCGAATGGCGTCTTGAAAACTGGAATAACTATTGTGTACTATTTACAAAAAAAAAGAAGGGTAAGGGGAATATAAACCCAACTCTTTAAAGTCTATAATCCCCACAAAAAAAGGAAATACAAATTCTAAAAAATGTTTAATGTGTGCATAATGGGGCTTATCCCGCCAGTGTACGTAGCTGAAAAAATAAAAGACTTCCTCAGTTAAAGTGCAGCTCGAGTGGTTCGCCGGACACACGCTCTTTGTGGGGACTAAGGTTAATATGGCCGCCGACACAGCAGCAGACAGTCTGGCTCCTTCCGACCAAGAAGAATGCAGATTCTCAATGTCCGGAGAGCGCCGATATAAAAAGAGCGACGCGGAAACAATACGTCTGGCGGGACTTCCCCTTTCGACACGGACAGGAAACGGCGGGCCGGACACACGGCGTTCCTTCACGGCCCCACGCTGGGAAAAATTCTACAATCCCTGCAAGAAGCCGGCTGTGTTGCTCAATCAGCAGTTTTGGCCGTCACGCTGTCAAAGAGTTTGATCAGTGCAAATGAGAATATCTCAAATGATGATCAAGACCCCCCAAAAAAGTCGACAAAAGTACTGGGACTTTGGAACAGCATCAACGAGGGATGTCCTGACACCGATCACGTGATCAGAAAAAAAACCCAAACTAACGAACCCTGGTTACAATTGCCAAGAATCGGGACTCCAAATCACGTGACTCAAACTGTGACTCGGGTGCAAATAAATAAATAAATAAATAAATAAAAGTAAAGGGAGACATCTTTAGCAAAAACAGAACAGGATATCCACAGCCTTACAATGAGAAAAAAACAGGTATAAATATTATAAATATTAATAGTATAAATATTATGGTCGCTGCTGTCGCTGTCGCTGCTGTCGCTGTTTTAGCCTTAGCTGGAGAGACGAACGATATTTTTCTTTTATATTTTTCTATTTTTACCACCACCCGTCGGACCTGTGTTCGGTGTTGTTTTTCTTCTTTTTCCTTCATTTTTGAGGACTGTTTCCATTCTTCGATAGCTAGTGTTTCGCCGTTTCTCTGAACAGCGCCTAGCTCCGTTCGTCCTCGTGCAGCTCTGCTAGCGTAAGTATTTCGCTCGGCTGTACTAAGGTAAGCATGGCTCCGTGCACCTCCACCTCTTCTGTCACCTGCGACACCTGTGTTATTCTCATGGAGAGGCTTTCTCTCCTAGAGGGCCGTGTCCGTCAGCTAGAGCAGGGTAGTCTGATAATCGTAGATCAGACGGACACATCTGATAATGACAATGCGGGCCGTAGCCCTCCCGCAATGCCGCTAGCGTCGGCTAGTGCGGGTCGTAGCCTACCCGCTAGTCCGGCTAGCATTAGCCCTAAGAAGCCTGCTAGCCGCGGTGAGCCTGTTCGGACGCATAATCGCTTTAGTCCCCTCGCTAGGCAAACTCCTCCTCAGTCTACTGGCTCCCGCACATTAGTTATAGGGGACTCCATCACCCGTAACATCAAGCTTAAAAAGCCAGCCACCGTAATGTGTATTCCTGGGGCCAGAGCACCCGACATTGAAGCTAACCTTAGGGAGCTGACACGCAAGAGGGCTAGACACCAGACTAGTGCAAACAACACTAGCTACTCGGACATAGTGATACACGTCGGCTCCAACGATACTAGAATGAGGCAGTCTGAGATTACAAAGAAGAACATAGCTAGGACTTGTAATCTCGCTAGAAAGATGAGTCGGCATCGAGTTATTGTCTCTGGCCCTCTGCCTGCGAGAGGCAATGATGAGAGGTTTAGCAGATTATTCTCGCTTAACCGGTGGATGGCTGGTTTCTGTAAAGAGCAGGGTTTCCAGTTTGTAGATAATTGGCCCTCTTTCTGGGGCCGGCCCGACCTGCTGAGGACAGATGGCCTTCACCCTAACTGGAAAGGCGCTGTCACTCTTTCTAGAAACATAGATTACTGTTTGAGCCTTCCATGACTTCCCACATTAGAGCATGTCGGGTCGCAGGCGAGTAGCGAGCCTGCTAGAACGGGTGTGGAGTCGTTAAGGCTAGAGTTAACCGGCACTAGGCTGGACTGTTACAACACACATAGCATACTTAGTCTAGGTCACTGCAATCCACACACTGTTTCAATACCTAATGCTGAATGCCCCAATGATAAGATTTCTGCTGAGGTGGTGTTGATTAAGGAAAACAGCCCTGCCTCTTTAATCAGTAAGACTAGTGACAAAGTGCCTAGGCGAAATATTAATATCAATATGCGCGCTGTAGTCGTCGACAATCGAATTCCTACTTTACTAACATCGCGACGAGGTTTTAATTACTCAAAATATAGAGCAAGCCCCAGCCATAAAAATCTTGTTGGTATTAGTACTACCAACACGAGGACTCAGAATAGTCCGGGAAAAATGTCCCAGTTTAAATTCGGCTTCATAAATATTAGGTCACTCGCTTCAAAAGCCCTTCTTGTAAATGATCTTATTACAGATCAAAATCTTAACGTGCTTGGTCTCTGCGAAACCTGGCTAAAACCAAATGAATTCTTACCATTAAATGAGGCCTCACCCGCAAACTTTGTGGGCTCACATGTTGCCCGTCCTTGTAAAAAAGGGGGGGGTGTCGCCCTAATTTCGGAATCTGATCTTAGGCTTAGCACGAGCACGAGTCACACTTTCAAGACATTTGAGGCTCTCGTTATGCGATCGAGCTCCTCACCACCATTTTATGTGGTAGTTATTTACCGTCCTCCTGGCCCATACTCTGGATTCTTAGATGAATTCCCTGAACTTATGGCTGACTTAATAACTCACACAGATAATATATTAATTATGGGTGACTTCAATATTCATATGAACTCCCCATCAGAGCCACTTACTGTAGCTTTTCAAGCAATAATCGATGCATTTGGTTTTACACAAATAATAAAAGCAGCAACACACCGGAATGGTAATATCTTAGACTTAGTGCTAACCCGTGGCCTAACTGCCTCAAACGTCATAATTCTGCCACATACTAACGTTATGTCTGATCATTATCTTATAACATTTGAAGTCCTAGCTCAGTGTGGTCTTGTTGTCCACAACCAAGGCTTTAAGAGCCGTGATATTAATTCTTCAACGACTGCTGCACTTTCTGAATTACTGCCTTCCGCAACAGCTGCCTTTCCGTCCTTCACTGGCTCAGTCGATAAGCTCGCGAATGATTTTAATTCGGTTCTTCTAAATTCCCTAAACTCTATTGCGCCGCTGAAACTTAAAACTCGTCCGAAGCGGCGCACTCCGTGGTTTACGGAGGAAACGCGTACGTGTAAACTGTTAAGTAGACAACTTGAGCGTAAATGGCGAACAACTAAACTTGAGGTTTTCCGTCAGGCCTGGTGCGATAGCTTGCTGAAATATAAAGAGGCTCTTAGGCTAGCAAAAACTAATCACTTTTCCAAAATGATTAGTCTTAATAAAAACAACCCAAAGTATTTATTTGAGACGGTAGCGCAGCTAACACAGCAGCAGCAGGTTAATCAAAATTCCCTCCATTCAGCACACGATTTCATGCAATCCTTTACTCAGCGGATTCAGCTAATAAGGGAAGAAATAAAAAAGGCAGCGCCGCTCACCACCTCAACTGTGATTGTTGATGCTAGTTCGGACAATCAGGTTCATGAAAGTCTGGCTACCCTGTCCCAGTTTGATTTAGTATCCCTGGAGTGTCTTACACAACTGATTAATGCAGCAAAGCCGACGTCCTGCATGCTCGACCCGCTTCCAGGCAAACTCGTCAAAGAGTTGTTCCCGATCTTGGGGTCGTCTGTCTTGAATATTATCAACCTGTCACTCTCCTCTGGCATTGTACCTGAAGCTTTTAAGACGGCCGTCATTCAACCATTACTTAAGAAACCACACCTAGATCCTGAAGATCTCGCTAACTATAGGCCAGTGTCACACCTTCCGTTTATCGCCAAAATTCTCGAGAAAGTTGTAACACAACAGCTTAGTGATTTTATGATAGACAACAATAGATTTGAACTCCTTCAGTCAGGTTTTAGGGCCAACCACTCAACTGAGACAGCCCTAGTAAAAGTGACGAATGATCTTCTCTTAGCCTCGGATTCCAACATCTCATCAATATTATTACTGCTTGATCTTAGTGCCGCATTTGACACTATTGATCATCATATTCTTATAGAACGTCTTAGATCATGTGTTGGTATCTCGGGATCAGCACTTTCTTGGTTCAGATCTTACATCCTGGGAAGGACGCATAGTGTCTCTTATGGCGACGCGATCTCTGAGTCTTTCTCCGTCTCATGTGGTGTCCCGCAGGGGTCAGTACTTGGCCCCTTACTGTTCAACATCTACATGATTCCTTTCGGCGATATTATACGTAAACATGCTATTAGTTTTCATTGCTATGCTGATGATACCCAACTCTATATGCCCTTAGAAATAACGGATCCGTGCAAGTGCAGTAAACTGGAGGCTTGCCTTGCCGAGATTAAACAATGGATGTCTTCCAATTTTCTGCTTCTCAACCCTAATAAAACTGAGATGTTATTTATTGGCCCTGCTCATCATCAGCACCTGCTTAAGAATACCACGCTGAACCTAGAAAACTGTATTATTTCCCAAAGTAGTTCTGCAAAAAATCTCGGCGTGATATTTGACTCAACTCTCTCCTTTCGAACACATATTAATAACATGACAAGAACGGCGTTTTTTCACCTCCGCAATATAGCTAAAATTCGCCCTATTCTTTCTCTTAGCGATGCAGAAACATTAATTCATGCATTTGTTACGTCGCGCCTAGACTATTGCAACATTTTGTTTTCTGGCCTTCCCATGTCTCACATTAAAAGCCTGCAGTGTGTACAGAATGCAGCGGCGAGACTATTGACAAGGACGAGAAAGTTTGATCATATTACTCCGATTCTAGCTGACCTGCATTGGCTTCCAATACACGTGAGATGTGATTTTAAGGTGTTGTTAATTACTTATAAAATTTTACACGGTTTAGCTCCTTCCTATCTCGTCGACTTAGTATCACCTTATGTTCCGTCCCGACAACTTCGATCACAAAATGCCGGTTTGCTATCGACCCCACGGGCTAAAAAGAAGTCTGCGGGATCAAGGGCATTTTCCATTCGCGCGCCAGTACTATGGAATGCCCTACCTATGGAAGTTCGCGCAGCCACCTCGGTAGAAATCTTTAAATCCCGACTAAAAACACATCTATACTCAAAAGCATTTAGTTAAATTAGCCTGTCTGCAGCCTTCTTCTTTTTTCCTGCCCCCCTCTTCCGGCCGGGAGAGGGGGCTAGCTAGATGGTGAGGGTTGACTTGACCGCCTCCATTGGGTCCTGCGCTGGTCGACCATCACGGGTTAGGAGTCTAGCCGTCTGCGGTCCACCTGGCTGGAATGCGGGATGGTTCCTGCCCAATGGCTTTGCCTGCTGTCAAGACATCACTGCACTATATAGCACAATATGTTTTCTGTAATTTATATTGTTTCTGTGTTCGGTACATGCAGCATCCACTTCAACCTGTGGGCCTGGAAGGGGGCTCCTCCCACCTGTGGTCCCTTCTGGAGGTTTCTGATTTTCCCCAAATTGGGGTTTTTGAGTTTTTCCTTCCCCTTCTGGGAGCTTTGACAGGGGATGCTGTTGTGTACCTTACATTGAAAAGATGTCTCTGTATGACCTCTTTTCATTCTGTGAAGCCCTTTGAGACTTCGGTGATTTAGGGCTATATAAATAAAATTTGATTGATTGATTGATTGATTGATAAATACTATTTAATGCTTGGGTAAATAGGAGAAAATGTTTGTCAATGCTATGTCATAATTAGAGTATTATGACTTTTGAATACTTCTGCATTATGGGAGTCCAGGCTGAGCCAATCACCAATTTCATTGAAAGGCTTGCAACTGTCATAACTGTTGTCCACTAGTGCCACCCGGTGGTATTGAGTTGTCAACACAAAAATTGCGACTGCAATTTAGAACAAACTTAGTTGTTCGGAGATGACAGTTGGTTACAGGGTTCGTTATCCTCGTTATAAATTTTGCATTTCAAATGGGCGTCGACTTCAGCATGAAGGCAAAACAGCGCAATCTACTGGAGGTAGTAGCTAGTAGCTTCGCTGGCTGTGTTTACTACTGCTTTGCCCTCATACTTCCGGTATCGTAACGTTGAGTTCAAAGACATCGCAAATTTGGCGTTACCTAAAGAATTTACTGGAAACAAAGTACTTGTCAATTTGACGACTTCGAAGTTTGATTTATAGGTAGCATACCCATGAAAGCAGCTTTGAGTCAGCTTTTCAGTCCACCTTAAAAAAATCGCAATTGCGCCTTTTCGCCTTTCGGTGACAATGCTTTCCAGATGCCCTCCCAAAGTATTGGAACAATGAAATTTACTGAAGTTGAGCAGAATCCACAGTGATAACTGTGACCGTTAGATGGCAGTGTTTCCACACATACAACACAGATTACAGAATTGTAATTCTAAGTAAGGAACGGAATAAGATCTTTCATATGACACCACCCTTGTTTACAAAGACATAGCACACACTATTCTGTCAGCCTTGAAAGATGAGTGAAAATGTTAAAGATACTGTCACTCTAGGTTTCATTTTCTGATAACGCTTGGCACTGAAAGAGTTAAGATTTAAAGGGACTGTACAGTAGTCACACTACTATGAGGACAATTTAATTCCAGCAGGTGACGCTACCACCGATCTTAAACATACATATCGGGACATCAACCTGTTATTGTATATGTGCGTTTTTGACAATAGATTTCTCTATTTTTAATAGAAATTATTGAAACGTTTTATGATTCAAAATAGCACAAAAAAGCTTGGCTGAAATTATCAAATAGATCAGCATGTGTTCTGATGTATTGGTGCTCTGAATTCGGATGAAAACGAAAGTAAACAGGAACATTCTATCTTTAATGAACACTTTTTGCATGCAGTTTAATAAATGTCGGTTTCGTTTCATTGTAGAAATGTTTGGGATTCCCGTTGACGTAAAAAGGTTTTTTCCCAGCCCGGTTTCAGTCGCTCACCAGCATCAGCCACTATTGACATTATCAGTTGTATTTGTAGACCAGTCGACAAAAAGATCCCCCCAAGAAAAGTCGCGTGAAACACGTCGAAATAATATGCTTCACGCAATTACGTAATATTTAAAGGGAGCCGCAAACGTTTCATTTTACTTTATATACAAACTGAAGGTTCGCCATGATTTGCTTTAACACGCATGCGCACACACTCAGTCGGACCGTAAGCGATGGCGAAATTCCTGCTTTTTATGCAAGGAGGACCAGCCTGGAAAGCAAAGTTATCTCGATAGAGTCGACCGCTTAGGTGAGCCCCGACCCTATTAAATCGCCTTTCAAGTTCTCCTCGGATGCCCTTTGAGGCAAAAAAGAAAAGGAGAGGGTGGAAAAAAAGAAGCTTCGTCTTGCTAACTATTAGCAACGTAGAACCAGGCGGCTAACGTTAGCATACTCCCCTCCTTTTTTTCTTGTTGTTTTGTCATGGCGAGTTAACACTCGGACAATTGTTGTTGTTTTTTTCCCCTTCTTCCAGGTGGTTTGGGGGGTTTGCACCGAAGGGGAAGCTGCTCCTCTTCGCAGCCCGCTGACGTGGACGGAAAAGGGGGAAAAAGGCAACAGATTTGACTGTGGTGCATCGCTTGTTGACCAATATCGTCTCATTGAGTGAGTAACATTAGCAGCTCCCTTTTAACGTAACGCACTTTTAGTCATTGTTTAAAGCATCTTTCGGAAAAATAAAAGGACATCCGCAAACGGTTTGCACCTGCTAATGCATTCCGAGCCTGCTAATAATAATATGACACCTGTAGCTAGAATAATCACAAGGCGTTAGAAGGCAAGAGGTCTAGAAGCACTAAAACTGATAATTGCTTGAATGAAATGAAGCAGAGTTGACAAACTAATTAAAAATTAATAATACAACAAATTTCCGGTAAACTGAGCAAGAGAGCTACAATGAAGTGGATAAAAAAGTTGTCAAAACGTGGCAGTTTATTTTTATGGTAATTGTTTGTGAGGATACTCATATTTTTTAGTTAAAGATAATCATAATGCTATCGGAATCAAGCAAATTTTTTTTGTCATTTTACATATATATATGCAATTCAAAATTCCCTAAACTTAAGACATACTTATTTATTCCTAAGAATGATGGCCAAAAGTATGGGTGTGCCTTATTAACAATAACTTAAAAATGAGATTTATTTGTTTTTCCGACACCATTCGAGGATGGTGGCTTCGTCAGCCACATAAGCCGAGTTTTGATGCACAAATGTGCATTTTTAGATCAGCCGTATTCTAACTTGCAATGATTACCGTAACAGTGCGAACTCAACGGCGGATGTCAGTTGGCTGTGAGCAGCAAGTGCCTGTTGCAGTTAACAGCAGCTCGTGTTAGCTGAGGTTGTTACGGCCTTATTTCCAGTCAAAGAAGTGAGCACGCTGAACCAATGTCCGAGTCCACCCTTGTTCACACACATTAATATTATTAAAATGGAGAGAATCAGGTTATAGTTATGATGTCTCTATCTGATTCAAATTGGAGTGCACCGGTTAGAAAACACTGAATGGTATTCCATCTGTCTTGTTTATTTTGGAATGTGCACACAATCATGAACTTGATGGAACAAGGAAGTTGTTATTGGGGGTTTTTTTGTTGGCAAAATGAACTCGAACTTCATCGCAAAGAGAAGGAAAAACAATTACATGAAGCACATTCAATGTTAAATTGGCACTGCGTTCAATGATCGCTCACAATGTGGGGAAATCCGCAACACACTTAACCAGCAACAAATATAGAATTTACAGATATGAACACAAGAAAATGTGTGTCGTTGCGCATTGATGCGTCTTATACAATGTAGCATAGAAAATACCAGAATTTGACCGCAAAATAATGGGTGAGTCTTATACACGTGTGTCTTATATTTGGGGTATTACGGTAAATTCTAATTTCCTTCCCTCTTGGCCATGGTGCCTTTTGCCCTCATGAAACTCCGTTTTTGGAGTGTGGGTGCTGGCGTGCCCGAAGAGAACCCATGCGTGTCTCGGGGAGAACATGCAAACGCCACTCAGGAAGGCCGGAGCGAGGTGGATTTGAACTCAGTCCCTGAATTGTGACTCGGACATGCTAACCACTGCGCTGCCCAATTGTTAAACATATGTGATATTATTGTCTTAACAGAAAACAGTTAAAATGATCAATTCATTACAGATGCCAAAGTAAAAAGTGAGTACAGTAGTTGTTTCCCATCCCCAAGTCTGACATTTTTTTTCCTCCAAAATTTTCAAACCTCTTTCACGTTGCTATACTCTTGACCTCTTGTCCCTGTCGCCACCCCAATGGCTCCTCTACCTCATTTTCACTTTGGAGGATGGAGTGCCTTTTTTGTCCTTTTCATTGGACTGCCTGTCTTCTTTAGATAATGTTTGTATGGTGCTCTTAAGGCGCCTGTCAACAGAATGAATTATTAATATTTTCACTTTGAGTCTGTTCACTATGAAACTGAGTCAGATGTCCCTCCTCTCTGCCAGCTGCAGTCCACACTTGGCATACATATTAGTATCATGATAATCCAGTAAGTGACATGTTTTGGCTGGGCTTTTCCTCTTTCAATCACTTTAGAGCACGGATGACATTCAAGTCACAGTAAATCACAGGTCTTATCATTCAAATCTCAAGCAAAATCCAAGTCATTTTGTCAAATCAATTAAGATAATCAATACAATCTTACTCTTACCTGTACTATCTGGTCTTCATAAAGAGAGAATGGAATGATAATATTGGCCACTTCATCATCATGTTATTTTGTGCCACTGCTTACCAGGGATTCAAACTTAAAATCTTAAGAAATGTCAAGTTTTGAAATTGTGGATTTGGGCAAGGTGTCGGGAATTGTATGGGTTTGTGGACTATTGTGTAACATCTGCGAGTCCGTGGGTCAGCTGATTGCTAGCGTCGGGGCCAAAGAGTCACTCTGTGGGCCGACCGACCGGCCGCCCACCCAACCCTTGCACTTCAGTTCATTGAACGTCGCCTTGTAAACGCAGCTATGTTGTTTCAGCTTAAGACGGGGAGGGGCTAAAGCTAACCGATAAGCCAGATCACTGCGAGGTTTAGGAGCGCGGGCGTACTATACTGTAATTAGGTTCAAGGACATACAATACATCCCCCTCGTGGTCGACTACCGTTTTTCGGGCAGGCGAAAAATATTTTTTGACAGAGGTGTGCTGCTTCACTACCATAACATGACATATACTATATTATCTCACAATATCACCATTATTGTTCAATCCCCAATCAGGCAATGGAATGAATGATGATGTGAAAATATTATTTACATTTTTCTTTTAGATACAAAGAAAGTCGCCAAAGCCACTCAGGAAGAATAATTGTACTTTTTTGATGGCAGGCCACCTTTTTGATGTTAAGCCAAAGTAAAAACTGCACCTTTGTTGCAGAAGACCCTCTCCAGTGGTGTGAATGAGGGAGACATGGCAGACCACACCCCGCCTCTGGAGTCCGGCCAGCTTCTCAGCCCTGAACTCCCCATCCTGGCGTCACCGCCGCCCCCAGCCATGGTCAACGGGGAGGGCCCCCAGCAGGTATGTGCACGCCCCTTTTGAAATGTTGCCATCTTGTTGCTGAGGGTCCGCTATTTTCTCCACAATACAGAAATCATGTATTTGTGGTTCACCATTCACAAATCCACCACACTTTTTTTTAAATCTGTAGAACCTGTTGGACGAGTGAAAATTTGTAACCGTTTGGTGGACGAGACAACCGAAGCACTTTGAGAATATTGATATACAACATTTAGTAAAACTGATTGCTAATCAGAGATTTCAGTTTTCCTTGTAGGCAAGGACATACTGCATCCATCAGTGGGGTGCATTGTGTCAATCGCGGTCGACCGGGGACCTAGCTATTGTTAGTTGATTGCATGACATAAAGATGAGCAAGAAGCTAATTGTCACAACCTTGCGTCCACGAGGAACTTCAAAATAAAAGCCTTCCAAAGTCGTTCATTTCATACATGAGATCCCACATTTTATTTTGAAGCGTTGTTTGACTTCCTCAGTCCATTTGGCCTGTTGACAAAATGTCAGTGGTTTGATAGGCAGCAGTTTCTCTGCACGTCTCGTTTCACTTCTGGGCCAATAAGCTGGAAAAAACAAAAAGAAAAACTAGCCGATCTCATCCCATAGTTACTGACCGGTAAATGTGTCTATCCTAGCTAGATCATTTTACTCTTACTTTCCTGAAAGGCGAAGCGATGAGTGCTGATAGCCTAAGTAAAGCTGAGCGAGTTAGACTCCGCCCCTCACTGCAGTTGGACAAATCTGAACATGTGAGTGACACAGCGCAAATGTGTACTTTCATTTATGGCGTTTACTAAATCTGTTTACTAAACTGTAATATCACTAAAACATTGTTTAGTGATAACGCCTCTAAAGAGGAGATAATAATTTAAAATATCTTGGTGTATTTTCATCACTGGTTATTGGGATATCAACAATAGGTCCTTACCCAGCTGCGGGAAAAGTAGATCTCTGGTTACTTCGGGGCACCCCTGGTATACACACATGCACGATGCATTAGATTAACCTTCTGCACCAGACAGCTTGCTCGCTTTGACTTTATCAGTGCATTTATAATACAATATTAGATAGAGAAAAAAATGGTCTTTTCATATTCTATTCCTGGTTTTGTGTGCTTTCTGTATTGCCCCAAGATTCAACAAGATAATGCCAAAGTGCTAGCTAACAGGAAAGTTGTAATTGGGGTCAAGCAAGCCCACTGAAGTAATGCAGAGACCAACATCTTTTTGTATGTGTTGGAGTTCAGCCTGTTTATTCGTGGTAATTGAGTGATGTGTGCCGCATTACTATAGGAAAATCTCGTTCATTGCATGTATAATTCATCACGTTCTATTATGTTTCCCGTGTCTGTCAATTTTGTGTGACGTCTGCATGTATGAAACGTGTTTTAGGTCATGCATCTATTCATAGAAATGGTTGACGCGTTGCAATATGAGGAAATGCGTCAATTTGCTGAAAGTATGCACAAAAGTGTGCTTTATTCTAAAGTAGGTATCCACTGTGGGTAGTAATAGGGGATATTAGTCTGGAAACTCTTAGGATTAGATGAATCTTCATCACACAAGTCTGATATTGAAGAAGTCTCATCGTATTATATACTCAGTAATCAGATGAGAGGTTCTTAATTTGTCATTTTATGAAAGCTGATACACTCGGCCAATCGTTTCAGATGCTAAAAGATTACTCATAGTCACTCCTGAAACACCACATCCGGATTTGATGACAGATTTCTCGAGAAGCAGATGCGCGTTTGGTAGCGAGCACAGCTCCCTCAGTGGGTATTGTTTAATATAGCAATTATTTAATATCAGTATAAGTGAGACTGAGCATCCGTGACATGGGGGCTGTCATTTTTGGCTGCGTTGATTTCTCTGACTTCCTAAATAGCGTGGCGCTTGCACACCCTATCTTTTTCCATCGTCTCTTCCATCTTGTGCAATTTGTTCAGATAAGACTCGCTAATATTAGCCACGGTCCACGTGGCTTTCCAGCCATCCTGTCATTTTCCACTGTGGGAAAAAAAAAAAAAAAAAACATAACACGTCATGCCGAGTTGCGAGAGTGATCTCACGGAATTCGACTGCCTTGTTGACAGCGAAAAATAAGAGGTCGCCCGATTACCTGCGCGCGTCACGCATCCGTGTGCTTAGCGTTTTATGCCAGCCAGCCAGAGGAATAAACACACGGCTCTACCTTGCCGGTTGACGTCATCGCCGTACCTCATGTTCGGGCCAATTTGAGCCGCTGCGTGTGCATGACTGCTGAAGGGCACTGAAATGTGTTCTCATGTGGCGTAATAACACATATCTGATAACACAGCTCTGTTTGTCTTAATGGACAGACAGTCACCACCCCTTAGATCAGTCAATACTTAAATCAACGATTTACAAAATCAACGATTTACAGTGTGATAAACAAGACACTCTTTTGGATGTTCTGCCAAACATTGGCCAGGTAGAATTAATTGAATCAATCGTTGTTATTTAGAATTACATCGAAGGAATAACATAGGGCTTGAGCTGGAGCCCTGTGGAAAATTGCAAAAAAACGGTGAGTAATTACACGCAATCTTTTCAGCTGTTTATTGAAGAGGACAACACACACATTCACACACAGAGTAAACAACTCAAGGCCTGAATGTCACACACAACTCCCCGCCGTTAAAGACTCACATTCAACACATTATAAACCAATATTTTTTCTTTACATTCTCTTTTACGATGTTTTAACTAGAGCTGTCAAAGCATTAACTATGGAGATTTGAATTTTATGGAGCGTCGACAGAAAAAAAAAAACCTCCTGCCTTTTTTGTTTTATTTCCTGTGGCAGCTTACATCAACTCATTTTGCAGCAAAACTTAGCGGAAAGCTATTGGCATAAAGACAGAGACGGACTTTTATGTCGTTTTGCTTTAAAAAGTTGACTGACTGCTCATCAGAGGCATCAAGAATAATTTGCACACCAGATTCAAAGACAAATTCCAAGAAGTCCGTCTTTGGCATATCATCTCTGAGATAAACACTCTGCTCATGAAATTTCCATAGGGCCTCACAAATCAACATTGCTGCGGTGTGATGCTTCTGGACACGACTCGACCTATTTATTTGAGATTTTTGAGAAGGCATTACTAATTGCGGAAATCCATGAATGCCAAATCCAGTCAATTTATCGTTACCATCAAATGATGTGCTTTGAGAATTTTCCCATAGGTGTGTACATATCACGCAGGCTGGACCACGTTAAACGGTTTGGTCCTGACAAAGCAAGGCAGAGCTGCCATGAAAATCAGTAACGGCTGAACTAACCCCCCCACCCCACCCCCTTCTTTACACACACCCTCGCTGACCTTTTACTTTGACAAGCTGCGAGGACACTTCCTCCTCCTTTCTCCTGCGTCCAGTCTGGGCTGCCGGGTATTTGCGGTAGACTGGAGCAGTTATTGTGAGTCAGAGATGAAGCCGCTGTCATGGGGTCATTACCTGAGATGATAAGAGATCACTTTGTTTACAGCGTGATTCACTGCTTCCATCCATTAACTGTACCCCCACCTCCCTGAAACGTCTTCCTGCAGTTGCTAGTTAAAGTGGCAACAGATGCAGCTGTCTGTCAATTTTTAAACCTAGCTAATTGCACATGGACTTGCTTGCTTTTATTCAGGTTATAGTGTGCATTTGACTGTTTTCAACCATTTGCTTACGCCTACCTGTCGTCACATGCAAAACTCAAAACAAAGTGGATTTGTATCACACATTGCGAGTCCAAATTTTCATGTTACTCATTAATTAAAACCACGAAAAGCAATACAGAGAATCACTTTTTTAAGTTAAGTTCTTGATCATTGAATCGTAAAAAGCTTTGCTGGTTTGGACGTGCACACGTAAACGATGCGTAATGCATTCACATCACATACGCGTGAGGAGTAGGAGGTGGAAACTAAGGTATTTGGTTGATGCTTGCTGGGATATTAGTTCCATAAAATGGCAGTTTTCCTGTTTCTTGAAAGATATTATAGGTTCTTGAGACTTTTGGTTGTGTGTGTGTTTATGACAGACATGCCTACCTAATGCCACATTGCAAGATTATATATTGGTGGGCAGGGATGAACTGATTTTTATTTTTTTCTCAGCGATATTTCGTGATCAGGGACAAACTGGGAGACTATTCAATGACCAGGTAGGAGCCTTGCGGGGGGGCAGGAAAAGCTGAGGGAATCCAATTTCACTTTTACTTTTGAGACGTTTTGATCCCCAGGTTATTCAGTAACTCGGACATGCACTGATGGATAATTCAATAGGCGTGTGTGTGTTTGCTCGTCTGATGTCACACAACATTTGTTAATTAATACTAAAAAGTCAGTGCATCAAACAGGGAGCGTGTCGGAGTGCCGCCTGATCTAAGGCTAGCAGCCCTGCATGGGCTCATTTTACTGTAAACGAGCGAGACCTCTCTCTGGACCTTGCCGTGTTTTGGTGCTACAGAAAGACGAGGAGACAAGGTGCTTGTGTGCTTGAGAAACCACAAAGATGCTGACTTGGTTTGTGTGTGCTCGAGAGTGTGAAGCAGTCTAGAGTGTGAGTACTTTACGTGAGTGTGTGTGCGCATTCTTTAGCTCGTCCTGTAACGGTAGTTACTTTAAGTAAGAATACGGCTGGTTTAAAAAAAAAAAATAATTAAAACGCCTCTGACATCTATAGGCATCCATAAAAGTGAATGGGTTAAAAGTAAGCAGCAAATGGGCATCACTGTACTTTTGGCCCAGTGTTGAAGTTTTTCATTTTCCTAGCAATACTGCATTAACCCAGTGATTCGTCCTCTGACAGTGTTTGACGTCCTCGCACTCACTGATGGGAGCATTTCCTCCGTGGTTTGTTGCTAATAATATCTTTAATCTAGGCCTTTAATAGAGCATCTCAGATAGATTCATATTTTCCTATTATGTTATTTAATCATGTGATGCTTCCCAGAGATGATGAAATGGTTTTGAATCATCAGTCATCACACACGAAAGACTGTCGCCGGTTTGTTCCGAGACTGGCAGGATCCTTCCCCCGAATGCCCCTCCCCCGTGGCATTTGGCCGGCTTCCTGTCGTCCAGCTGCCGTGGTCGCACCGGTGTACGGTAAACAATTAAAGAGGAACAAATAGTGAGAAACCTGAACTCTGAGTCAGAGGCGGCAGTGACACGTCAGCGCCCAGAGCCATGAAATTATGCAGCACTGGTTGTAAATCGCATGCGTGTCACTCTCACCAACCCTCTGTAAGCGTGTTGCAGGAGCTATGGTTCGTGGCTGGCAGCATCAAAGTACAAATACTTTATTACTGCCCATAAGTGGGTTTTTCGGATATCTGTACTTTGCCTGAGTATAGTGTTTTTGCCCCTTCGCCTGAACACAGCTATCTGTACTTTTAACTCTATTTGTCAAAATGGACTTCTTACTTTTTTCAACCTTTGCAGATCATGACATGAACCTGAGATTACAAATGATAATAGCGCACCTGTTTCAGAAAACCAAGATATTTGCCATGAATGGAGATATTTAAAGGGCCCATATCATGATATTTTACACTTGGAATAGTGTCCTTAAAGTCACTGACGATCTTGGACAATATTACCTGAGAGCAGAGCTGCCTGTTGGCCTATTTCAGGTCAATAACTTCTTGTTCTTTTTCATCCTCTTCTTTTTTTTTCATAACAAGCAGACTAGGCATGTTTCGTGATTGACTGCCCCCTCCTGGTCAAGATTTGAACACATAAAATCGAGCCACTATAGTTTATTCATAGTGACGATCTTTCCCCTGGAGACACGTTTCTGACAACCAAGTGCACATACTTTGGTGGAAGGAAACAATGTCTGCAATTGAACAGGAAATTGGCCATTTTGTTGTTGTTATAGTTCATATTTTGACAGATTCCTATTAAGGAATTTGCTCCTATGCGCCTCAGTCAGTTTACAAGATTGATGGGCTCTTGTGAATTGCTCCCGTAATTGTTTTTATTTTGGGTGGTGGGGGATTGCATCAAAGTTTGATGCAAATTTCAACATGAAAAACTAGTCTAGGCAACTGTCATCACAGCTTGCAGCTTAAACTTCAATTTAAAATGGCAAGTCAACCAGCATCACGGAATCCACGGTTCATTGTGTTCCAGGTTTGGACCTTCCACGCTGTATTGTTCCGACGAGTCATCGTTCATCTGCTTTAATGCACGCTTTCCTCCACTCTCCGCTCCCCCAAGATAATTACAACGGCCCGAAAATGAGAGCAGGATGCGAGCACTGAACAGCGCTCAGCCATCTGTGTGAGGAGTAACCTCTGCAGTTTCTCGCTTTCTCTGTCTCTCAATTTACTTTTTCAGTCTGTCAAATTCAAACAACGGTACTCACTTCTTAAATGGTTCTGTAATGATTGTGCTCACATACTCAGAATGTTTCCCTGCTGAAAACATCAAACTTTGCATTTCTTGGCGAAAAAAAATCTGTCCTAAGGGGACACCGACTGAATCGTAGTGGCAGAACGGGTTTGAAATCAGAACGGTGTAACACTTCCCTAATTTGATTTGTTTTCAAGTGTAACCGCATATTAATGAGCAAAATTAATTACGCTTGCTTTTCCTCCCTTTAAAGTCATCTGATGCCAGAAGCTCATTGTGCTTAGATGCTCCTCCTCATTGCAGCGGGTCGGCTATTTTGGTTTAATTCCTTCAAATCCGCCTTTGATCACTTCACACGGAATGAAATAAACAGCAGGATTAGATTTATGTGAATGAGCTACTCGTGGGGCCACCAGCGTTAGTGTGTGAGTGTAATGTGTGTCAACTTGGCACGGGCTACTCTTAGTTGTCACTTTAAGGAAAGATGCGTTGAGGATGAATGGGGGCAGATGTTATAGCAGCAGTAGCAACACACAAGCTGCCTTTTAATGTGATGCGGTACACGTGTCGCCTCATTGAACTGCCAGTGCGTCGACATTCAAGGTTGATCAATGCGTATCGTAGCTGCGCTCGACTTCCAAGTCCTTTTAATTCATGAACAATGGGCTAAGCAAAGTCCTAACCTTCAAATTTCAAGCAAGGCCCAAGTTAGCGTCGCAAAAATGGAGTCGGCTCGAGTCCAGCAAAGCGTGAAGCCAGTGAAATCATTACATGGTTTATGCGAGTCAGTTTCGTTTAGTTGAATGTATTTTGCGAAAGAGCCACTTTTTACCCAGACTAGCATGTTCACATTCATAATTTTCAGTGGTTCCAAACCTCCAAGCCTCCCTGTTGTCTCTTACTTTCTTCTCAATTCAATCCAAAACTTCCCGGAACTTCGTTCACCTTTCATAGTTGTGGTGTCTGTTTATTTTTGATTTGCAAACCTTGCACATTGTCAATCTCTTGTTATCTTGTCATTGACAGCTCCTTATTCAAGGTTCCTATTTAGGAAGGTATCAGTTCGGCAGAATGCATTTAAGCATTTGATGTTTACTGTACGCACTCATATTGAGATAGCCAGATGCTTTCCTAAGCCACTGCAATTAATGTCTACTTCTAATTCCATTTACACTTCCACGGCGATAGAGATGCAACTTTTGCATGTATAGAGAACAACACCTGTAAATTAAGATTCTCAACCACTATGGCATGAGCGATCATCAGATGTGCCGTGGGAATCGATCCAACTTTGCCGAATTGCTCTCAAAATGTGCATTTATTTATTGTTCACATGTGCTTGTTCATCTCTTTATGCCTGTGATGAACAGTGGCTAGCAGGGCAACTAAATTTTCTTCCGCTGGATGGCAGATAAAGTTCATCTTTATGGCCACCTGTTGCCATTCAGCTGAAATAATAGCTTTGTGTTCAATTCAACAGGCCTGCATTCCACACTAAGTAAACTTGTGGGTAAATTGGGTGAAAGTCATTTTATTATTCAAATATTTTGTGTTGGAATATGAAAAACGCTTTAGAAAATACTGTCTAGCTTGGAGACTGAGTGGAGCACACGGGAGGGAGTGAGGGAGCCCGCCTAGTCATGTATATAAGTCCGCCTCAAAAGCTGCGCGTCTCCTTCATGCCGTTGTCATCGCCATCGCGGTTGTTGTTTTAATAACAATAGCAACCAAAAAAAGGGCAGAGCAAAGTACTCTCCATGTTGTTACAGTTTGCTGACTCAGCCAATAGATTGCGTTTGAAATGAACCCCATTAGTGGACACAGCTGGCTCTGAGTGTGCTGGCACGCTAGCGGAGGAGGCAGGGCATCTTCACAGAGTTAATCCAGCCTCCTTTTCCCTCCTAGACACGCTGATAAGGTTTCACAGCCATTGTCTGAGGGTTCGCTGCGGACGAGTGCTTATTTGTTGAAGGGGGGTTGCTGTGGATACGGACGACAAGGAGGCAGGAGCCAGACTGAAGCGCGAGGGCTTAGTGACTGCGAGATTTACGCCACTCCTCCCGCCAAACCCTCCTTCGCTCTGAAAACGCCACTCGCTTCCTCCTGGATGTTGTGCGGGGAGGGATGTGGTAGAGGTGTCACCAGGATCGGCCCCGGCTAGGGGACCGGGTGTATCTTTATTTTTTGACCACGGCAAAAGCAACGCCTGGATGAGGAAAAAGCAATGCGGGCGACAGTAAGTAGCAGCTTTTTTTTTTGTTTGGTGGGGGGGTAAATGTCACAGTAGATTTCCTCTGCCCAATACCCCCCTGACTGTGACGCGCCTGCCTACTTTGACTCAATTAGACCTCCCTTAGCCACTCGCCCACCTCCCCTTTAAGCCCCCTCCTCCTCGCTGACGTGCGGGTGTGTGTGCGCCTACGAGATGGTATGTGTATGTGTGTGGCAGTCAAAGGGCTCGTTCCCCGCCGCTGCCGAGCACATAAATGGGAAGCAGTGTTTGCAATGGAGGTGCTGATGATTCCCGCGCGGCATGAAAACCGCAGCCCGAGCCCCGTGTTGGGGAACTGTCGGTTCTATGACAACGTCTTCCACAAGAGCGAGGTAACCAAAAAAAAAGCAACTCTCCTCAGCTTGACGAGCTTAAAAGTGGAGAGAGTGATGACCTCGGGAGGGTTTATGGACATTTTATGTGGGATATTTTGAGCGTAAAAAGGATTTATTGCTTGGTTATTTGTCTGTGGCAGCATTTCATTTCAAACCTTAGTTGTTCTTCAAGCCTCTCTGGTGTAGTAGTTTACCCGCTTGACAGTGTGAATGGTTGTATGTGTATTGTCTGTGATTGACCGCGAGCAATTCATGATGGAGTCTCCTCGGACAACTTGAGTGTTACCATTAACAGAATAGGTGGTCCAAATTTATAGTTCACTGTCAGAAATTCGCCTATACTCGTCTTTGGACGATCCTCCAATATATGTTGAAAAGAGGATATATCTTTGTAATGCCAAGGATTTAGAATGAAATCTTTTTTGCCTTTAACAAATGTTTCCAGCAGTAAAAAGTTAGTTTGCCTATTAAAAATTTGGCAACTAAATTCTTTTTCATGTACAATTAATTGCTCATCTTGTGAACGTCACATGAACAAAGGTAAGCTGTGATTGGACATTACCTAAGCACATGTGATTTCATTTTTAGTCAACAAGTGGAAATGTGTGTCAAGTGGAAATGTGTGTCTTAGTAGTTTCATCAATAAATATATATATATATATATATATATATATATATATATATATATATATATATATATATATATATATAGATAGTTGTCTTCTTAGTTGTTAGTCACAGGGAATGGAACTTTTGTTTACCTCTGCTCTCTGTTAAATAACTGTCAGCAGTTAATGAGGGCTGATTTGCTTAAGTGATGACTCACTTCAACTGTTTTGAACTCCTGAATCCTCCTTGTGCTACTTTAATTTGCCACTTTCCGATATTTTGAGGGACTTTGGTGGTTGCCTGGTAGCAGAAGTTCTAGAGCAGTGGTTCCCGACTTTTTCCCAATGATGATTTTTTTTCGGCCTTGTACCCCCAAGCACAAAGTATTTTAGATAGGAAGGAAAGAGGTATAAAACGAAGTGCTGTGACATCTTTGAAGGATTTATTACACTTTGGAACTACATTTGCAGGGGATCTTTAGGCATAACAAATTCAGCATTTCCCGAATATAGATCATGTAAGATCATTTGTTTTATTGCTCATCTGCCAGAAAGTTGTCACTATTGACAATTTGAATCTGTATAAAACTTTACAAAATAGGCATAAAAGGTTTTGCAAAGTAGCCATTGGAAGACAATTTAGAAATGTTGCTTTATGTTCCATTAATTGCTGTTAATCCCAAAACAAAAATGTACTGTTCCTGTCACAGTATTAAATTATATTTGCTCATACCTACAGAAAGACATACCCCCTCAAATGCCCTCCCAGGTGCACATGTACCCCCATTTGTTCAAGACAGACCCAAAATGTTTCGCTTCATGTGAAACAGTCAATAATACAAAACGAGAACACTTTTTTTTATGGACGTCAAACAAATCTTACACCGAAAGCAGGTCAGCGTGTTTTCATTTGCCGTTTTGTTCAATACTTCTCTTTTCTCCTCCTTATCACAGGTAATCCTGGTGCAGGTAAACCCAGGTGAGGCCTTCACGATTCGACGAGAGGATGGTCAGTTTCAGTGTATCACAGGTAAGGAAGCTCCCTGTGTATGTGTAATGATAATCGCTTTGAAATGATCCACTTTCACACAAAGATCCTGAACAACTGTCTTAATGGAGGACTTAAATGCAATTCACACATTACTCATATTTTATGCACCTGTCTTGCACACTTTTAAGGTCCGGTCCAGAAGTCTTACCCAGCTACCATGCAACCTTGGAATTTTGTGTGCCAAAGAGACATGATTCGATAAAGTCTTGAGTCTATCTTTAAAAAATACAATCAAAGCTCATGACTGGAGTATCTGTCTGTAGATTTGCGTTCTGTATTTAAAAAATACAATGAATGCTCATGACCAGAATACATGTCTGTATCAGTAGAAAAGTCAGTAATCTGGCTGCTGTTGAAACGTTGCCTAGTAACCCGCGTCGCTGCACACGCGGTCGCGTCACTCCTGTGTTTTCCACGAGCGTCGTAGCGCGAATAAAAACAAGGCTTTTCAAAATAACTCCCTATCTCCATTATTACAATGACTGCAATTGTTGTGACTGAGCGGCATTGTCAAACTTTTAAGTCCAAGCTGCCTGCACAAATACCTTTTCGGACCTCAATACACAAGAGAATCTCCTTCCAAATTAATAAATACGTTCTGATCAATTAATGTTAGGAACCTTGATAAAGACTTTTGATGATGATAAACGCTCCGAGTGCTGGGTTTAAAAAAAAAAAAAATTAAAAAATAAATTTGAAATCGTTACGCAGCTCACAGGCCGTGCTTCGGCTGCCCTTTGGTAAGATGGATTGGAAACATAACTTAGATGATATAATACACTGTGAGCTGTGGCGCCCGCTTTGGGAATCTTCTGGATCAGTGCCTCGTATCTCATTGTTGACAGACAATACTATTTCTTCTTGTGTGCAGAGCTGTTGCCTATATCTTGTGACACAAATGAATAAAGATGAGACAAAAAGCCTGTACAATAGGCCCCAGGCATGCCAGGTTTGGATGACAAAAGACTTGAGGCAGTGATCTAAAATGACGCGGCGGTAGGCGAAGAAGAAAAAAAAAAAAAAAAAAATCTGTGCCTCGCCTCTCCCCACTCCATTCTTGAGCGCGCCACTGGTGTACCGGTCACCCATCACAAACCACATAAAGCGGCCTAATAGGGGCTGAGCATACATAGTGTCTCTGTCAGAGGGGGAAAAAAGAGCTAAAGAGGTGCCTACTGTAGATCAGTGTGGATGCTACTAACTGGTCTGTCACAGGGTGCACTCATCTCTGTGACGCGAATAGAAGGATGACTCACCGCTTGCGTCGCAGGAAGGCAGAAGAAGAGAGCGTGTGTGCGCTTCTGTTTGGTTGGTTTGTTTTGGCATGTCTTCACCAGCATTGCACGATACATTGGTAATAGAACAGTGCAGCCATACTTGGCCATAAAATAAATGAATACTACTACACCCAGGAGGTTATGGACACTGGCCTGATTTGGAAGACTGGATTTGATATAATCAAAGGGAATCTAATTGTTGCATTTTAAAATGCACTGTCCTTAAATTGTAAAAAGATGCGTTTGATAAAAGGTGATCAGTAGGAACGGCATCTGTGTCGTGAGTCATTTATAGCTATTAAATTCTTTTGAAATGCTAGTATGGGGCAGTCGAGTGCTGTTAGCCGCTAACGTGGCTAGCATCCAATCTTACCGTTGCAAGTGATACTTAGCGCGAATCCCAGAGCCAACATTAAATGTTGGCAACAGGCGGCATATAATACGTCAGTGTAATTAAGATTAAGATTTCAGGACTGCATAGTTTTGTTGACATCAGTAATGAGTCAAGTTGACTTTTAAGCTGATTCACTTCAAAATAAAGGTGCACCAAGGCATTGCTGTCCATGTTTGGAAAGGTAAGGTTTATTTTGAAGTAGGCGGTGTTACATCACGCGTTGCATGAACACTTGAACCCTTTTCACAATGAGCTCGACTTCTTCATGACAGTAGACACTAAATAGATACTTGAGGCAGAAAAAAATGCCTCAAGCCTTTTTTTATTTTTAACCCAGGTACTCAGATAACACAGGGTTGTCCCTCCGTCAGTGGTCATCACTTTTTTGTTTGTGAAAAGACAAATATAAAGACTTAAAACTGGAGAAGACCTCTGTGTTATTGTAGCATATTTGATTCTAGAAGTGTCAAAATTACCCAATTATAAAATCTAAGATCAGCTGTCAAATCAGTGCGGTGACAGACAAAATGTTTTTGGGCTTGAAGGGTCCCCCTGAGCCATTTGTTAATCAGGCTGTCATTCACACCCCCTTAATTGATGCATTGTCTTGCCTATTGCTGCCATTTGATGGTTGCAGCTTCTTTTGAGCCCGATACAGATGTGTGGCATCCTATCTGATTGGCTCCGTGTCCTCATCTTACCCACTTTGTCAGACACTTGTGTGTGTGCGCGTCTGTTCACCCTAGTGCCAAAGCAGCGAGACACTTCGCATGGGTCCTGATGGTGTTGCAGATGCGCCGAGTCTGTTTTCTGTCGGCGGAATTTGAAGCGATCCCCGATGGCTGAAAGAGATCAGCCAGCCATATACTGTTGAGTGTCTGATACGGCGCTGTGTAACCAGTCAGTCCTAGACATCTGGGGAGTTGGCCCAAGTCTTTTAAGTCTGCATAATCAGGCACTTTTGTTACCTTCTGATCTCTCTTGGTGTTTCAATCTGAATCTTGAAAAACAACCCTGGTTGCAGGTGTATTTTTCCACCTTTCCACTGGTTGTATAACAGACGTCACCCCCACCCTACCTCACCCCCAATATGCATCATCCCAGGCTTCGGCATATCTGACACCGGCCTGCCGGGTGCCGTTTTGCATTTTTATGAGATGTAGCAGCATGTCAATTAACTGCCGTCTGGTTGAGTCAATGTAAGCATCTGCTCTTGCTGCACAGTTACTCCAAACTGTCATTTGTTTCATTGTTTGAGGGCTTCCTTCTGAGCAGGTATTAACTCCAAGACCCTGAACCCATGTCACTCTCTTTCACTTAAATTAAAAATGAAGGCGAAAGAAAATGAGTAAGATTCATCGTGCCAGGATTTTTCACCCACCTAATTTTCAATTTGAATGGAAAAAAAAAGTCTACAAGTAATACTGCCTCCACAACAATAAATATAAACCGTAATAGCAGTTAGACCTTAATAAATATCAGCTGCTCTCCCGACACCGAGTTGTCATTGTTGCTTAGAAGACGTCATGTGGCACAAAGCTCCTAGTGTGGGCTGGAGGTGCATACAGTAATTGTATGGAGAAGACTATATTGTTGTTTTATTGATATGTGCCTTTTTTTTTAATTCAAGTTAGAATTTCAAATTATAGTTTGCTTTCCGTAACCCGTGGTTGTTCTCAGCTCAATGCTTGGAAGGAAGCAAAGGTGATAAAAGTACTAGGACTCCCCAAGGTGATAAAAGTACTTGGACTCTGTACTGTGAGTGGAAATACAGATACTTATCCCATTTGGGGTGTATGTAGAGCCACAAAAGCCAGACTGCCTAATAGTGCACCAGCTATCTAGAAAAATCAATCTGAATATGTAATCAAAACCCAGTTTTTAGTCAAATTGTGGTTGACAATTTCCTAGAAGTGCCATGTTTTTATTACGCAATATATTAACAATGAAAATATCTTGTTCCCAAAATATCTTTGCTCCGTGACCTTTAATCAACGGGATTGTCAGTGGTATAATTCATTCTGAAGATATTAGATAGAAATGACAGAGAATTTTACGTTAAATGACAGCAGATGCTGACCGAGCCTTGCGTCACAACGCATGAAAGTCGTCATTCTGGAGTCCCCAACGTTTGCGTTATGCGTTAGCGTTGCATCGGACGGCCTGGGCCGTCTGGGTCACAGCCATTTGAGACCAAAGCACAGCTAGTACACCACAGCCCGTTCCCCCTTCACCACTCGCATCCACACCAAGCTGGACCCGTCGCATATGGTTCACGTAATTGACCCCGCAAACATCACATTAGCCCCATTAGTACGTTATTTTTATGCTCGTCGCCTCCCCCGCCCTCAATTTCGAGGAGATGCTCGCGCTCATTCACAGCTTTCATGGCGAGTAGCTCCAAGTGACTGAGCTTGTGAGTCATTCTCCCAGTGCTCCGTCGATTTGAGGGGGAGGCAGAAACGGTGAAGAAACTGAATGTTTTCACATCTAAGTTTAGTAGATGAGGAGTGTCCACTTTATTTGTGTGTGGGCTTGTAAACAACAACACATGTATTGTAGGGGGGACTTGCTCCCTGTGGCAATGGCCTTCCTCTCATTGTAGCGCTGTCTGGCTTAGAGTGCTCCTGCTCTAATACGCACAAAGCATGAAGGTTACTGTTAACGTCACCCACGCCGGCAAGACTGCAGGAGCCTCTGTAAAATATCGAAGACAAAGGCTGTGTTCCGAATCGTTTGCTCATTCGCTACTGCATTTTCGCTGTTGTGCATACGGATATTCATATGGTTGACTACAACGTGTCACATCAGTGTCAGCTGGTGGACCTTTCGTGATTGTTAAAAAAAACGATCACGGGGTGTAACGTGTTCTCTGCCGTTGATAGGAGTGGTGCTCATTTGTATGAAAACACAATATTCTATAATAAAATGCTCTATATGGTTTGAAAATGGTTGTGAATGAGTTACTATACGGGGATGAGTCCTACCTTTTCCTTTTTTTTTTTTTTTTTGGTCACTTTTGTGTACCATCATTAGGGATCAAAGAGGAAGTGCTTTCTTGCAATTAGCCTTTTTTTATTGACAGACTTGTACTTAGCCTCTTTCAGCAGGCCTTTGCCATTATTAACCACTATCAATTCAATTGTCTGCATTCCCCATGCTCTTTTTTTGTTAATGTGCATGCTAAGTCAATTTATTAGCTGTGATTAATAGGCACACTCGCTGTGTCTTTACAGCGTGATCTTGGTTGGATCCCCCGTGTGAAATCACGATGCCTTTTTGAAAGCTGCCGTCTTCAAGCGCAGCAAATCTCGCTCATTTAGCATGTAATTGAGGGATTTTAGACTTGAGTCAGCGTTGTTTTCATGGACCGTTTTAGTCAGTTTGATGCCGACTCCTTGATGAAAGGCTGTGTTTTTCCAAAGAATCTTGGTCATTACAGCTACCGACTTTGATTGCACCGAGGCAACAGGGATGAAATGAAAGCATTTTAGAAATGGGTTAATCTGTTAAGAATGGCCATGTCGGTACCTTGCTCTCACCCGGAAGGAGGGAGGGGGAGCTTTCGTGCGGATGATGTGACTTTGACGATTGATGACTGTGTCGCCCGAACCCGTCTCCCACAGGTCAAATGGCTACTCATCTTGGCTCGGTGTCAGTCTGCACTTTTGTAGAGGAGGACTGATGGTTTTTCTTCTCCCCCTTTGCTGGAAGCCTGGCTCTCTACAGCCACGTCAGCACAGCCAATGTTCCAGTTGATTTAAGGGTAGGGGAGGATGTGAGTCGGGGTTGTCCTTTCTATCTGATCTCTGTCAGAAGTTGTGCGTCAGACTGATGCAAAACAAGTACCTCCCACCCTCTCCTCCCACCGTGTGTGTTACCTTAGACAAATGCCATTAAGCCGCCATTCCGCACTGACAAAACTGTCATATAGAATGTTAATGCCATTTGTCGGAAACTGTACATCGTGTTCCCCTGCATCGGCTAATTAGAATATTCTCATCAGTCCTCTGGCAGGTGCACCACAGAGCGTCATCTATTAGTTAAAAAAAAAAAAAAAAAGCACTGCACTTGGATGGTTTTGTGATGTGATTTCAATAAGGGCTGAGTCAGTGTGACTCCTTTCATTCAGGCTAAACTCCACCTGGTTCCCTTGTGGACATTTTCCTTTCTCGCCATCCCTTCCGTGTGTTCTTGAAGCACTGAGTAATTTTTTTCAACTTTGACTCAGGGTGGCTTAGCATACTTGGAAGGGGGCTCTGAAAACTTTGTCACCTCAGTTTTACAAGTCTAATCAGGTGTGATGATGTTAAATATTCACATAGCTTACAATGTAATTGGAAAAAGATAGCGTTGAAGCCTTTTGCATGCTGGATTTGATGTTCATGTTTAGTTCTCAGTCGTAATTGTATGTTATAGTTGATGATTTGAACT
Organism: Hippichthys cyanospilos; assembly: GCF_059441005.1. Taxonomy (NCBI): domain Eukaryota; kingdom Metazoa; phylum Chordata; class Actinopteri; order Syngnathiformes; family Syngnathidae; genus Hippichthys; species Hippichthys cyanospilos. The sequence goes on from NC_142379.1 coordinate 2,259,297, forward strand.
AGACCTTCCTTTTTGTATGGAATACCATTCCATTTTTTTCAATGACCCGAATGGAACATTACTGGCAACTGGACTTGACACCAATCTGAAAGATGATCAAAATCAACTGTGGGTTTTTTTGTAATACAAAATCTGTGACCAATGTAATTATTACTGTAGATTGATCAAGTAATGAAATTGATCAAATGTGCCATAGTAAGACATTAAAGCAAACACAACTTTGTTCAATCCGCAATGGTTCTGTGCTGCTGTAGTATATATGTGAGTCCCAGTTATACATTTTTAGCTTTGTTGCACGTTTTGTGTGTGGAAATCCTTTGTGCTGGGAGGTGGAAGAATGTTTTTTTCTAATGCATTTTACCATGGCGTGGGTCAACAGTAAGGTAAAAAGCTGGTAAAAAAGATACAGTATATTCCTTTATCTTCTGATCTGGTCGTTTTTTTTTCTCTCCAGATCCATTGATTGAAAACTCTGTAAAGCTTACTGATGCCCCTTCTAGGTTTTCAGAAACTTGGTGGTTCAGAGTATTGTACATCACAGGCAGACATGATTACTTTACTATGAAGGCAGTGGTACTCTGTCTCCACAGCCATCTATTCCATAAGCAGAAGCACTCGGGTAAATCGCTCAGACCAGGCTTTTTTGAGCCCTGTATTTGTGCTATGATGGCTGCATTGAACTCTGGACCTGTGTCACCATGTTAGCGGCTTGTTTATCGGCTACATTAAACTAATATTAGATGTGCGCAGCAGTTAGGCACTGATTACCTCCTTGAATGCTTCACATTCATGATTATTGCAGTTGAGGCCAACTGGGCTGTTGCTTCACTCTCATAATTATGACAGTTGATCCCAGTTGAGTCGTAACTATACATTTAAGGTTCAAATAGTGTTCTGGGGCACTTAATTCAATGACACATCTACAGACACAGTTGTCAGATAACGCAAGATCAACTTAAACAGCTTCACGTAACAAATGTCAATACTAAGAAAAACTCTTCAAAATTATCTCTGAATTGAAATATTACTGAGCTAAAACCTGACCAAACTCTTCAAAGAATTCTCAGCACAAAGTAAACAAGGAGGTGGTCCTGACACTTGGAAGTGATCATTCAAAGGCAGCCTCTGTCTGGACCTGTTCAGCCAGTGCCCACTTGCTTTCTGTATGCAACTAGTCCAAAAAAAAAATGAAGACAAACTCCCCCTCAAGTGGGTCACCGGAAGGTCAGTATGTGCTGGATCTTTTTGGAAATCTCTCATAATTTGTGAAGCTCAAATCCTGTGTTTATGTTCTGTGTGCGAATTGGCACCGAGCCTCTCTTCTCCCACTCCACAACTGGCCTTTTGCTGAGCTGTCTCTAAACTGCCACGCAGGAAACTTTCTGGGTCATCTTACATGTTTTGCCAGAAAATAGATGAAAAAAATCGGACACAGTATTTTTTTACGGTCTTGGTGAAATGCCCTTAACAACCCTACTTGTTTGGTTGTTTAATCAATTGTTAATGGACAGAATGTAACTGACAAATGTGTTTGGTTTTTTTTCGTGAAATGTTTTAACACACACAAAAAGAGTGCACAATTAAGCAATTATAAGTAATCCCCACATTTATTATTTATTTCATGTATTATGCTCACTTATTTGTGGTGATGTACTCTTTTTGACGGTGTCTAAAATCCCCCAGCATTGTTCAGTCTCTGTACTCGTCGTACCAAAAAGACAAAGAAAAAGCAATAATTTAAGAAGCATATAGCTTTATGATGCCAGTGTATGTGTTTAGGTTTTTCCTTCATGTTGGTTTTTCTTTCCGTCTTTCTGTAGGTCCTGCTCAGGTTCCCATGATGTCTCCTAACGGTTCAGTGCCTCCAATCTATGTGCCTCCTGGATACATTTCACAGGTAAGCATTCTTTCGCTCAGTGATTTCCCAGCCACTGGTGCAGTAAGCGTTCTTCAGGTGTGCGTTGAGAATTTGTCCCTTTTGACTAATTGTTTATAAGGAAAAAAAACTTATTTGTTCTATGCCATCAACATGTAGTGACAGCCCTAGCCATTAAGTGCTTTTCCACTTTGTCCTCACATTATTTCAATATGTGCAATACTCCAAAAATATTCCACATTGACACCCGAGAATTCAGAAATATGATGTTTTTTTTTGTCTGAAAACAAATCACCCTAATAATGGCATCTTTAGTTGTAAGTCACTCAAACCATTAAGTATTTATTTCTTAACATGGTGTGGTCTCCTTTCAGATCATTGAGGAGAACGGAGTGCGGCGGGTCCTGGTGTTGCCACAGCAACCAGAGTTCCACCCGGGCGGCCACTCGCCTCTCCACCATGCTCCGCCGCCCCCCCACGCCCACCTGCCTGCCTTTATCCCGCATCCGGCCATGATGCCCCCGCCCCCTCAGCTGTACACGGGCATGGTGGGCGGAGTGGGCGACATGAGCTCGCAGTACATCTCCCAGTATCACCCGGCTCACATCTACTCAGAGCAGGGTGAGACTGTTTTGGATTTGGATTTCACCTGGGTGTGGGTCTGCATCTCTGCCACTGAGGCACATATCGCATTGCACATGCACAATTTGATACAATTCACTCGATTCATGATACCGTTCAGTGTACATATGATATGGTTTTCAAACATGATCTGATTCAGTCCACTGAAGTAGGATTTATTCCAATGCGATAACGATAGGGTTCCATTTACGTTATACAACTTGATTCACTTCAGTCATATGATTCCATCCCGCTAAGATAATTAACTACAGTTACGATTCTTCGTTTGTAATATAAAGCAATTCGATTCCCTCAAGTGTTAAATTACAGATCTATGCAGTTCTATATGATCGAATCCCAATTGCCATTTTTCGATTCATTTTCAGCCTCTAACATACTGTTCATTCTCATTGCAATTGTTAATTCCATTTATAACGCCTTAAATTAACCCATTTCTAAAGTATTGCTATAACATTCCCTGAGTTCACTTCACTTAGATTGTGATGCATTTATTTCACTCCAGCTACAATCACTACAATTATACAACTGTCTCCACTTGTCATGTGAAACGCTAAAACTCACTTGCTTGCAATGGACTCCAGTTACAATACAATGAACTGTGACGATTACAGCGTTTGACTCGCATCAATTATGATGCAATATGATTCACTCCCATTACGATGCGATTTGACTCACTCTTGACAATATGATAGTTCACTCCGTTGTCAATGTAAAATTTGATTGACTCCCATTACAATATCATTTAAATCCCAATACGAATATGAATCCCTCGATAACACATGTAGATTATGATGTCCTTCAGCGATCCAAACACGTTATCAGCAAGTTTTTAAATGTTGATTACTTTTTGTTTATTTATCAGTCTCTGCAGATTCCCACACCCAACACGGGCGCCCGGCATTTGTCCACAGAGATGACAGAACGAGCAAAACGTATGAGCGCCTCCAGAAGAAATTGAAGGACCGACAGGCAGGCAGCGGTGGAGGAGGTCAGGTGAAGGACAGCCCCCCCCTTTCGCCTCAGAAGACCTGTGGCAGCCCCACGACGCCAAACCTCCACAACGGCGTGGGAGGCAAAGCGCCAGAGGCTGAGCTGCAGGACAAGCAGGCAGGCCGGGGCAAAAACGAAGAAGCTGAAGGTCAGTGGGTAAAAGACACGTACGGACTCTCAAACACAACTGTAAAAATGTATCTCTTATTGTTCATTATGTGTGATAACTATTTTCGGGGGGGGGGGGGGGGGGGGGGCATAGGGAAACATGAGAAACAATGCGAAGGGCAACTTTCCACGCTCTGATCTCACCACAGTTGTCTCTTTAAAAAAATAAAAAAAATAAATAAATAAAGCTCCGGAAAAGCATAAACAAATTGGACAGGTCCGAAGCTGACCACCCATGGAAAAGTAACAAGAATATTTGAACAAATGAGGAGGAAGAAGAGCACATCTGGCAGTTTTATCCATCTATTAGACTCAGTCCTTTCCATCACTAGTGAAAGAGGAGTTAATTTGGAACGTTTATGTTTGATTGGGATGTTTGCGGATGTTTGGGAGTTTGTTGTGTTTAGGCGCTTGAAACAGAGCCTCATTAGCACTGGAAGCAGCAGAGCGGCCAACGTTTTTCTTGATTGCATGCTCATTAATCATTAAGATTACATTGTAACTTTGCTTGCTAGTGCACAGCCAGAAAATTACTGGCAGTTGTGTAAGGTTAAAGTAAAAACACAATGGGAAATTGACTTTAATTGCATGTACACAAACAATGGGGTCTGTGGAGTGCCTGCCCATCCATCAAGTGTGAAATTACACAAATCGTTTGCGACCTGCCAATTTCCGATAATGTGACCGTAAGCAAGATTGTGACATAAGAGTGCGGTTTTATGTATTATCCGAGTCTGAAAGCTATTTTATTTTGAAAAATGTTTTATTTTGAAATTGGGCCGGAACCTCTTGGATTTGCTCAGGTCACCTGAGCGGCAAGGGTTCACCCACAAATAAGGGTAAATTAGTAAGAAACAGACGTCTTTGGGGAGGGGGAAAAGCTCAGTCCGGGGACTGGTGACGAGCCTACAACTTTTAAGAAAAAGAAAACTGCAAACGGGCAATACCAGGCGTGCTACGTGAAATAAAAACTTCTCCCGATAAGGACCTCAAACGCTATTTCGTCCAAAAAGCACCCACAAAGTGACAAGGAATGGATTCTCTATCGTTGTGTTACCGAACCACAAAAACATGGAAGTACGTATAGCTTTCCGGGAAATACTGTAGTTGTGGATAAAGTTTGTACAGAGAAATAATGTAAAAATGTAATCTTACGGTTTTGTTTAATTGCTCCATTTATTATTTTTGTGTCCTCAGAGCTGGATGCAGCAGCACAGGCCTTGAAAGCACTGCTGAGCGCCATCAGTAAACCTGTGGTTCGTATGCCCTCCTTATTATCTTATGTTTTTCTTTGCGCCCAATTTGCTTGGATTTGCATGTTTTTATGTGACCATCAGCAGTACGCCCGCGAGAGATCGCTAATGATGCAAATGCGTGGCGTCATTAAACGTCCTATTAACGCCGGTGATGAATTCCCGCTGACGCCCGGCTAATGGAGTCCAACCTGCTGACGAGCACACTCGTGGGAATTTTCGGCTCCCTTGTGTGTCAAGATGGGGTTTCCTTATAAGATTAATGCGTGGAAATGACATGGTCGTCATGTATTGACAATTTATGTATCTAGGTGTCAAATTGGCTTACTGCAAACGTAAAAAAGCAGAGTAGTTGATTTTCTTACTTTTTTTGGGGGGGGCAGCATCTCTGGGTCCTGAAGCAAAATATAAATCAATAAAAAAAAAGAAAATGGTTGTTTTAGCTAGTGCTGAATGGGGGATTAGCACTGAAATAGAATTTCTTTGACCTCATAAAATGTGCAGCACAATCCTCTGAGCTCCATGTATACGCAGCAGAAAGGGGGTCCATTTCAAAGGGGCTGGATAAACCGTGAAGTCTCAGGCCGGATACAAAGAGCCTCAATGGGAAAAGCGGATTTTTTTTTCTCTCCCTCCTCTTTGCCACCTCACAGGTTTGGTTAAAGGACCGTGATGCGAAACAGTGGGGTGTAATGGAGTCAGGTGGGCCCCCTGGGTGGTAAGGTACTCGACCTGATATACTTCCTCCGCGTGTCAATGGGCCCTGAATGTAGACGGCAGGCTATTTTTAAGTCCCTTCAGAAGAGAGTCAAAATAATTGTGACTGTCACAGTGCCTCTCTATTCAAATTCTGATTGGATAGGTGGCCTCAGGACATTATTATATATAGGCCCTGTTATTTCCAGGGCATTGTATTATTTACGCTTGTATAATCCAGGGTTTACCAATTTGTGATTGAGCAATGACACACATTATACATTAGATACAGTAAGTCTGGCTTCACACCAAAAAAACAAAACCAAAAAAAAAATTATGACTTACTCAGTTTGAAAAAGCCAGATGTTTCTGTTGTAGGAATAGCAATAAAATCCTTGTAATAAATGGCCTCTCTGAACTCTTTATAATTGACTGCGCTAATAGTCTGAACCATAAATATATCTCAAACGAAGATCTCAAAATGCTTCAACTTTTCACAATTACCCTGAAAGAAAAAAGTGCCACCGATTGAATTTGTTTTTAAAATGCACCATAAGTTCACGCACTAACAACCCAGGCTAAACTTCTGCTTCCTTTTCATACAAAGTCTGTCATCTGAGATCACCTTGTATAAACTACGGCGACACCCATTCGCTTTTTACACATGATATGGCAGTGGTAGCATTTTGTTAGATATGAGGCTGTTTCAGAACCAAATGAAAAAGGGTTTGTGTCATGAAAATTAAACTTTTTGCGCTAATAATCTGCCCGGACGATAATCTTTCCATCCCTAACATATATTCAGAGGATTATTGTAGTAATGTACTGTTTAAAGCCCACTGAGCTGTACACGCTTCAAATAGATGCTGTTTACACACCTGCCTGCCTGCTTGATAACAGTGTCACTGATAGCGCCTGGTGTACATGTGGCAGGTGTCAAACATCCAGGCCCGGGCCGTCGAGGCAAGCTGGAGCGCACCCAAAATGGAGGACGACAGCATCCCCACGGGGACCCTCAGCTATGTGGTGTCAGTCTCATTTAGCGGCAAGGATGGAAAGTACAAGAGCATGTACTGGTGAGTAACCTTCAGCTCCGTGATTATGCATTAGCTTTTCGAACTGGAACTTTGTCTCGAACATTATCTTTCACACATTTTTTTTCCCATTTGTCAGTTCACAAAATTGACAACTACAGCAACAAGTTTTATAATTAAATGCAGGGGCGGATTTTTTTGGTGTGTGTGTGGGGGGGTGTACGTAGTCTTTAGTCTTGTCTACTCAGTCCCTATTCTGTCTACTCAGGATAGCAAAAAGAGAATTAAGTCCAGAAGATGAAAGGTTCCCTACTTATATGATATCACTGATTTATTTTCCTTTCATTGCAGTGGCGAGGAGTTAAGTGCAACTTTAGAGAACCTTCGACCAGCAACAGACTATCACGTCAGGTCAGACATTGCACAGCTTTACTGATTGCTGAGCATTTTGGGTAACTTTTGTTTGTGTCTCCCCCCTCAGGGTCCAGGCCATGTGTAACTGTTTACAGGGAAGCCCATCAGAAGCTGTGAGCTTCACCACGCTAAGCTGTGAGCCAGATCCCCCCAGTGCTCCCAAGAAGGCCAGCGGGACCAAGAACTCACTCGTACTTCAATGGAAGGTCACTATGTTAATTACTTTCAAGGGTGCTGGGACGTAGTGCGGACTTTAAAGACCTCATTGGACTCAGAAAATGAATTATTACCTGTTTGCTGCCACCTGAATTCTGCTGCCGCATAATTAGGTATTATATACTAAAATAGTCACTTTCAGTAGCTAAAGTACTGCAGGTACACAAATGATCAAATACTTTAGGTACTCAAGTACTAATCAACTATTTTCGGTAATAAGCACTAAAGCAGTCAATTACTTTGTTTTCAAGTAATTTAAATATTGGCTTGGTGCTCAGTCAACACAAACATATAATCAAGAAATCATTAAAAAAAAAAAATCTAAAGTTCTTTGTTTACAAGAAGACAATGGCGGTGTGCTGCAGACGGAAGTTAACAGCATGGAGAAACAACAGCACTCGCTCCTGGTTGTTGCCGGAGTTCCTGTTCCGTGTTGCTTCTTTGTAATTAGCGTTCTCATTTAACCAGCGGGAAGCGACTGCGCTTGTAAAGATGGACTCCCAGGTGTGTGTGTTAAAAAGAGTGTGTGTGTGTAAGAGTTGCTGTATGAATGAAAGAGGTATGTGTCAATGAGTGTATGCACTTGTGTGTGTATAAGGAGCAAACGTGTGCATGCTGGGATGTACCTTTTATGAGCTTTGCATAAACAAGCACGCCTTCTCAGCAAACCTTCCTCTGATTAATTAAAGCAGGCAACTTAAAAAAAATGCACACAGAAAAAAAAATGCTCACAGCTGGATGCGTCTTGTCTGCTTGCTTGTTACATCGACAAGGTTGCAAGAGCCACAAGGGAACATGTTGTCACAAGCATTGTCACATCCTCATGTTTCGTTCATATTCAGGCTCCATGTGACAACGGTTCCAAGGTCCACAACTACATTCTTCAATGGGATGAGGTAATGATGTTTTCCACTGACTTTTTCAATGCGACACACATGCACACGAGTCAGGATTTTATGAGCGGTATGTAAACGCTTTGCTGTCTAGGGGAAAGGCAATGGCGTGTTTGAGCAGTGCTACTATGGACCTCAGAAGCAGTACAGGTTGACCAAGCTTTCGCCAGCCTCCAGATATGCCTTCCGCCTCGCAGCCAAAAATGACATGGGTGTCAGGTAGGGGATCTTCTTACGCGGCTTCCATTTGATTCTGTGTTTGCTAATTTTCACTCTGCTTCCGTGTTACCGTCTGTCTTGCTCACTCTCTCCCTCTCGCTCACAGGGAGTCTGCTCCTCCCTCTCGTGCGCGCTGCAAATAGTTGATGAATATTCATTATGAAGGCGGGTTTGTTGTTCCGCTGTGACATGTTCAGTAATTTCCTTGTTCAGATTTTACAAAGTACAAATTTGTCAATTACCGTACCACATTTAAAGCCGCAGGGTTCAAAATGTGCGGAAAAAAGTAGCGCCTTCTATATCTGTACGTAAACACTTGACACCACTGCGAGTTCCATCCTTGATTCATGTTGATTCGTCTCGTCTCCCGGTCATCACCACATATCTTTGTTTTGCAGTGAGTTCAGTGAATCTGTGGAGATGTTCACTTCATGCAGTGCGCCATCGCCGCCCTTCCCTCCGGAGCTGGAGATGGCCGGCATCACCTGGCTGTGTCTCAAGTGGCATCGGCCCAGCAGCTCGCCCAAGGAGGATGACGTCTGCTACATCCTGGAGATGGAGGAGGAAGGCTCGGTACGACATGTTCTTTGACAATTCAGCCAGATTTTTGCTATTTCAATCAGGTTTTTAGAAAATATACAAATAAATAGGATTATTATGCTATATGTAATCTGTTGAAGGTCAAATTTTGTCATAAAATCACATGACATTTACAGGTTGGAAGAGCTTCCTGGAAACACACACACACACTGACAGCTCTGTCCCTCCTGCACAGCCCTTATTTGTCCAACCATTCTTCTAGTCTTGAAAGAATTGTCTCACTGTTTTGTCTCCTCTGACTGTGTCCTTTCCCATTCCCCAGGGTTACGGTTTCCAGCCAAGCTATGACGGCGATGAGCTTTCCTGCATGGTCAGAAACCTCCACAGGAGCACCAAGTACAAGTTCCGGGTGAGGAAACTACTCCGTCGTCACTATTGCGTGTGTGTTTGTGTGTGTTTGCGTGAGCAGATCAGATGTTTGTGAGAAAGCGATTTCTAAGAGTGCATATAGTACTGTACGGTGTGGGTGAGTTGTGTGAGCACGAGTTGGAGAAAGTGTTGGCGTGTGTATAATAATGCTGAAACACAGTGCCCATGTGTGTGTCCGTGATTGGGAGTGTGTTCATGAGAGTGTTTCTTATGCTGGAAGTCGCTGAGGCCCTCCGCATCTTTGTGAATCCTGACACTTTTGCCACCAAACATCACTAAATGGAGCAGCCTGCTGCTCTTCACAAGCTTGTCAACTACAGGATTTTTTATTACCGTCCCGGGAAGGCGCATGCATTGTTGTGCTCCTCGTTAGCACAAGCACCTCATTTATTTTCATTTCAGCTTGTTTGAATTACAAGTCTACTACATGTTGTTATGATACGACAGCCTTTCCGGCGCTCTCCTGCCAACGCAGTGCGGTTATTACAAACAACATAATTCCTAACGTGAAGAAAACCTACACCATGAAGGCTCCTTCCTTCGGTTTGGCTTGTGGTTTTGCAGATTGCGGATGCCGACCGGGATGAGCCGGACTCAGCGGGCTCTCGCGTGGATTAGCACATCGGTGCGCACGTGTCTCGCTGAATTGCACAAATGCCTCTTGAGGCTCACGGCGCCTTTCTGTGTTGCCCAACAGTCAGCCTCTCTCTCACTATGTTGTCGGGTCTCGCTGACATGAACCTGTGAGGCTTGTAAGGAAAAGCAACATCTGTGTTGTTGAGGACAAAAGGGGGTGGCGGCAGTTAGACACACACCGCATTGTCTGACTCATGCACACACATTGACCCTCTTTCTTATGCCGAAAAATTACGACACAAATGACGATGAGCCTCTGCATAAAACTCAACAAAATAAGGACTTACAAAGGAGGCACTATAACACAATTTAGCAATACTGTATGTCGCTTCATGTTCCAATTAATTTGCTCTCGATTCAAAAAGAATAATGTACTCTTCCTGGTGATGCATTAAGTTAGATTTGCTGATACGTATCCCGATTTCAGCACCGCACACAGGCTCAAACATTGGCACACTCTTATATACTATCAACACATGCTGACTCTCACAAGGCGTTCCCCCATTAACACACTCACACGCACACACACACACACACACTATGATTTGATTCACTGCCACACTGATTTTCATGCAAACATACGCACACGTGCTCTCTGCTACATGTTGACTCGATCGCTGCTGAATCTCACTCTACCCTTTGGACTTTGCGTAACGAGCCCCACTTTCTGCGTCATCATGGGAACTTGGTTATAATGCACAAGGTTTCTGTCTGTGTCTTGATGCTTCATTTCCCACCTTGCTGTACTGTCCAGGTGGCGGCGTACAACTCTGAGGGCAAGAGCAACCCCAGCCCAGTAGTGGAATTCATCACCAAACCAGACAGACCCAGCTACCCTGCCAGGCCAGTCATCAAGGGCAAAGTTCAGCCCAATAGCTTCAAGTTGGCCTGGGGTACGCTTCGCTTGGCAAAATATACTGTAGAACCAATTGGGTGATCTTGATCTTCATTCTCGTTGTTTTTCTTTTAGATCCCCCAAAAGAAGATGGCGGTGCCAACGTCACAAAGTATGTTGTGGAGCTGTCCGAGGGTTTGAGTGGTGAGTAAAAAGTCTGGGGGCGTGGAAATCTTGAGTTTATTTCTACTTGAAGTTGTATGCACCTTCTTATGACGGATGCTCAGGCTTGTCGTGGGAGCTGGTGTATTCGGGCTCGGCCATGGAGCATGTGTGTGACGGCCTCAAACCTGGTTGCTCCTACCAGGCGAGAGTGTACTGCATGAGCGAGGGGGGGCAGAGCCCGGTGAGTCATTCATAAACGCACACATTTTCACTCGGCCGTGTTTGTGTGGCTGCTTATTTGAATCAGTGTGAGGAAAAGCGTTTGATCGTGTGCAAGTCAGGGGACCTAATATTAGATTTTGAACTTCCACTCGAAAGTGGATTTAGAGCACCGTTATTTTAGTCCATGCTGAGCTGGCTGGCAGCCTTTTGTCAATAGTAGTAAATATATATATACTCAGAATATTCACAAAGCAGTTCATCTGTGTGTAATCTTGCCCAAAGATGTAAGGCTGTAACAGCCTCAAAGGGATTGGTCTTGCATCATCATACTTTTATCAGTATTGAAGTGTCACAAATATGACTGCACAAAACATACCCCAACATCCGTCCAGCAAAACAAATCTGTCTAGCAAAAGTTGTCGTGGAGTCCTTGGCGGAAATGATTTATGTCTGCTCGTCTTTTATCACGGTTCAACTTTTGCCATTCTTGTAATGGAAGGGCCGAATGTTGTTTATATGTATGGAAACGAAAAAGATGATTATGGAACAACAGCATTCTGACGTCAGTCCAAAGAGATGGTCAGACGCTTTTTGGAGAGGAGTTCTCAGGGAAGTCCTTTAAGTCCACTAACAGTTATTGTAGATTTAAACTGTATAGAGGCCAGATCCTGTCCACCACATCATTTTATGTGGCCCAAGCAAGCAAATCATGTTAACTTTTATGACCTTTGCTAAACTCAATTACAAAACTTTAAATTGTCATGTCTAATAAAGTTGAGATTTTTCAAGATGTTTTGGTTACTTTTGTTGCAATCATTTGGATTACGCAACAAACTCGCACATTTTACTTCTGATTTCAAAACTACTAAGCCACCAGTTTGTTGTGTGCAGGAATAATACTGTGAGATGATTAAACATTCACTTGTTTCCTCATAACGGCCAAATGAGAGGTTGTAACTACTGTAGTTCCTCATTCCAAACCAATGGGGGGCAGCATAATTTCATCTTGTCCCACTATTCATTGGTTTACCAACAAATTAAAACACTTTTATTTAATGCAAAAAAGCAAGAACGAATTATCAGCATTAGTGTTCATGATTTATTTCAATGAAAGCAACAAAACGAATGTCCAATAATGCGGTCTTTTTGTGCGTGTGTGTATACAGTCAAGACCAAGTCCGCTAATCGATGAAACCTCCCAGGATGTTTTTCCCTAATTAGTCTCCTCCGCACAGGCTCCTCATTAATTTGCGCGTCGGCCGTTAGCGTGTGTGTTTATTCATGAGTGGCCTTGCAAGGAAATGTGACTCACGGTGGCAAGCGAGTGACATCACAGTTTTGCATGTTTGCTATTTTGTCAGAGAGAAAAAAAATCTGATTATCCATGTGTTCTGAAACTGTGGTTATAATTAGTTTTGTGAATGCTGGTTGGCATTTTGAAGTTTCTTAGCAATTTTTTTTGTTCTTGTTCCAAGCTGTCGGAGACCCTGCAGGTCCAGACTCCGCCGGTGCCCCCAGGGCCCTGCCAACCCCCCCGACTGGTGGGCAAACCCAAAGCCCGGGAAGTGCAACTACGCTGGGGTGAGTCATGAGCTTTGAGTACGGCGCATGGGATATGTTCTGCGCTTTCTCGGTCAACTGAATTAAACCCTGATAATAGTCTGATGAGGGCAACACGGTGATCTTTGTGGCTGGCACATTTTGTTCTTTGGTCTATTGAGTCATTTTATAAAGTTTTCTTTGATTTAATGCAGTTATGGTTAAATAAGTCACACACTTTAAAATTCAAGGCATGACTTTTTTTTTGACTGCTCCCTCTTCTAATTTCATGACTACCTCAACTTCTTGTTCCTGTTGGCGTAATGACTGAAAAAGAAGAAAAAAAAGATTTATCTTTTATTCAAAACTAGTAAAGGTTTTAACCCAGGGGTGTCCACAAACTTTTTCCTTGAAGGGCTGCATACAGAATAATAGACACACGTAAGGGCCATGTCATTTTTTTTCCCACTTTAATATATTAAAGCAATTACACATTGTATTTCTGATGTATTAATTTTGAACAAAAAAATATACTTCAAGGCTTCAAGGGATGTTGAGTTACATTTGGATTTTATTCTAACGGTTCCTACCATCAAACCTTTTTATTTCTTTTTTTTATATATATAGCATTGCAAGCCATTTCAACATGTATTTTCACAATGCTGTGCGCCACAACATTTTGTTATGGCGGGCTGCAAATGGCCCCTGGGCCATAGCTTGGACACCAATGTTTTAACCTTTTCCATGACGCCAAAGGCACGTAACTGACAGCAGCAAGCATGGAGACGAGTCACTTCTTACATCGTCCCATTGATTATCTTAAATCCTTCAAGATTTAAAGGGCTCAGGAAATAAGGGGACTGCATTTTCCATTGATGATAAACAATTAGCAAAATCTTTGCTGTTCATGAAATATTTTCACTGGAGAGTTGGAACGTGAAGTCAGTGTCCGATCATGTTCACGGATTCTGAAAGCTAGACTCTTTGGCTTTGATTACATGCTCACCAAATTGAACTAAGTTACCCCCCCCCCCCCCCCCCCCCCAAAAAAAAAAAAAAAAAAAAAAATCATAGGAATAACAATAATGTTTGAAAGCCCCTGGTTTCAAAAGCATTGCCTGTGCAGTTTTTTTTGTTGTTGTTTTTTTTTAGCTCAGATGGCTACTTTGTCCCTGGAATAGATTTTAACTCAAATTATTGTAAAAATACGCTTTTCCCAGGTGCACCTCAGGTCGACGGCGGCAGCCCCGTGTCTTGCTACAGTGTGGAGATGAGCGGGCCGCAGTCGGAGGAGAGCAGGGAGGTTTATCAGGGTGCCGAGCTGGACTGCTCCGTCGGGGGCTTGATGCCCGGCAGGACCTACGGCTTTCGGCTCAAGGCGGGAAACAAGGCGGGGGTGAGAATTACTTGTGCGATATATTATCACGTACCGGTAGTCTTTATCGAGGGTGCATCTGGAACATATCCTCCGCTATAAACAGGTTCATCAATTCTCCAGGTTAATTGCATTTTGAATGATTTCTATTATTTTTGTTTGTTCAGTTTGGGCCACTCTCCGAGCGCTATGACGTCACCACCGGCCCCGGGGCTCCAGAGCAATGCAAGGCTCCTTCCATCACGTGCAAATCACCTAGCTGTGTTGTAATCAGCTGGGAGGTAAGGTGCATCAAATGTTCAAATTTAGGCCCCTGATTTGTAATGAAGACACAGTTTTCTTCTCCTTTGGAATGATTACTGTATGTTTCAGTATTTCTCAAGATTCCATCGAATTACTTTTTTGCTATTATAGACTTTTCTTCCTACATTTTTTTCTAATTTACATAGGTAATCTGTATATCCAGCCCAATATTACTCCATTAGTATTTAATGTTTTTTTTTCCTAATGTACATATTTAAAAAGACAACTTAGATATTGTGCATTCGTTAATGTTTTATCCTCGTGTCTTTATTCTTTGGTGACATGATTACCAGTTAATATGGTTTTTCCCCTTCCAGGCCCCATCTTGCAATGGGGCTCCGGTGACGGAGTTTCGTCTGGAGTGGGGGGCAGCTGAAGGCAGCATGCAGGTGTGCTACAGTGGGGCGGCCCTCTGCCACGAGATGAAGGGCCTAGTGCCTGCCACCAACTACTTCTGTAGGGTACAGGTACGAGGAGCAAATATATGACAAGAGAATAGCTTTTCCCAACACAGTTCCACCTTGAGAAATGATGCAAGTTGACTTAATTGTGTATATAACCAGACCAAATAAAGCTGTGTAAAGCTTCTCTTAAGTTATGCCGCCCTCTTGTGGACAAAAAGTGTTCTGGCATCTTCCCAGGCTCTGAATGTGGCAGGCGCTGGCCCCTTCAGCGAGGCAGTCTTGTGCCTGACGCCCCCCTCGGTCCCCGCCGCTGTCAGCAACATCTGCGCCATGAAGGAGTCTGAGCTCACTAGGTTTGGCGCTCCAGAGGAGGTGGAGGATGAAGAGCAGGAGGAAGAGGAGGAAGATGAAGACGAGTGCGTGCGTCCACCGCCTCTCTACTCGCCATCCACATGTGTAGGAATCTGCTGGGACCCACCTTGCGACCACGGCTCTCGGATCACGGCCTACTTGATCGACCTGGGCGAACGCCATCCCGTCTTGGTCGGCCCCGTCACCAAGCACGTCATTCAGCACCTCCAACCTGACACCAGCTACAGGTAGGGGTTGCGTTAGCTGATGAGGTTTTTGGAAGAATAGTTGAAGCTGTTTTGTTGTCCAAGCAGATTTTGTTACTTGCTCGTTCATAGATTTACATTTTGTCAAATAAGTATCCAGGAATACTTACTAAAAAACAATTAGCGTATAGTGGAACGTGACTAGACAATGATGACTGCAATTTGTCTTTCAGGATCCGAATCCAGGCCCTGAACAGCTTGGGCGCCGGGCCCTTTAGTCACACCTTTAAGCTGAAGACCAAGCCCCTGCCCCCGCAGCCCCCCCGCCTGGAGTGCGCAGCCTTCAGTCACCACACCCTCAGGCTCAAGTGGGGCGACGCTCCAGCCAAAGCCGCCGCCTCAGATGCCCTCCAGTATAAGCTGCAGATGGAGGACAAGAGTGGCAGGTGCATACGAGTTTCATACGAACTAAATGACTCCTGTGTCTCAGGAAACTTTATTTTTTTGCTATACAATATAAGCTAACTCTGAAGTCAAATCCATTTTTGTCTTGTTACATCTGACCAATGGACTAAATAGGACACAGTATTAATATACTGCGCTCATATTTTGAGTTAACAAGCCGCTTCTTTGAAGTGAGATGTCCCCACTGACCAATGATATTGCCATAATCAAGGGTTCAATATCCACTTATACTGTCTGTCACTGCTTATAGAAGTCTTTTTTAAGCTGGTTTTGACATGGAGTATTATTTGAGTCAACTAGCCGCTTCTTTGAAGTTAGATGCCAGTTGTCTCCCTCTCCAATGCAATCAACTCAATTTCTGCCGATGTTATAGATGTCAAAAGAGCAATTTTTACTGGGCTGGCAGTGAATGAGTTAAATATTCAATTTGTCAGTTTACATATATCAAAGAATATTAATGCGTTACTTGAAACAAACAACTGACAATCATTTCGCAGACGAACGTTTAACTCATTCATTGCCAACGACCCAAAGATCCATTTTTCCTTGACTGGCAGAATGGGTCCATCTTGATGCTGTTTTAATGCTTTTCGCGCGCGGTGTCTTTGCAGATTTATCTCCTTGTATGAAGGAACATGCCACACCCACAAAGTGCAGAGGCTAAATGAGTCTACCTCGTACGCGTTCCGCATCCAGGCCTTGAACGAGGCGGGCTCGGGGCCCTTCTCCGCTGTTTACACCTTCACCACACCGCGTTCCCCCCCGGCCCCCCTCAAAGGTAAGCTACCCTCATCTCTCTTGTAAAAAGTTGTAACTCTCAAGACATCTGATGTTAAGCTTCTGTTATCTGGTGTAGCCCCAAAGTTGGAGCGAGTGGATGACACTTCCTGCGAGGTGAGCTGGGAGGCGCTGTTGCCCATGAAAGGCGACCCCGTCGTCTACACTCTGCAGTTCATGATGGGAAACTCTGACTTTAAGCAGGTGCGCACGCTCCTCCGTAGAGCCTCACATTCATCTCGCGTCGCTCAATTGCCCATTATGCAAAGGCCATGTTCTCCGTGACGCACGGCCAGGCCATTGTCAAAGCAGCGTGCGACGGGATCAAATAAGTGAGCCCGAGTAGGACGTATCATTCTTCATTTGCCTTCTCTGTGGATTCATGTGTTCACTCTTTGTCAGAGACAAAGCGTAAGCAAAACAGAATGAATCTCATCTTCCTTAACCCTTCATATTTTCTTGTGTTCACACCAGTAATGTATAAATTTGTTGCGCGTTGAGTGTTTTCAGACTTCCCGCACCGTAAGGGGTCAGTGAATACCTCACCACCGTAATGTTGAATGTGCTCGAAGCAGTTGTTTTTTGAGTTCATTTCCCCACGAATACCCCAAGTTGCGCAGCATCCGTGTTCCACCAAGTTTGGGATTGTGTGTAATTGCCAAAAGAACGCAGTTAATAATTAATTAATGTATGCATAAATATGATAGTTAAGTGAGCTAAAGTATAAAGTGTGCATTTGAAACACAATGCTATGGATGGGGAACATTGACGGTTTCGGATATTGTACTTATTGATTGTACGCATCGTATTTATTTCATGTATCCTTTATCCCCGCGCTGCGTTTGTCGCCGTTTTCCGAGCAGGCTTACAAAGGTCCCGGCACGTGCTTCACGGTGCAGCACCTTCACCCCAACAGCGACTACCGCTTCAGGGTGTGCGCCATCCGCCAGTGCCAGGACGCGCCCGAGCTGAGCGGGCCCTACAGCCCCACGGTGACGCTCGCCGTCCAGCGGGGGGGCGACGCCTCCCCCTCTTCCTCCTCCTCCTCCTCCAGGTCCACGTCCTCCTCCCCCTCCTCGACGCCGGGCCGGGCCGGCCGCAGCCTGACGGACGAGCAGTGCGCCTTCTTGCTCCTCATGGTGTTCGCCGTCATCGCCATCCTCATCGCGTTCGTCATCCAGTACTTTGTCATCAAATGAGCGCCGCCGCCAGGCTACCACGGTTATTACAGCTTTATTCTTTTCTTTTTTTTTTATCCCTTTTCACACTTTCTCCTTCCGCTCCCCCCAGTGGGAGGGGCCTTCTCATCACACAGAGAGTATGCACATTACATGCCAAAACAATTTGGGGTATTGGGTGAAATAATGGGGTGACTCCAAAATAGTTCATTTGACCTCTAAACTTTGGAATGACAAAATAGTTCAGAGTTCAGTGCTTGAATCTCTGTGTTTGGTCAATGTTTTCTTCCAAAATGAATAACAATCCATTTAGACACACTTGATTGTGGAAGTACCACGATGCGATGTTGTGAACCTGAATTATTCCTAAATAATGGGGGTAAAAGTTATCATAGGCTCAAAAATGTATATCTTACTAGTAGCCCTTAACATTCATCAACTATATTGCTTAACATTCATCAATTATATTACTTAATCGTCACTCGGCATTTAATCATGAAACGGTACCGAATGGAGCAGGAAAAAAAATCTAGTTCAGTAAAGTCGGTTTTTATCCCATCAGACAATGGAAGATTGAAAGCGATAATCCTGAAAATATTTTATTGCTGCAGCCCTTGTTGATTTGCTTTAGCAGACTGAAGGTGGCATAAAAAGCTGTGGAAGTGGACTTTGCATTCATCCCACTACCCAATACTTTAATACTAAATCTAAGTACTAAAGTATTTTGTGTGTGTAACTTTTTTTCTCTTTGGTGATCAAGTATTCAAGTAATTCATTAGATAAGTTAGGGTTAGGGGCATTTTAGTAAGCATTTTTGTTTTAAGGGAAAAGTAGTAATGCACCGAAAAATGCAAAGAAATGTTTTTTTTGCATTAGTATTCATATACTACGTATAGTATATACAATAGTTGATTACCTAAGTGCTTATGTAGCCAACGTAATCAATGTAGTTACTTCAAGTAACAAAGTACTTGGATTTAGTAGTAAATTACCAAAAGTAATCATACTTACTTTAGCACAATACTTACTTTAGCACCTAAAAGTAAACATGTAGTACTTAACTATTTTGATTAAGTACCTAAAGTGATTTATTACTTTTATACCTTAATACGTATAAGTAGCTGTATACTTTGGTACCACGTTCCCCAAAGTAAGCTAATACTTAAGAACTTTTTTCATGTTTGAGCAAAAGAAAATGGCAAAATTTTGAAATTGAAAGATAAATACAACCGAACAGACTCATCCTAAAATTTCCCCAATAGCCCTAAATTCTAGCAGTTTCTGTTTGTGCATAACTTTTCTTCCTTTGTGCGTGCGTGCGTGTGTGTGTGTAGTACCGGCGGGACCTACTTGGTGAGTTTGCACAGTGAGAGCTTGAGGACCACATGAAGGGACTTTTAACATCCCCCCCCCCAGAAAAAAAAAACAAAAAAGAAAAATATCTGTAGGAAGATCGTCTAGCACTTTTGGTTTGTTTTTGTTTGTGTTTGGGAATGTTGAAGGATGCAAAAACACGAGTGGAGAAATCCTATTTTTGTACAGCGATAGTTGCGCAGGATGACAAAAAAAAAAAACATGACAAATGGCTCGGGCTTCAAACTTAAAACGGAAAATATAGGAAGTAAACTAACAGATTAGCTATTTTTTACTTGATGATGATGATCATGGTGATAATGGATGTGTCTTGTTTTTACAATCACGCAGCAGCTGCTTGACTCCAGAAATCTTTTCAGCATAAAAAAAAAAAGTCTGCGTACTTTCCCTTGATGTTGTCGGGTAATTTTTTTTTGTTTTTTTTTTTAACCCCACCTTAGCGAGAGAAAAAAAAAAAACCTTGGCGGGCTGTATTCGAACGGGCATTTTACGCCACAAACACTTTTTAGAAAAGATCGGCGTCGTCGCTGAAACAACAAATGTAATGAAAAAGAGGGAAAAAAAATATGTAAAGTTGGTTTCGGAGGCCTTCATTGGAGAAAAATCTTTTAATTTCTTGTTGACTTTTTTTTTTTTTTAGTTGGGAAACACTACAAGGTGTTCTTTGTTTTGTTACCTTTTTTTGGCGTCAGTAAAAATAAACAACCGTATTCGTTTGCGCGCATTTTTGATTTTTTTTTTTTTTTTTTTGCTTTTGGCTCGTCCAGGGTTACGTTTGACGTCTATAAATATATATATAAATGATATCTATTTTTTATATCGTAATAATATAAGTTGAGGAGAATAATAACGACACCCTTCCGTCACGTTGGAATTATTGTGTGTACTTCCTTATCAAAATCATTTCACTTTTCTCGTTTTCAGTCCGGAAATTGCAACTATAATCCAAAGTGAAAATAATAATTAAAAAAAAAAAAAATCCATGGGTGCATTGCAGAAATAGCTTTCACGCGTCCTCTCGATCTTTTTTGACGCGTGCCATTCAAATGTCACCTGTTCAGTTTGAGGAAATTAAAGCAAACGGAAAAAAATGTAATATGCACAAAAATGGGGGGAAAAAAAAAAACATTTTATGTCATTTTAATCTTTGCTGTTATACCTCATTCACCATACATTCCAAAAACGACCATTTACTTAGCTAACGAGACATATCACTTTGCAGATGTTGATTATGTGGGCGGGGAAACGGAATGGAATCATAGAAATGTATTTAACGTGTATATGTATAGCCATGATATCTACAAAAAAATTCATGCACAATAAAAAGATTTATTATTCTTAAATGTGTCTTTATTTTGGGTTTTTTTTGCCCTGATACAGAATTACTGCTTTTCCTTGATTAATGGCATACTTTTGTCATTTCTCAAGTTGCGCTATCATTCATTTTTTCTTCCAATATAAACATTTAAAAGTTCCTGAATTGTTTTATTTTTAAAAAACACATTTGTTTCTCGCAAAAATACTTTTTTTCCCACTGGAATGTTTTCCTCAATTTGCTTTTTTTTGGTCAAATTCTTAAACATAAGTCTATGGCTATGATTTTTTTTTTTAAGGATTTTTTGTTTTAGTCAACAGAAAATATGATCTCACCAAAACATTTCTTAAAAAAGGAACATTTGGTTCTTAAACATTTTTTCCCCCTCTGGAAAAGACGTTTTATTCGTTTTTTCCTAAATTCATTTTTCTGAAGAAGCTTTTCCCACAGGTATTTAGATTTTTTTTTCTCCATTTCTTGAATATGCAAGATATGGCTTTTTTTTTTTTAATAAACTTTATTGAAAATGATTTACTGTATTTTTTTACCCCCCTCCCCCCCAAAAAATGATAAAACATTTCTCTAAAAAACGACATGCTTCCTAACAAAAATTCTTTCTTGATGTGAGATCTAATTTTCATGTTTTTCTCATATGTGACGACTTTTTCTCCACCCAAAAATGTATTACCTTTTTTTTCCTTTTTTTTTTTTGAAGAGATTTTTCCCACAGTTATTTTTCCATCAAAAAATTGCAATTTTTTTTGTCCATTTTTTGTACATTCAGTATATGGCTTTAATTTTTTTTAAATATTTTTTTATCCTACAAAATATGATCACCAAAATATTCCTAAAAAAAACGACTTGCTTCTTTTACAATTTCAAATGATTTTTTTTTTTTTTTGTGCAACATTTTTTTCAAGTATTTTTCAGCAATTTTTCGTCTGTTTTCCTCCCAAACATTTTTTTTTTTTTTTTTTTTTAAACCTAACGTCATTTTCATCCCTAATTTGAGAGTTTGCCCAACAGGACTTGAGGAGGAGGAGCATTGCGGGCGAATGGCAAAGACTGATCTGCTGTCTTAACAGGGCGAACAAACAACAAGACATCTCCCAAGATGGATGCTTCCATTATTAAGCGCCCGCTCGTTTAACACGCAACTGTCACCAGGCCGAGGCGGCGACGGCGTTGAGGAGGGAAAACCGCCATGCTGTTCTTCCTTCAGCATAAGGTTCACGCACGACCACACACTTTGTACTCACAACTCATTCGGTCCCAATGACGTATTTTCACGTTTTTGAAGAGTGCAGATATTCAGTCGCAGGTTCTTTTTTTTTTCTTCACATTTTTTCAAGTGTGAAAGTACTCAGTTACTTTAGAAAGTTCTGTACTACCCAAATCGATCTAACACTGAAGTAATTTAACACTTCAGGTAATCAAGTGCTAAAGTAGTTTTGATTTTTAATTTTTTAATTTCAAGTGTTTGGTTGATGTTAAATGATGCACAGAAGTAATTATTACTACTAAAGTCGTTGGTTACTTCAGGTGATTAAGTACTTAAGTAATCATTTTTGATAATGAAGTACTAAAGTATTGGATTCATTTAGCTAACCTCGTGCTAAAGTAATTTTAAACGTCAAGTAATGAATTACTTAGGTAATTCAGTTCTTTAAGAGATCTAATGCTGAACTAATTACTTTACATAATCGAGTGTTAAAGTTTTCTATTTATTTTTAATTTTTCAAGTGTTTTTCTAAAGGAGTATGTAAAATGGCTGGTATTTAAATAATTAGATATTGAAGTCATCAATTAACTACGATAGATACTTGAGGTAATTAAGTAGTACAGCAATTACTTTTGGTAATCAAGCACTGACGTAATGGATTAATTTAGAACATCAAGTATCACTTCAGGCAACCACATAGAATTTAGGCATGTTCCAATTATTTTGCTCTTAATTTGAAAATAAAATAAAACTTCAGGTTGTGTTTCTTTCTGAATCTCATTTGGCCCAGATTTTTTTCAAGAAGCATAGCTAATAAGCCCGTTTGCTACTAATTTGCTGACTGGCGTTAAGTAGTGAGCAAAAGGCGCATACTAATAGTAAGCCAATTATGCATGGTCCCCTCCTACACATGCACGCATGTTAACTTCCTGCCATTGTTATCATTCAATTAGGGGACAAGGGGGAGGAGGACTGAGACGAGGAGGAGGCTCTGCGCTTCGCTCGGATCGCCACATCATTATAATCGTCGCCTGTCGCCGGACCGCAAATCCGGATCCTCGCTTCCATTTAACAGGTAAATCTCTTTGGCTTTATTTTACTTCATGTGTTTGTCAAGGCACAATTGTAGGCGCAGATCGATGTCATTGTGAAGACTGAGAAAGTGTACCTGATAATAAAGTGTTTCATTTTGCCTGCTTCTTATACCTGTGTATGTCTGTGTGTATGTATATATATATATATATATATATATATATATATATATATATATATATATATATATATATATAGTAGTCAAGTACTAAAGGAATTTATCACTTTTTTATTATTTGTAGTTGGTCATTGATTTTATTTAGATTCATTGCAAAAATTGTTTAAACTAATTTAGGCACAAAAGTACGAAAGTAACAAGTCAATTGGGTTCGATACCTTCATGTACTTAAATACCTTAAGTAATTGTTTTAAGTACTTGATTATATAAAGAAAATAATTGACTTCATCATCTAAAAAATGGATTAAGTTCTTGATTTACCGCAATAATAGATGACTTTAGTACTTAATTTATTTATTACGAGCCATTTTAGACCCTCCTTTAGCCAAGGACCCTAACATACCCTCTATTTTTGCAGTGTTGCGTTCACTTTATTCTGCCACCAAATTGCCCCGCATTCATATTTTTTTTATGCTTCTTCCAGGCATCAGAAGCGAAGATGCCCTGGACCAGACCCCAAGTGGAACTCCGCCCGCCCGTGTCGGCCGAGCCACCCGGCGGCGGCGCGGTGGGCGCGGGCGACCACCACTACGAGGGCTCCCTGTTCCCCGCGTCCACGCTGATCCCCGTGACGGTGATCTGCGTGGCCATTTTGGTAGTGGGCGTGGCCGGCAACACCATGACCATCCTCATCATCCAGCACTTCAAGGACATGAAGACCACCACCAACCTCTACCTGTCCAGCATGGCCGTGTCGGACCTGCTCATCTTCCTCTGCTTGCCCTTTGACCTCTACCGGCTGTGGAAGTACGTGCCGTGGCTGTTCGGCGAGGCCGTGTGCCTGCTGTACCACTACGTGTTCGAGGGCTGCACCTCGGCCACCATTTTGCACATCGCCGCCCTGAGCGTGGAGCGCTACCTGGCCATTAGCTTGCCGCTTCGCACCAAAGTCCTGGTCACCAAACGCCGCGTCCACTACATCATCGCCGCTCTGTGGGGCTTCGCCCTGGCCACGTCCACGCCCACGCTCTTCCTGGTGGGCGTGGAGTACGACAACGGGACGGGGCCCCCCGGCGGCGGGCAGTGCAAGCACACGGACGCCGCCATCCACTCGGGCCGCCTGCACATCATGCTGTGGGTGTCCACCGGCTACTTCCTCTGCCCCATGCTCTGCCTCGTCTTCCTCTACGGCTCCATCGGCCTCAAGCTGTGGAGGAGCCGGCGCGACGTCAGGGGGCCCGGCGCGCTCGCCCGGGAGCGCTCGCACCGCCAGACCGTCAAGATCCTCGGTGAGCGAGTGGACGCCAAAAAAAAAAAAATATATATATATATATATATATATATATATGTGTGTTTCCAGAAGTCATTTGTCAACCTTTGTCCTGGCGTCTCGTCACTTTTACTTTGTGCTCACCGGTGTGTGCGCGCCCGTAATTGCGTGACGCCGTCTCTATTCTTCTCCGATATGCTTTTCTTCTTGTTGTTGTCACGGCCCGGCCGGAGAATATTGACGACATCTCATCATCCACCAATCGGATCGTCGGCGCATGAACGATCGTTAATCAGCGCTAACGACGCTTTCGGCTCTCGTTTAATCTGCCGGCGCGAGTTTCACGCGCTGCACGCCGCTAAATCTCCTTCGAGGAATTTTCTTAGCTTGGAGAAAACTGCCTACACCATGTCTGATGGTTGTGTGAAAAAGGAAGTAAAAATCGTTTTTTTTCTTCTTTATACATTATTCCATCCCTCATACACTATGGCATCCCTTCCAAAAAAATTAACAAAGTAAGATTTTAGTTTTTCCTTTTTTCCACACACAAGACAACGATGATGGCAATCAACATCCACCCCTAAAAAAAATCAGCTTTTTAACTATATATATATATATATATATATATATATATATATATATATATATATATATATATAGTTATTATATTCTTGGGGGGCAATTCTATTTCTACTCATGATGACCTTCAAACTACTTTCCCCCAGCATTAACGTTTTACTTAACATTAAATTCAGATACTTGATGTTTGTGTGTGTTTGTCTCCCTCCAGTGGTGGTGGTGTTGGCCTTCATCATCTGCTGGCTCCCGTACCACATCGGGCGTAACCTTTTCGCCCAGGTGGCCGACTACGAAACGGCCATCTTGAGCCAGAACTTCAACATGGCCTCCATGGTGCTGTGCTACCTGAGCGCCTCCATCAACCCGGTGGTCTACAACCTCATGTCGCGCAAGTACCGCTCCGCCGCCAAGCGCCTCTTCCTCCTGCGCCGGGGGGCCCGAGTCCCCCGGGACGGCGCCGGGAGCCCGAGCGGGCCCTCGGGCGCCGAGCGTCTGCGCCTCGCCGCCATCGAGCGTTGAAGGAGAACAAAAATAAGAACCGGGTTTGCTTCTTGACGTCGGAGGGCGGAGTCAACTCTTTCAAGTGTCGAGGTTGGATCTGGCGCCCCCTACCTTTAAGCACGCTGACAAAAGAAATTGGATAGCATTGATTTTACGAAGAAAAAAGAAAAGGTCACCAAATTTAATGACATTTTTCTTCGTGTTTGAAGTCCAGTGGCGCTTTGAGATACGAGTTTACGTTGTTCGATGAACACTTGTATCTCAAATCGTCGTTTCCCATTGAAATGACCTCAATCACGTCATAAATTTGTGTTTTAAGTTCTTGTTCCAGGTTCTTATTTTTATTTTTTCCATTTTTTAAAAAAGTTTTTGCCTGAAGAATAAGCTAAAACTACTTAGTACTTAGTATTAATAGTTTTGTGTCATTATTTATAAGAATAAAGTAACTGCAATTACATAATTATTAAAGTAACCAAATATTTTAGTACTTGATTCATTTAGTACCGGTGATTTCTAGAACTTCTTTTAGTGGCCAAACACTTGCAAAAATACAAAAACTAAAGTTAAAAAAAAAAAGGTACCTCGACTTGAATGTCTAGAGCGTCAATTGAACAAGTATATTGAACAACCCATCTTGAATTAATATTCACACACTGAGAGTCTCAGTTTCTCACAGCTCATCAGTACAGCACTAATACTTGTCATTGTCTGCAGAGGATGAAGAATTTATGACTGTGAGTACTGTTAATGTCTGTCTACATGTGTTGCTGCAATTGCCAATTAGCATGAAATTTGCATAAAGGGAAGAAAATAGGTGTTTTTTTGTGGAGTTTTGTCTAGTTGAGTACGCGTGTCAGGTTTGCACTCACAAGTCAAAGCAAAAAAAAAAAAAAAAAAAACTTGTGCATTGAGTCACTGGTTTTCTCAAGGCAGCATTGTATTTCATATGATTGAAAAGTGAAAAACGTATCACGTTGTGTTAAAAATGTCTTGTATGCATTGTTTATGTCCAATGAGAATTTTGTTTGTGATGCGCATATTATTGCGTACGTCTTAACTGTCATGACAGTGAAGCGTTGATTAACAGAGCAAATGCGTATATTGTGGGACGCTGGCTATGCTGTGCTGTGGACGATCAATAAAAATGAAATTTTGAATGTGTACTTGAACACTAATGTGAGGCTTACCACAACGCTTGAGACGAGCAAGCTGTTGAAGTCAAAACGTGCGTGCGCCACCTGAGCCTCCGGGTCTTTTCCAGCCGCCCGCGTACGTGCCTGCAAAGGCGCATAATGTGACGTCGTGATTCTATTAGCGGCGACATGAGTCCCATCCGCATCAGCATATCTAAAGTAATGGCTCCTCTAAGTGCATTTGGGCGCCCGTTAAATCATGTCAGCTTGGCAGTGCGCCTCCCGCTCCGCGTGACCCAAAGTCTGACACTTTCTAGGGAAAATTATATATATATATATATATATATTTAATAAACGAGAGCATTCATTATGTTTTGTTGTTTTTTTTGTTTTTTTTTACAAGATGATGTTTTTCACCATGAATCATTACCACACACACACAGGAGACAGACAGTGTGTACTATGACTCATTTTTTCCAAGCTGGCACTTGTGGCAGGCCATCGTGGGTCTTTTCTTCACGTGGACCAGATGAGTCGGGCCCAAGAGTCTCCGGAACTCCCCCGCCTGTCGCTGTTGCACCACTGTTTGACCTCCGATGACCCTAGTCACAAGGTATACTTTCATATTTCCCAATTGGCATTGTAAGGCAAATATAAATATTACTCTCAATATCCAATTGCAGTTGTTT
This sequence comes from Hippichthys cyanospilos, assembly GCF_059441005.1. Taxonomy (NCBI): domain Eukaryota; kingdom Metazoa; phylum Chordata; class Actinopteri; order Syngnathiformes; family Syngnathidae; genus Hippichthys; species Hippichthys cyanospilos. The sequence continues at coordinate 2,286,416 of NC_142379.1, forward strand.
CCGTTATACTTTGCACTGAGAGCTTGTTTTTTTTAATATTTTGGTCACTTCGCTTGATTTTGATAAGACAACGAAAGACTTGTAATTGCACTTTGGATCACCAGAGGGCGTTAAAAATGCATTTGTAGACTCCTGTCGCAGCGGTTCTCCAAAGTTTTCCCTCAAAAATACATTAATAATCCTGAACATTAAAAGTTTTACTTAAAAAAAAGCAACCAAAATTTAATGTTCCCCAAGAAAAAAAAATGCAAACGAGCAATAGTTAAATTGTAAATGAACGCAACCGTACTGGACAAAAAATACAACTGAGACGTAGAGAAGCAATGATTATTTTGCCCACCGCTAGAGAGAGCAAGCGTACTTAAAGGAGTAGCCGTGCCATCTCGTTGATGACATATGATGACAGCCCACATGAAATGTGATTTTCAAGTGGATGCAAATGTCTGGCAGGTGGTCACGTGAATAAGCCGCTTCCTGTTTACCCGCAACAACAATAACAACACGTGATTTCATTTGTCACGGTGTCTTTATTTTGCTTTAATGCCAGGATGATTGACATTTCCCATAAAGCGTTTTGATGGTTATGGCCAAAAGAATAAAAACAAACCTAATAAATAAAACCACAAATGATCTGTACTGTTTTATGTTTGGTTTTTTTGCCATTAGCAATAAAGTACAGGGTATCGTGCACAATCATTTTAAAACATATATATTTTTTATAGAAATTATACGGGTTAAATTAAAAATTAATAAAACACATTTTTTCATAAAAGCTAGCGACGTTTGGAAAGGCAACAAGACAGAACCTCAGGTTAGAAGGAAGCGTAGCCTCGTACTTCTTTTATTTTGAAAGGAATAACATGGAATGAGTAGCAGTCAAGATGGCTGACTTGACTGCGTGAAATTCAGCGTGAGTGAAGTTTGCCTTCCTCGTTAACGGAGCTCGTTCATGTCCACTTCTTGACTTGTCTTTTATTTTTGCACACAAGACCTCACGAAATTACTCTTGAAAGAATAGAGAAGGAGTCAACGAATAAAGGAAAATTCTCCAGGAGGATGGAGGTAACAACTTACTTTCCTGTCCAGTATTTTTTTGCTGTAATGCCATGATGTCATATACAGTATAAGCGTTTATTATATTATTATTATATTTTGTAAGTTTTTAACTATGTTAAAAATATATGTAAAAATATTCAGAGTGAAGCTGAGAGTAAAACGTCAATTCATATATGGAAACAAAATGTATTTACATGTATTGTTTATTGTCCGGTTTTTTTTGTAAATTTGGTACAATATAAAACGTTTAAAAATTGTCTTTGATTGAAATGCTTATGTGTAAATAATGAAACAGAAGTGAAAACCATCCACTTTTTTAGCTCAGGCTGGCTAATTTGTCTTTTTTTAATGATTAAAAAAAAAAAACTAGAGTTGGTTCGGGGTAAAATATGTGTGACTACAAACAATTTTAGATTAGGTGTAATTGTGAAGTTTTATTCCGAGCTAGCTAAATCTAGCATGTAATGCTTTTTTTTAAGAATAAAAAAGTAAACAATACACATTTGTACAGTACAGACAATACGAATTTGAGTAAATTGATTAAAAATGTTCTGTCGATTTTTGTATTTATATTTTCTTGATTAATCATCAAATTGGATTTCTCGAATTTTGGAGAGTTTTCGATTAATCCTCTCAGTTTTGATACTTTTAGCTTTGATATTATTAATAAAATTGTTAAATGATGACATTGAAAAGTTGTGTTCATGTCAAGAAAAGTGATTGAAATATGTGCATTATTTTAGCTTGAAAATATTTTGTTAAATGTGCTTTCTTGCTTGTTTCAGGCGTTTATTCAAACGTGAAGTATAAATATTAAGACATGTTCAGTCCCATAAGTAGCTAGCAACTAGCTTGAAAACCTGTTGCAAATGAACTAGCTAGCCACTTTAGCCTGTAAACATTTGCTTAAATCAATTCACTAATGTGCTGCCTAGTTTGTTTCAGGCGTTTATTCAAACGAGAAGTATAAATGTTAAGAAACGCTCGGTCAACTTGAGCACGTAAACCTGTACTAAATGAACTAGCTAGCATCTTTATCCTGTAAATCTCAATTTAACCAATTAGCTAATATGATTTCTTGCTTGTTTCAGGTGTTTATTCAAGCGAGAAGTATAAATATTAAGACATGTTCAGTCCCATAAGTAGCTAGCAACTTGAGCACGTAAACCTGTACTAAAGGAACTAGCTAGCATCTTTATCCTGTAAATCTCAATTTAACTAATTAGCTAATATGATTCCTTGCTTGTTTCAGGTGTTTATTCAAGCCTGAAGTATAAATATTAAGAAATATTCAGTTACATAATGAGCTTGCATCTTTCGCTTGTGAACCTGTACTAAAATAATTAGCTAGCATCTTTATACTGGCCTGTTAAGATGTGAATGTAAACGTTCTGTAAAATCAATTACAATTTACTTGCTTCAGGCGTTTATTCAAACATGAAACACATATAAAATGCATTTATGTTGAAGTTTGGTTTTCCCGGCGCTGGACTTGGTCTGGTAAACTGTAGTAAAGTTGTTGTTTTTTTCAAACTCTTTTAGTTTGGCTGCTACTCCGTGGTATTTCCCTGGCGGCTTTTTTAGCAGCCTCCTCCCTGTAACTGCAAAACCGTCTTTTTTTTATTTTTTTTATTTAAAAGTTAGTCCCAAGCGTTCCATGTGTGTCATGAGGGGCACCACCCTGCGGCGTGCGAGCCGCCACACAATCTGATTGGGAAAGCAGATTCTCGGGTTTAGCAAATAATAGTGACGCCGTTGGAGAAATCCAGTACAGTACATTCCTTACGTAACCTCGCGTCATGAGAAGTCATTTGACTTGTTTTGGACCCGGCGACGTCGTAGTAAAAATCCTGATTGGCGGCAGATGTGGCATCTTGACGGGCTGTGTTTACAGGGTGGCTGCCTGTACCGTAATAGGAAACAGACGCATCACGTCGAGCACGGATGAAAGGGAAAGTTTCCTGTCTGAACACGATCACGTGTACAGTGAAAAAAATGAGATATATAAAAATGATATATATATATATATATATATATATATATATATATATATATATATATATATTGGGACCCTCACAAGAAATGAGGCTGCACTGGATAGACAAAATACAAACGTTTTAAAAATGGCAAAACCAATTAAATATACAAGCAAGTTATGCACAAAATATTAAGTTCACGTTAAAACTGATTTAAAATCAGTATTCGTTACTTATGACTGAATATCTTCCACAGGATTTGTTTTGAAAAGAAATTAGACATCCTCCGATAAACCTTTGCTGTGTTTATTGGATTTAATTAATTCATTAAAATCATAATCATTAGTGACAGAAGAAAATATTGTTTTCATATTGCTCCGCTCCACAGTTAAACAAAAATCTGTGAAATGCAAAATTACTCTATATGTTTGTGACACTCCCCTCTACAGGTGTGGCATAGGTATTACAGGATTGTATTATTTACTTATTTATTTATCTTAATTTAAGTTTTGCAGGTGTCTGTGTAATGCCGCTGGCCTTTCCTTGGTGGCCGTGTAAACGTAGCTCAAAATGAACACGTAACGTGTTTTCTTACTCCGCTATCAGCAAGGAGTCAGACCCCGAGTCTTGCCTGTTTCCGTGTAAAAGCCACTATGGCGAGGAGAGATAGCTGGGGTTCCCACCCACCACACGGCCGCGGACCCAAAGAGCCCGCTATTTATTTACGAGGGACTTAGGGTGACGGCATGCAGACTCAGCTTGAAAAAGTTCATCCGCAGGTTCTTGTGGGGCTGAGGAGCAGCTCCAGGAAGAGGAAATGTTCTTATCGCCACTTTATCACTGGCTTCCTCAAGCGGCCGCCACTTCAAATGTGTCGAGCAGTCGCTTGCTCTTGCCTTTTTTGGTAAATTGGGGCGCAAATACGTGCAATCACTGCTTTATCTCCGTGGCTCAAAGTGAAGAAGAACTCGATGTGCCCATATATATATATATATATATATATATATATATATATATATATATATATATATATATATATATATATATATATGAATTAGATCGTAATCCTAAATGTAGTGCATTTTATGCGCTTTTTTCCAAGTGATCCTATTCATTTTTTGGGAAGGAATAGCACAAAAACTAAAACAAGTAAGGCGTGTGTAAATATCAAGCGCGAAGGATAGAACGTAGAACAAAAAAAATCCAGGGAATCACATGTATGATTATTTAACAATTTATTTACCAAAATGAGTCACCAAAATGTTCAATTTTCATGTAATTTATCATTTTAACGCATGTGGCATTATATTACTAATTATGGAAATTAAAAAACACTAGGGAGCTGAAATTTCCAGCTGATGATCAAAAGATGTAAAATTTCGAAATGCAACAATTCCGACATTTGATTGCAGCTAGACGTGCGAGATTTTGTGTACAAAAATAATCATCGTCCAAATAATGGACCATATAAATCCATTATAATTACAACTTTTGAGCTGCATTTTAATAGGATTTATGACATTGATTTTCCTTCCTCCGATTGGCCGCAACATAACTGCGGAGCACGAAAAATCTCTCAAGACATCAAATCTCCATTGACGCAGCAGGAACTTGCTGGCTTGCGGCCATTTGACGGACGTTTTGCTAACATGAGACCGCAACGTCCGACACAAGACATCACAAGGCCCAAAAAACGCCATTGAAGTCCCGCTGCGCTTCCTGTCATGTGCAACACTTTGGAGCACGTGAAAAACCACCATGGCGTCGGGTTGCTGTGTCTTTCTTTGGAAGTCGTAGACTCCGGCGAGAAATCACAAGTCACTTTCCAGATGGAGGCCCAGCTCGTGGGAAATGTTTGGAGAAGCTTTGTTCATCACAAGATAAGATTGAACCCCCCCCCCAGCCCCCCCACTGCCACCCCCCGGCGGGAGGCATTTTCTTCCATCGTAGAAGAGCGCACAAAGCCCGCTATTCTCTCTCGTTTCCCAGAATCCAAAATCCCAATGGCGTGAAAGTTCAATCGATAAATAAACCACACCTGGTTCAAACGCTTCAACAAAGAACGGCGGCACTTATATTTATTGACACCCACCAAAAAAAAATGTGAAAAATGCCACGGTCTGAAGCCTGTAAAGTGACGACGACCCTTTAACTGGTCTCTACCGCCACCTACTGGCTTGAGGTCAAACACAAGTCAACAAATCATTTTCTGTTCTGCAAAAATCGGCACAAAGTTTTATTTTCCCTTTTCTTACGATTTCCTTATATAGACATGTTTTGTCCTTATTTGAGTATGTTCCATCCGGGGACCCCGTTGTCCCAGGGGCCCGAGGAGCCGGATCCAGGCTGCCGGGCTTTTTCCCAGGCTTGTCTTGCCCTCGCAAATAGTCCATTCCCACTCCAGCTCCCCATACTGGACACGCAAATGCTTGCTAAATAGCTTAGCAGCATCAAGCATGTGCTGGGAAAGACAGCGCGCAAAAGTATCAGATCAGGCACAGGTATTGAATTTCGATGATATCAACACAGTAAGACGCAGGGCTCAAATCATGAGAAAAAAGTTGTGGCTTACATTTTTTTGGGGGGGGATACAGTATATATAATATATATATATATATATATATATTTATCAATAGTGCAGATTGTTCACTAATCCCATATTTTCATATACTTCAAATACAATTTGAACCTTTTAGCTGCTGGGAATTGAATTTTGAGACCTTAAGGAAGTTGTAATTTTTTATTATATATTTACAGTATGTTTTGTTTGTTTGTTAAAATGTACTTAGATTTTTTTATGTTTCACTTATTTTGTTTTTTCCTTACTATAGCACATGTGATTTTCTCTTTATTTTGTTTGAATAAATAGCTCATATTTTTGTTTGATATATGTTTTTCTTTATTATATTTTGTGTCATTTACTGTATATTTTTGGTCATTTCAAATATTTGATTTCTCATATAATTATATATGTAATTATATATGTAATTACAATGTAAATATATATATAATTACATTGTATTAGTTTTGCAATTACTATATTTTCTTTTTTTTGCTTATTTTATATAAAATATAGATTGTTTGGGTTTTTTTTTTTACAATGGCTGCACGTAGCCTTTAGTAGCGCTATTTGACACGTTGAAGAAAAGAGTAGTGAAAATGTTTTTAGCAGTCAGTAAAGCGTTAAAGAGTGTGGCGGGGGCGTGTGGCCCCGCACCGTTTTTCTGGGCGTCGGCGGCTCTGATGTCATCCGTTTGGGCGGCGGCGGTGAGCTCATTCTGACAACATGACCGGGGGAAAAAAAAAATTGGCAAAATAAAGCTCGCGATTAAAATGTGCTTGTTTCTACCTCGGCCTTAAAGTTGTGTGTCCAGTACGTTGCCGTGGGTTACGGCTGAAAGTGTGCGTGCTAGCTGGGTGGGCTCACCTACGGATTGGAGGATTGCTTGAACAGCTGTGGAGCCCAGAGACGCCGATGAACGCCGATGTTATTTTGGCCTCTGGGGCAAATTCAAAATCTGATTGGATCAAGTGCCATCGAGTTTCATCGGTCGGCATTACTGATTGCGAAGAATGATCGTATTCTAGGGCGCCACTTGCTAGCGATTAGCATTTTAGCTCCGACATAGGCGGCTGGCAGCGTTAGCGGCTAGCGGCACTTGAACGCTCCATATAGGCTGGCGACTTTTCCGAGGCAGTCCAATAGACATGAGTGACACAGTTGCCGTTTCTACTGATCACTTTTGAACCAATCAGGCCTAGTCGAATGCGCTGTTTTCTTCAGAAAAAAATCGCTTCGTGTTCTTGAGGTTACTTCATTTCATCAAGTAAATGAGGAGATCTTTGTCTAAAATCTCACACATTTTGAGATTATAACAGTCTGCTGCTATGCAGTTGAAATTTATGGGGGAAAAAAAGTATGCTCTAAAAATGAAACCGTAAACTTTGTTCATAAAGTTAAATGTGTTTGATTGTCTTCTCTATTCATAACTGCACATACACCAAGCAAATATATTTTTTGTTTAAATGCACAATTCTTAGAATATTCAATATGACATCCAATATTAATACAAATATATAATAATTAAAATTAATAATTATTTTGATGGAACAAAACGTAGGTTGTAGATACATGTTTCTTTGCAGAGAACTAAGAGAATATGTCCATATACATAGTGGACACAAATATACTGTGTATATACATATATATTAGAGCTGGCCGATAATATTGATATCTCGATATATTGCAATATATACAGTATATGTAGATATATTTTTTCCCACATTTTTAACACACAAAATAGAATGGTTATTTGCAATATGAAACAAGAAATGATACATTTTAAATATGTTTTGTTTTTAACATTACATAGAAAGAGTCACTTCAAGCATTTTTTGTGTACAAAAATATATTGTACTTTTCTGATTATATTATTTACTAGATATAAATTATGTAATAAAAAATCATATTAAAAGAGATGACTCTATACATTATAAACCGACTGATTAGCAAAAAATAAACGAAAGAAATAACAATACCAGTCATCTAATGTGTATTTTGAATGTGCTGCTTTTTCTTTTTTTATGTTATTGAGCAGCATTGTTTTGATTTCTCAAAGCAGTCAATAATGTGAACATTTCTTTTTGTTTTTTGTTGCTTTGGTGCCCAACTAGGATTCTCCGTCCAAGCTGTCGGTGGCTGAGTTGGCTGGCAGGTTCAAAGGTCATATACTCGCCATGCCCGCTGCGCATGATGAGGTTAGAGTAATTTGATGTATTTGGCAAGTTTTGCTTAAGTTTTACACATTTGCGTTGTCATCTTTTTCCTTTGGTTGGCAGTCGCCCCTTCGACGAAAACCTCCGTGTTCGTTGAGGTTGCCCATCAGGAACCAGGATGTGCAAGAATCTCATGTGAGTCTTTATCTGAAAATTTTGAATTGACACACGGACGTTAAAGGCAAGAAATAAAATCACGTCAAGGTGAGCCGCGATGTAGCGAGGGAACACTGCATTTGTTCTTTTTTTTTTATCCCAAGAAAGGTTATAAAATTGTACATATCCTCTTCTGAAGTTAAGTGAGTCTTGTAGGTCTTTGATGACTTGTTTTTCCAGCCGACCACAAACGGAACAGTCTCCACCAGTCCTCCGAAAATCCGGATGAAAAACTCCGCCATCATCGAGAGACTTCAGGTAGAGCAATGCTGCCCTCTGCTGTTCAATATGCGTCACTACTTTTTGTCAGTTTTGCACGAGCGCTTGTCCGTGTCGAGCTCAGATTAAAGAGCTAATCGTGGGAGCAAATTTCTCAATCGTTGTCACACGCGCCTTGGCAGCCATGGGACAAAAGGGCTGCCGCTTCTCGCTCTTTTTCTTCTCGCCAGTGCAGGTAGGACCCACGTTTTTTGAAGGGATAGCACCTCAGGCATTTTCTTGGCAGTTTTTATTCGCGTATGTAGGGAATTTTGTTAAATAGACGTGTGAATTTTGTGAATCTAAATAATAAAGGATGTGGTTAAGTTGGAATAGTTGGAATCAGTCAAGCTGTGTCGCGGAAGGAATGACTAAGGTAGAGGATGTCCTAGTATTGGATTTTTATTGAAGTGTTTTGTATGGGCAATATTTTGGTATGCCGAAAATTATTCCTGGTGTGACCAAATGAACTGAAAGTTTTGAATTTCTAAATTAGGAGTCAATGCATTCATTAGCAGGCCAAAAACGGATCTTTGACAGCCATTAATAGTAGAGAAAGAGTTAAAAGGGTCTAATTGAAAAGCTTTTACCCCTTGTGTAGTATGTTGACCATTTTGGGTCATTTTTTTCTACATCAATTTCATATTATTTTAGCCAGTGAATGGCACACTCCGATTAGTTTGCTATCTAAGTAGTCATGCCATGTTGAAACTTGATATGTCACCATCTGCGTGAAATTTCAGCTCCCTGGTGTCTTTTTTCCAGTGTTCTCCCTTTGTTGTGAAATGCCTTTGATGTGAAGGTCCAAGGATTGGACAAAATACCGCACAGGGGTTGTAAATGGGCATTTTTCTTTGCAAATGAAGAACAAATGAATTTGAAGAGTCTCGTTCTTCGTTGCGTCATAGGCCAACCTGGCTTTGTCGCCCAGCACCCTGCTGGCGCCTCCCAGGGGCTCCGAGGTGAACCCGCAGCCCGATTCGCCGCCGCCGCCGCCCGCCGTCGCCACCCCGGCGACCGGGAACCCGCTGAGCCCCACCCTGCAGCCTGCCCGGCTGTCCGCGGAGGAGGAGGAGGAGGATCAGGAGGAAGCCGTCAGCTTCGAGAGCCCTCCTGAAGGGGCTCGTCTCACCAGCTTCCACAAGGTGAAGTCACAAATGCCAACTGGATTCCGATTTGTTCTGTGAAATTGCGCCAGTTCGGTCAGGGCGAAATGAAGCCTCATGAAACACTTGTCATTTTTTTTTGTCCCTTTTGCACCATCTAGAGGAGTGAAAAAAATATCACAAGTGTTTCATGGAGCTTCGTTTTCCCATTCCTAAATAAGGGTTTCGAACGGGTTAAGGTTTCAAGCAGAGTTTCAAAGTAGGGTTTCAAGCAGAGGTTAGGTTTCTGATTAGGGATTTAAACTAGGGTTAGGGTCTCAAATAAGGCCCTTGTGATATTTCTTTGCTCCTCTAGGTGGCACTTTTGGCTTGAAGATGCAATCTAGATATGATACATTTAATTTTAAGCCATTTAGAGAAGAAAAAAAATTTTAGAGGGTGGTGATGGCAAAATGAAGCCTCATTGAAACACTGGTGATATTTTTTTGTTCCTCTAGATGGCACTACCAGTCTACTAGTTTTACAGGTGTTTCATGAAGCTTCGTTTTCCCGTTGCAAATACAGATAGTATCTTTAAACTGATGGTGCCATCTTGAGGAGCAAAAATATCTTAGATGATTGTGATGACAAATTGAAGTCTCACGAAAGACTTGTGATATTTTTTAATACAGGTTCTCTTATCTCATTTTAGCGTTCGATTAAGTCCGTGTAATCCTGACATTTTTCCATGTGGTAACTAATGAATGAGCTCGCGTATTTGAAGCGCGCACATGTACGACTGCATGCACTGTATTTTCAGATGTCACCTTGACACGGACACGCCTGTGGGGCTATTTGCAGATCGGGCTGTGACATCACAGGCTGCCCGTGGCGTGTTAGCTCAGCAGGTGTAGCGCGCATCAGATTAGCCTCGGAGGCGCGCGCCATCAGAGACGTAATCCGATTAGCGTCAGTTTGGGTGCGAGAGTTTGTCAAGATGTCACTCGCGCGCAAAAGATGATGAGCGCTTTCAAATGTGGGCCCAACGTTTTGCAATTCCCGGGTTCTAAAAGTAGGCGGGGCTTCCCTGGAAAATTGTTAAACCCTTGTGCAGCATTTTGACCATTTTGGGTCGTCTTCTTCCACATCGTTCTGGCAGTATTTACTGATTCTAAAAGTGGGCAAGGCTTGTAACTGGAAAAATGTTTCCACATCATTCTGTGATCAAATTGTTTCCACATCATTGAGTTTATTTTGCCATAAATACCCAAAGTTGCGCACTATCCATGTTCTAACAAATTTATGCTTGTGTGAATATGTCAAAAGACCACAATTAATAAACGGGTCAAATGGAATACCTTTCCGTGTTCTTTAATTGAATCAGGTGGAGACATCATAATAAGTTTTACGTGATCCTCTCGGTTTTCGTAATATTCCTGTGTGTGAACAAGGATGGACTCGGGCGTTGGTTCAGTCCGCTCGCTTCTTTTCTTGAAAATAATGCCGAAACGACATCATTGTTGACGTCCTTTCGCGTCAGCAAGCGTACCAGAAAAGTGGGCCGACACCTCAGCCTTTTATCTCCTTTCCGCGCGCGTTCCAGACTCGAGTACGGCTTTCGTTCAAGAGGCGTCCGCCCACCAGGCAGCACCGGAGGTCGACGGGGGAGGAGGCGGAGCTTTTCGGCGGGACCCCGTCGCCGTGTGAACTCCACTCGCCCGAAGCTAACGGGGATGTCGGTCTACGGTGCCCGGACCGGGTCACTCGTAAAGAACGGCGGGGAGATGTTGGCGATGAGGCCGCGGAGGAGGTCAGGGACTGTGAGGAACGGCGGGTAAAGACTCCCCAGGAGGAAGAAGAGGAGACTCGGGAGGAGGAAGGGCAGTCGCGGGCGACGGATGGAGGAGATGCTGATCTGCTGCACTGATCTGTTAACAATGATTTTGACCTCACAACAACGCACACGTTTTGGAATCTTTAACCGCTTTCACGAATATGACAAGTGCTCTGTCGCCCTCTGCTGGCCAAATATGGAACACGTCAAGTGCAAAGGCTTGCTAGTGGGCCACGCTGAAAATATCATAAAGATTGCATTTAAAGATTAACTGGATTTTTACGATTAAACGAAGTATTTTGCTCACAATTTGGGCAAAATAAAGATGTATATAATTCCAAGCTTATAATTGTCGTTTTGAGAGGATAGTTACAATGCAACTTGATTCTTTCATTCGAACAACTGAAATTCGAACATCAAAATTTTAAAATTTACTTCCGTAACTTTTTAAAAAGAAAACATACGGTTCTATTTTGAATTATTACGAATTTGATCAGAAACATTCAACGTTTTGAAAATATCCAATTAACCATCCTAACCCTATCCAATTTTTTTTTTTTCAGAATGTAGCTGAATTTCAAACTTTCTTTTTCTCATATTCTGGCTTTAATCTTGCAAGTGGTTTTTGAAAACTATTTTTCAAAAGATGATATTATGTAATACAAGCATATTCATATATACAGTTCTTTCATTCACGTAATAGTACGAGATCAAAATCAAAAATATGTTCAACTTGCTCTAGTAGTGTAATTTTCTTTTAGCGTGGCCTTAAAAATCCTTCAGAAAGTAAACTCATTTGTAGAAATGTCGGCTGGGATTTTATTTGATAAATATTTCAGCAGACATGAAAAAATACAGCATCAGTAAACTAACCAACAGTATTAAATACTTTGCTTACATCGTTTTTTTTGTGTGTTGTTTACTGCTTTTGTCTTTTGTTTGAATGCACATCAAGCTGGGCTCGGGTTTGGCTCATTAAAAAGCCATGCGCAATAAGAAACAGGTTCCTGTTTTCTGTTACGTCATTTTGACAAAGTTTATTGTGGGGTTACGTTCCTAACATCCATGACTATTTATTTTTTGCTTTTGTTAAAAAATAAATGTAAATTTTACATTTTTGGGGGGCTGGTCCTGCTTAGGAGGAGAAAAAAATATCAAGAAAATTAGAGAGCCAAACTTGCACTAAAGTTATGCCAATGAATGAAAGTTAAAAAAAAATTGGATTGATTAAGAAAAAGCTAAGGAAAACTAAATGTGAAATTAAAAAAAAGTTCGTATCTTTGAAGAAAATCCGCTATTGAGTGTAGCCGCAATAACCAAATTGCGATTCATTTCAACAGTACCTGACCCTGATCGTTGGCTGCAATAAAGGTGTAATCATTCCCTCCCTTTACTTTATACATCACACATTGACAAAAAAAAAAAAGTCCAGGAAGTGAAAGATTTAGTTATATTTAGATATATGCTATTTACTTGAAAGCAAACTATCGTAATTTCACGTTTTCATTGCAGCCTCTTAACTTCCGGAAAATTGGCCAATCTGAGCGCTCAGGTGACGTTTTCCGACGTCACGTATGCTATTTACTTGAAAGCAAATCATCTTCATTTCACATGTTTTCATTGCAGCCTCTTAACTTCCGGAAAATTGACCAATCAGAGCGCTCAGGTGACGTTTTCCTACGTCACGTTAACGAAACCCGATCGCTTGATTCCACACCTGTCAGTCTGCTCGACTCAAGTTGGTGTGAAGGTTCGTCGCGGTTCTCGCTTGGATTCGGAACTTTTTTTGGGGGGGTCTTGGAGGCCAGAACAGATCCCAGAAGGCGTTGCCCCTCCCTATCATATTTTGCCATACGTTTACGACCACCTGCGCTATCATCTTTTGCCATACGTTTACGAGCATCTGCGCAAAGTTGGTTTTCCAAGTAGTCGAGGCATTTCCGGGTTGGAACTTTGTGGGAGGGGGTTCCCCTCTTCTTTCTTAACTCAAGATGAACTTTGAGATGCAAATTGTTCAAAGCAATGGCAGCGACAACCCAGCACATTTGGTGAGTAGTGAACATTTGTTTTCCCCGAGAATCGCAAATTCCCAACATTTTTGCTCACGCGCGAATGCATCGTTTCTCGCGCGAAATGCCGCTAATTGCAATTTTTAGTAAACGTCTCATTCGTGCATATTCCTTAGATACCCAAATAAAGAAATAATACAACTTTTAACGCATTCAATCCCAAAGACGTAGTTTTTCCCCTTTTTGCCTTCCATTCAATCCTCGTTTGTATCTTTTTCATTTTCAAGTGTTTAAGAAAGGTGGATACGAAATTAATGACGTACAAAGTAATCAATTGCATTCAGCAATATTACGAAAGTATTAAATTACACAATAAATTACGGTCATCCATCACTTTAGTACGTAATTAGTTAAGCACTAAAGTAATTGCTTACTTAAGTTACTTTAGTGCCTAAAGTATTGGTTTACTTGAGAATTTTTCCCACCTGAGGTAATCAATTACTTTTACTTTCAGTACTTTATCATTAATGAAAAAAAAACCATGTATGGTAAGTACTTTTTTGACTGGACTACTAATGAAACACGCAAAATTGTTTAATTGTGTAATAAGACTAATGGAATTTTATGTCAAAAAATAGAACTTTATTCTTGTAATCCAACTTTAAACTAAAAATACTGTATGAACTATTTTGAGGGAAGGTGGCGTGGGAGAATACATTTTAGGTTGCGTCATATTTTGGAGTGTAAAAAGACTGGGAAGAAGAAAAGATAAATTTGATGTGCAATCGCGTGTTTGTGTGATGGCAGGTAACCACGGGCAACGGTGACAACCAGGCCTACAGGTGGCGCTACAGTGGCGAGGAAAGCCTGCCGCTGAGCGCTCAGGTGAGCTGGAGCCAAGTTGTCCAAACAGGAAGTGGTCCAGAACAGGACACCAAACTGTCTGGATTGTGTGGCAGTTGTGTCTTTCGAAGCGTTTGTGTGACACATGACTCACCGCCGTGACCAAAATTGATGTTGTCATTTTCAAGAAAAGGGCGGGGCTTTTAAAGGAAGTGTGCTCTGTGTGTGTGTGTTTTTTTTGACAAGAACGGACACAACGGCGAGAGCGCGACTCCAGGATTTGCCGACCCTGAAGTCTTCTCACGTTCTAAGGTCTGACTTCTATGCATAACCATCCAAATCTCTCCAGGTGTTTCCTTCACCTGTTTTGTTTTTCTTCATCAGGAGAGCGCCATGTGCAGGGTGAAGCGGGAACTGTGCCAGGAGGTTTGCGGACGCGTCCGCCTGTGGATGCTGCTGCTCCTGCTCGCCGCCCTCGTCGTGGCTGCTGTCCTAATCTCTCTCGCCGTGTGTGCAGGTCTGTCTGTCTGTCTATCTATCTAGCAAGATCGAGTATTAACAGGCTGTTAGATCTATCTATCTATCTATATCTATCTATCTATCTATCTATCTATCTATCTGTCTGTCTGTCTGTCTGTCTGTCTGTCTATCTATCTCTCTATCTCTCTAGCTATCTATCAAGATCGAGTATTAACAGGCTGTTAGATCTATCTATCTATCTCTATCTATCTATCTATCTATCTATCTATCTATCTATCTATCTATCTATCTATCTATCTATCTATCTATCTATCTATCTATCTATCTATCTATCTATCTCTCTATCTATCTCTCTATCTCTCTATCTCTCTAGGTATCTATCAAGATCGAGTATTAACAGGCTGTTAGATCTATCTATCTATCTATCTCTATCTATCTATCTATCTATCTATCTATCTATCTATCTATCTATCTATCTATCTATCTATCTATCTATCTATCTATCTATCTATCTATCTATCTATCTATCTATCTATCTATCTATCAAGATCGAGTATTAACAGGCTGTTAGATCTATCCATCCATCCATCCATATAGTCTATATACTTACACATAGTATATACGATGAATACGCAGCCGTCCACGAGGACACGGACGAGAAGTTCGACCGATCGTCGTTCCGAGTCCCCCGCCTGTTCAACGGCAGCTTCAGTCTGCCCGGCCTCACCTTCACCGAGGACCTCCTGAGCGTCTCGTCCAATCAGAGCCGAGCCCTCGCCAGAGACTTGCAAAGCAAGGTGGGAGCGCCACCCGAAACAGAAAATATTTTTCACCCGAAGCGTTTCACGAAGGCATCTCAGGCAGCCAATCAGATTGCGGCGACGTCATCAGTTTGGATTTTGCAGTTTACTGACATGTAGAATTTCAGTTTCGGCGGTTAGTTACCAGGCGACAGCCAAACTTGTGCCAAATTTCAAAACTAAATATCGCATTTGGATTTACATCGACCTCATTCGTATTTCCTCGCTTTAACTCAGTTATTTAGTAACTTTGTGTTCCTGAGAAATATATGAATCAGCTTTTATTGAATCAAAATATTCAAGAGGGTTTGAATGTTTGAGATAAACTCATTAAGAAAGGCAGCTAAATATGAGTAAATTGTTGTCCAATGTATGATTCAATCCAGAGTAGATAGCAAATGTTATTGATTTGATGTTGAAGGAATGAGTCACTTAGTTTAACGTGAGCCCCGGAGACTTCCCGGTCCCGCTTTAGCGCTAAGGTGCTAACATGCGCGGAATGCGCCATTTGAGCCTCGCCGCCATGTCGGCGTGTCCCGACCTGATGCCCTCCTTTCTTCCCCTCCTTCAAAGTTGGCAGACGTCTACAAGTCCTCCCCGGCGCTCGGACGCTACTTCTCCAAAGCGGAAATCCACGCTCTGCGGTAAGAATTCTCAGAATTCTCACTCTCAAGTCGCATTTCTGATTTTAAAGTCAGAATTCGGAATTTTCACCTTCCTCAAAATCCGGACTTCATTCTCTGAATTCCCTACTTTCAAGTCAGAATTCTGAAAACAGAGCTAGAAATTTTCTCCGGAAAGTCAAAATTCCAAAGTCTTATTTGACAGTGAGAAATCTGATCAGATTGCAGATTTTTACTCAAAATCAGAAGTCGGAAATTCTGACTTATTTTCAGAAGTTAGGATTCTGAATGGTCACTTTTCAGACGTCTCATGCGAGCCAGCATTTTGACTTCATAAAATGAGAATTCTCATTTTTCAAGTCAGAATTCATTGTTAGCGCTATTCACAATTCTGAGTTTCTTCTCAGAATTCTTCCTTTAAAGTCTTAATTCAGATTTTATAGTGAGAATTCTGACTTTTATTCTTCTAATGCTGACTTTTGAGAATAGAGTCAGAATTTTCACAATAAGTCGAAATTCCAGTCTCACTTTGCAGTGAGAAATTTGACTTCCAAGTGAGAATTCCCTTTATACTCCTGTCAGAATTCGGACTTATTCTTGAAGTCTGACTTTAAAGCGAGACTTCAGAATTCTGGATTTAAGGTCAGAATTGTCAGAGATCTGACTTTAAAATGAGAATTCTGACTTAATTTCTGAAGTCAGGATTCTTCCGAATTCTCACTTGAGTCGAAATTTACAACATGAGAATCGTGACTTCAGAATTCTCGTTTTGAAGTTAGAATTGTGAGACTTCGGCATTCCGAAAATAAAGTCAGAATTCTGACTAAAGAGTGAATTCAAATTTAAAGGGGAAGACTTAACAAATTGATGATAAATGTGCTCAAGATGGCACAACATGTTATTTTTGGCACTCTGCACCGAGTAAAACCCGTTTAGCCTGCAAGGGGGCTTCTCCCCCCACGGGTCCCTTCTGAAGGTTTCTTATTTTCCCCAGATGTTTTTTTTTTTTTTTTTTGTTCAGGAGATGCCATTGTGTATTTCTAACGTTTGTTGAGATTCTATCTGTGATTTCAGGAACGGCTCGGTGATCGCCGAGTACCAGCTGACCTTCGTCATGCCCGAGGAGCACGAGGAGCTGCTGAGAAGCTTCACGCTGAGCAGGGAGATGGTGTACAATGTCCTCAGGCAGTTCCTGTACCATCAGGAAGAGCGCGGCGCCTCGGCCGCTTTGTACATCGATCCGGTTTCCCTCCACATGTCGTGAGCGCGGGTGGGTCGCCGCCTCCTTTGCCGCCGAAGTATTGCTCCGTAAACGTCGGCGTCCAAGTAAACGTCCGGTAGAGATGCCCGAGCGCTGTCACGTGATCGTTGGCTGCGGTCCGGGTGAGCTGCGCCCTGCAGGGGGCGCCAGTATATCACCGTGGACAATACAGTAGAGCGTTCACACCCCCATGGGTGACTTGTAGTCTTATGACCTAGCATGCAAGTTGGTGGGATTCAAACCCAGATCCCCTGGCTTGCGAGACGGACCCTCTCAACCGCTTTACGTCACGCTGCCGACTCAAATTACAAAAGGCGTTTAAAATCGTTCGCTGCCGCTGACGGCTATAGACGTTCGCTGGGCAGTGAATGACTTCCTTATTCCACTTGGAACTATACGTCATTGGCATCTATGGGAAAAATAAGACATTACTTGCAGTAAACTGACCGAATGTGCAATTTCGAAAAAAAAAAAAAAAAAAGATTTCTCTCATTCCCTGCCAACGACGGCTATAGACGTCCAAATCCATTTCTCGCGGGGCTGGCACTGAATGACTTGGATAGAATGCTTCCCTTTTAAAAAGATATTTAATCATTTTAGCACCAAAAAATGCAAATGTAAAAATGAAGAAATAAAAGAAAACGGATGATTATTATTATACACACATAAAAATCAATATTTTCTTCAGTGAGGCCGACCCCTATTCCCACAATTGTGCTGCTAGTTCAAAAATATTTAAAGATACATAATAATTAGCTGTCAATGCTGAACTATAGGTGTTTCTAATATTTTGGCGCCCTGGCTTTGGATCAACACGTTGGACATACATCTCAAAATAATGTCAGGGAAAACAGAGTTATAGTATTTTGAAAAGACAAATTATTTGTGAATTTCTTTTATTTTGCATTGATTGGTTGTGTAAAATGGCGGATAATTGAGCACAGCGTTTTTTCTTTTGTTGGACAACAGAGGGCGCAATTGTTCCTCCTGCACTGTTTCCTTTACTCGATTTACGTGTTTTAAATGTTGCTGTTCACTTTCTGTTCATGTACGGTTCACTTTATGAGATTTTTTTTTTCATATGTGTTATTCCCTTCCTATGAATTATATGTAAGAACACAAGCTCAAAAAAGGAAATGCTATTCATTGGAAAGGAATATCGTGGAAGTCCACATTTTGAAAGTTTTTTATTCAAAAGTAATACGAAATGACTGTCCAATCAATGATACTTGTATTCCCATTTTCTTTTTTTTTTCTTACAACAATTTGTTTTTAATCACAAAATTTATCGCTCAATTTTTTTTTCTGCAAAAAAAAAACAATGTGGACTTATATTTCCTGTCCACGAACAACATGCAAAGTTTGTATATGATATTATTAAACAAATCTCAAAATGTAGACGTTTGCGTTGTTCCTGTCTAATAAAGAAAAACATTTTACATTATTCCTTGTTTGGCGAATTACTTTTTAAAAAAACGCTCCTTGCTGATGATGTGAGACACTCTTGATTTATTTCCCGTCAGCATGGCTGTCAGTGCCGCTAACCGGATTAAACATGTTTGTGCCAAAATGTCGCGAACAAACATCCTGACACTATTTTGTGTCTATTAATCTAATTATCGCAATCCAGATCCATCTTGTCCTTGACGCTGCCATTAAAGGCCTAATATGCGCTGTCTTTTTGCATTTGCTAACTTTATAGCATGTAGCTGAAAATGCTAGCGCGGTGGCTAATGATTAGCATGAGAATTTAGCAGAGACCGGGCACATTTCTCTTTGCAATGCTAATTTTGTATTTGGATAGTCTACAGAAAATTGACATCAAATATGCTTGGTGAGAAGAAATTGTAAACACACATTTCCACAAAATTCTAATTTGTTTTCTACTAAATTCAAACCGTTCTTTGTAGCATGTAACTCTACCTCCAAATCTCTCATAGATTTTGGTGTATGAGAAGAATCTGCCGGCTGAAACTGCACAAGTGAGTCAGCGTGGCTTGTTGAAAAAAGTGATCAGTAAGAACGGCAACTACGTCTATCACGCCAGCCTATATGGAGCACTCGAGAGCTGCTAGGTAGCGGCTAATTCATGCTAGAGGAAGCAACGGTAAACAGTGTAGTTTGACTGACAAAGAAGGAAGTTCATTGCTTAATACGCAAGGTTCTTAAGTAGAAGAAGGACGGCAATCAAGGAATCTCATTCCGGAGGAGGTCAGCCTCTTACGAGTGCCCGGCTTCCAAAAATCGTGACCCCACCCTCGTGGCGGCATGTCCCCGAACTTCTAAGAAGTCTTGTCCCCGTTATCCCATTAAAGGGTTATGTCTGCTTTTGGCTCTCGCCAAGATCAAGGAGATTAAGTTGACCCTCGCGTTCGCGGGAGCTTTGCAGCCAGTCGGCCGACGTCCCCTCGCTCGCTCGCTCGCTCGGTTGCGGCCGGGCCTCGTCTACCGCCGCGCCCGCCCGCCAGCATGGGCGCCCACGGCTCCAACCTGGACGACATCCTGGAGGAGGACATGCACCATTGGTACACCAAATTCATGAAGGAGTCGCCGTCGGGCCTCATCACGCTCTTCGAGCTGAAGACCATGCTGGAGATGAACGGCATGACGGAGGAGGCCAGCAGCTACGTGGACCAGGTCTTCTTCACCTTCGACATGGATGGGGTGAGACGGAGCAGATGCCGGAGAAATTTGGGGGTGGGGTCAGGAGGTTAACCCGAGCTAACGTGTCGGGCTTTTTGCAGGACGGCTACCTCGACTTCGTGGAGTACATCGCCGCCATCAGTCTGCTCCTCAAGGGAGAAATCAACCAGAAGCTCAAGTGGTATTTCAAGCTCTTTGACCAGGACGGGAATGGCAAAATCGACAAAGATGAAATGGAGACCATCTTTAAGGTGAGTTGTCTTTCCTCCACTCGTCCAAGGATCATTGGAGTAAGATTTCAAACGACTGATGTATGCGCTGGATAAGAAAGGAACGAAGATTAGCAGAAGACAGAATGTACGTGAGTGAAAATGGAGCTGAAGGAGGACTAGCGAGAAAGGCCGAGGTTTGCGCTTGAAAGGAGAGGAATGAAGATTAGCGGAAGACAATATATGCGAGTGACAAAGAGCTGAAGGAGGAAGAGTGAAGTGGAAGAGAAGAGGGTGGAGGATGTCCTTATTCGCTGTAATCCATAATTTGTTGATGACCTAAGTTGCACGGACATATGGCAATGAAAAATGGCAGTTGATGGCTTCACATTAGTTCTTTCATTTGATTGACTTTGCTTGTATTATGTTGGATTCGTGCACATGATTCTTGGGGGGTCCGCCCCCCCTTGGCCATATAGCCTAGCGACGTCGCCGGAGGAGGGTGCAAGAAGATAGAGCTTCCACGGGCAAGCGTGACAGGCGGAGGTGATTCCTAAGGGGAAAATCCGAAAGGGAAAAGAAAACCACACGGCTGGGAGATTCTGAGGAAAGCTTAGTGGAAGCGGGTTTATGTGGAGATACTCACACTAGGTCTAATCCAGGACGTGGTATTTTTAAACTCACTGAACTCCTTGACACTTTCTCGTACTTGTGGCGTGAGGGACAGCAAAAACTCACACAAAACTGTATATACACACAAATACCTGGTACGTATTTGTTTTCTGGACCTAAAAAAAATAACGTATAAAAACGTTTTTGGGAGTGAATGATGAAAAATATGGAAGGGTGCTTCTGAGCGTCCATTTTCCTCCACCAGGCCATTCAAGACATCACGAGGAGTTACGAAATTCCACCCGAAGAGATCGTCACACTCATCTATGAGAGGATCGACGTCAACGGCGAAGGTGAACTCACTCGTCCACGCATGCACGTTTGCCTTGTATGTATTGACCATTACGGAAAAGTGCGGATGCTGAGAGACAAGCGTTTGTACTCATGCTATTGAGCATCAAATAATCCTTTTTGTTAACGCGGAGATCCAAGAATTTACACTAAGATTAACATCAAGGATTGAAGTAAATGCTGAGAGACAACCACCCACACTCATGCTATTATGTCTCAAACAAAGATCTGAGTGAATTCAGAGAAAAGTATTTATACTTATGGTGTTGGGCATCAACTATTGAGACTTTATTCCAATATAATTTATGAACCAGCAAAAAAAAATGCACACGAATGCTGAGAGACGAGCATTTGTAGTATTGAACATCAAATGTTTATGTTCATGCTAGAATACAAGCATTTACACTAATATTACTGAAATGAATGAATGAACCCTCATATCAAAGCTCCAAGTGAATGCTGAGAGAGAAGCATTTGTACTTACAGTATGCTACTGAGCATCAAATGCTGAGACAAGCTTTTAAACTCCACCATGAAGTCATAAAAAATACACATAAATGCTGAGAGACAAGCATTTGTACTCCTGCTACTAAGCAACAAAGATCTCATGAATGCTGTTGCAAATCAAAGATCCGAGTGAATGCTGAGAGAGAAGCATTCATACTTATCCTATTGAACATAAAATGCCGAGACAAACTTTTAAACCGCAGTCGCAAAAAATAGACACAAAAATGCGGAGACAAGCATTCGTGCCCGTGCTACTACGCGCCAAAGAAAGATCCTTATGAATGCTGAGAGACAATCGTCCGCACTAATGCTGTTGCATATCAAAGCGCCAAGTGAATGCTGAGAGAGAAGCGTTTGTACTTACAGTATGCAACTGAGCATCAAATGCTGAGACACGCTTTTATACTCGACCATGAAGTCACGAAAAATGCACATAAATGCTGAGAGACAAGCATTTGTACTAGCTACTAAGCATCAAAGATCTGATGAATGCTGTTGCATATCCAAGATCCGAATGCATGCGGAGAGAAGCTGATCCTATTAAACATAAAATGCTGAGACAAGCTTTTATACCATGAAGTCACAAAAATATCCAGATAAATGCTGAGAGACAAACATTTGTACCCACATTACCTTCTCTAATTGTCAAAGAAAGAGCCACAAAATGGATTGTCTTTAAAAATACTGAGGAAAATGTTTCTACTCAAGAATTTATGCCGTTATACGACAAGATAATCATTTGTTTTTGAATGATGTTCGATTGCATGCTGAGATATAACCATTCACATCAACGCGTTTACATCATCAAAGTTATGGCTGCGAAGATTGCGTTCGCTCTAACGCGACACGAAATTTCAAACGCCATCTTGTTTCGGGTCCGCCCAGGCGAACTGACCCTGGAGGAGTTCATCAGCGGCGCCAGGGAACACGCCGACATCATGGAGATGCTCACCAAGATGATGGACCTCACCCACGTACTGGAGATCATCATCATGGGACAACGCAAGCAGTCCAAATAACCGTCCGCTTGAAAAGTGCGCGCCGACGCCCGGCGGAGGAAGGCCCGGCTTCTCGTCCAGATGTTTATTTTTCTTTCATCCTGAATGTTCCTTTGATAAAATGAGCAAATGGCCACACGGACCAAAGTACGCCGCCGGATTGCTTTGAAGGTAGGAACTATATTGATTTGGAGACTGGGTAGCTTCGGTGATTTTTTTTTTTTTTTTTTTAACGGAGGTTCTGTCACACTCCTTGGTGGGATCCTTAATTCTGAAGGGTGTCTAACACAAAATGGATGTTTCGGATTGATTTTGAGTGACGGGAATTGTATTTATTTGGGATTATGTAAGGCTGAAGTACAGCACTTAACATCAGTTTTTTTTCTTTGTTGTTGTTTTTTTTTTGCAAATCAGCACACGGGCTGCATGGAGGAAAATCTATTCCCAAGTGGGCCAAACCAATAAAATCGTACTGTATTTATACAACTTTAAAACAACTTCAAATGCGTTTTTTTTTTTTTTTAATACTGTCCAAAATAGTACAAGCACAATATCACTATTAATCATAAAATATCAACATCACCACTAATCATAAAACAATACAAATTTTTCTTTTATTTAAAAAAAAAAAAAAATCATACTTTACAATAAAAAATCAGCTCACGGGCCGGATTAAACCTGTTTGTGCGCCAGAGCCGGCCCGCGGGCCAAATGTATGACACCACTGCCCCACTGATTTTTAAGGGTGTTAAAAAACATGCAATGGTGCTATTTTTCACTTGTTTTTAAATTTTCTGAGACTCCAATTTATCAGTTCTGTTAATTCCGAGTCACATCTGCAGCAGGCGATTTTGAAATGTTATCAATAAATAAATCTGTTAGGGAAGCTACAGTTTTTCCACTAATTTAATAAAACTTTTGGGGATTTAATTTTGTTTATGTACAATGACCCCCCCGCCCCCGTACCCAAATCAAATGTAAAATAATACTAATCACTGCATTTTTTTTCATTTGAACATCTTATTTAATTTGAAGTGTGTCAAGATGTTGTACTTTTTTTTTAAGTAGCACTTAAAATAATTCTGAGTGATGATGTAAGTGACTTGTACTGTATTGTAATGTAGTGATGGGGAAATGAAGCCTCATGAAACACTGGTGGGTGTTTTTTCTCTCCTCTAGATGGCACTCTTGATTTTAAGAAACAAAGTAAATTCAATACATTTTCACTGCACTAGTCTTTATTTTTGAACCAAGAGGACCATATAGAGGAGTAAAAACATTTGACAAGTGTTTCACGAGGCTTCGTTTTCCCATCACGATATTGTATGTGATCACATGACCGTGTCTGTGCTGTACCTTTGAAATGTCTTCTGCTTGCACGACAGCCGTTGCCTTAATAAGACCGTTCTTCTCACTACATATTTTGGCTGAGTCTTTCTTTAAAGCGCCGCCAGACTGGAAAATAAGATTTGTTCAACATGATATAAAATACAACAGGAAGCCAGCCATTTTTGCCTGAGAGCAGCCCAAACTTTTTCCCTTGAGGGCCACATATAGAAAAAAAGGACATATGGGCTGTTAGTTTGGAGTCCTCTTATATACAATATCCTGATGAACTTGACTTTCCAGAATCCCTCAGTTGCGTCTCCTGGAAATTTCCAAATTTAGCCGACTGAGAGCTCTAATCAGAAGCAGGTAAGCTAGTCCTGTGATTACAAGGCAGGCAGAAATCTTACGATCCAATTAACAGGTTCTTAACAGTAGCTTTGCTCGAAATAATGTACTGTAATCGCTATTTTTATGGTTTGACAATTTAACATTTATGTTTACTATTTCTGTTTTGTATTAGTCATGTTGAAAAATAAGCTCACAGTCATTGGTAAAATAGGCGTCAGGAGGTGATTGTATTTGAAAACGTTTGTGAAAAGTTCATTGGTGTGCTTAAAATGTAAATGTTTTTAAGAAAATGTGTGGACGTTTGTGTAATAACTTACGCGAGGCATATTGAAGGTGACTAGACTGCGAAATATTTGTCCATAAGCAAGCTAGTACTGTTATTTGCAGCAGTTGCTAACGGCTAGTTAGCCAAAACTAATTACGTCATTAATCCAAACCAAGCATAGCCGGCTAGCTAGCAAAATTCGTAGCTTGTTAGCTAGACCAGCTTATGGCGAGAACTACATCTAAGAGAGGCTTACTTTACATTCAGGTCAAAATTATGGAGCGTTTTTTTTTTTTAAATACATATAATCGCGTAGTCCGTTGGTCAAAAAAAAAAGGTTGTGAGCTGGACTAAGTAGTACGCCAATTTTTTTTGACGAGGACGCCACCTACTGGACGTCGTTTGAACCGGCCTGATATGTAAGTTAAACACAAACGTAAAATATACGTTATCTACGTTAATGTGGAATGACAGGCAGAACAAATCTTCTTTTACCAAATATCATAAGGTAAAATCAAATATAATTTATTCCAGGACAGTATTATACATTAAATTGCAAATGAAGGACTATTTCCACTTAAATTTAACTTGTTGGTTTTAGGAGCATAACGGGGGAAATCTCAAAAAGTAAAATAATAATGACACAATGATTAAGGAACAGAAGGATGTAAAGTAATTTGGTGAAGTGGATAAAAGAATAAACACAGTCAGAAATATGTTGAATTGTGGTGTAATTACTTTTAATGAATTATATACAGAAGAATATTGGACAAAATAGATGTGAGATGACAGCTCAGCGCACAGGAATAAATGGCTCCACAATTTCAGCAAAGGTCTTTCTTTCTGGAGGAAAACAAGAACAAAGATTTGTATTAATTGCAGATCACCTACTAACAAACATTTTTCTCTCTTAAAAAAAGTCTCCAGTGTAAATCTTAAACTCACAACAACATACAAATATGTATTAGTATTTTCTTAATTGAGTGCCAAATGTGCACCCCCAAACACTTTTAATTTAGTGGTCTAATATTCCTTAAATTAGCATTTACACACACGTGACATATTGTTTAATTGTTTACCAAGCAATTTAATTTCACCTACATTAATGGCAAACGTATTGCAAGTATTTAATCTAATGCCAGCTCTGTCCACAAGAAATGAACTCACCTTTGGGTGCAAAGTCTTCCGGGTGCAGTTTCATGTATTCAATCATGTCTCGGTCCCGTTTGGCGTGCACGTAATTTTCATATTTAGTTAAGTGGTAGCCGACGAACCAGCCGATAGTTGCCAGCAATACCTGACGATGAACACCTTACAAGAAAAAAAACATTCAATTTTATATATATATATATATATATATATATATATATATATATATATATATATATGAATTCTTCTTACTGGGACAATTGAAGCAAAGGGATGTTAATGCTAACTTAAATGCTAACCTGACTTTAGCGGCGGCCTGTGTAGAATGGCGTTATGGAGCATCGCGGAGCACCAGCCCACGCCGGCTAGCCAAATGGAGGTCCGGTTGACGATGCCGGGGGGAGGAAGCCCCTTGGCCTCGTCCGGAATTAAGCCCATGGCCCACAGAATCCAAACGACGTCCTCCTGTCTTCCCTTGACCTCGGCGAAGAACGAACAGAGTTCGGTAAACTTCCGCCTTCTGGAGGAAGTAGAGGTCTTACGTACAACAGGTAAGAAAAGTCCGGTGGTAAAAGAGGTCGAGTGAAACTTGGTTCCGTGTTTACTGCGTCGATGGCGCAATACGCTACCAATGTATGACATTACTTAGTCCGGATAAACTCATGTACAGTATTTTCAAACAATGAAAATGGGGAAACAAGCCTTTTTTTCCTTGCAAGTCTAATAACGCCATGAAAACAATTTTAAGATTATATCAATGAACTAAATTAACTATAGAAAAAATGATGTATGGTTTGTTGTGAAAACACTACTATTGTAAAAAGTAAAGAAAGAAAGTGTACGGTTTTAATCAAATTGTTGATTCATTGTAATATCTGTCATTTAAAATTTATTTCTTAACTGTGATGAACCTGTTTTTATTTTTTCAAGTCGAAAAAATCTATTATAAATAAATAAATAAATAAATAAATAAATAAATCAAATCTTTTTGTGTTCATTTAAAAATGCAGCATATAATTTTAGGAGGTGAATGATTTTTATACATCATAAATAATACTGAATCGTTTTTCTCCTCAAAGAAAAGCGCAAGTTAGTTTTATTTTTTTGGGCTTTTGCTGCAGAGAATTTGTAAGTAGATTTTAAAAACTTTTTTTTTACTTAAATTTTGTTCATCTCGGTTTTGTTTTCTATGTTTAAGGATCGAATATATATATTTGTAATATACAGTTTTGGCCATCAGTATTTGGAAGTATTGTTATCACTCACATTTCACTAATAATGATCATTAATGCTAAGATTATATTGCATTATAAATATTATTATAATGATTATCAGTACGCAAATGTTTATACAAATAATATATCTATTGAAGCACGTAATTAAAAAAATAGAAAGCAGGGGATTTGAAGAATCGAGTTATTTTTTTGTAGTCGTTTTTATAATATGCCAACGATGTTTTAAACAAATATGTATAAATGGTAAAACGTTAACGTTATTAATGGTAATTTTATGCCTTCCCAATGAAGCACGTGCTTGTTTTTTTAAGAAGCAGATGAGTTAGCAGTGCAGTGTTCCGTTAGATGAAGACGTCATCCTCTTCCTCGTCCTACTCATCAGGAGGAGGAGGATACACACACACACACACACACACACACACGCATACACACACCCGCAGGACTTTTGCGACTAGTCCTCAGCCAGCCGTGCCGAACTCCCGATCCGTGCCGTATGCGTTGTGGTCGCCCGATGAGGTGACGGATGCATCGGGAGTAGCCGTCAATAGCGGGGCCGTCCCCTGTTTGTTCTGCTGGGGTAAGTGTCTACTCTTTTCCTCCGTCGGGCTTCGCCTCCACAAAGGAAAAGAGCCAAAATGGCCTGGATGAAGCCAAAATGGCTTCACTCGGTGGCTAGCTGCTCGTTAGCAGTCCTCGACCAAACGTCAAGAAATCTGAAAAGCGTCCAGATTGGACGTTTGGATGAGCGAATGGAGAAATAGCGACACAAAGGGACGCGTAACAATTGAGCGTCCCCTGAAAAAGAAAAAGAACTCCCCCCTTGCAAACCTGCAGTTTGTGCTTAAGTTTTTTTTTAATCATGTCATTCCTGAACATGTTTTGTTCACGTTAGCTTTATCTGCTACAGTACAGCGTTCCTACAGCAGTGTCTTGAGTTACGAGTTAAATTTGCTCTGTCTACTTCAATATAACCAGCAATGATTCGTGGTTTTGGTGCCCAGCAATTAAAGTATTACTTCAACGTCTTATTGCGGTATTTTGATGCCAAGAGACCACAGGGATAGGGATCGAGCCCTGCTGTGAAAATTTGCATTCCCAAATATGTTTTAATTACATATAAATTCCACGAGATGGCGACAAAACACCCAGTTCTATTGTACAGGTTAGGGCCCGCCCAATGACGCCCCTCCTCCTTCTAATCATTTGAATTGGGTGTGTTCAAGACAACAACATTGAAAATATGCAGGATTGTGGCCCTCGGGGGGTTTGAGACCTTCAATATTCTCAAAAAGGTGATGCTTATGCTCTAATAGAAATACATAAGGGTGCCATTTTTTTTTTTTTTTTTTTACCTTAGTGAATGTTTAAAAAAACACCTGCCCGCTCAACCATATAGTTGATTTTTTTTCACAGTTTTTGTCTCGCTGTGGCAGTTAAAAGGTTAAAGCGAGCCATTACACCTTTTTTTATGTAAAGGTAAAAGTGAGGAGACAAATGAGGATCTACCATCAAACATTTATTACCTTTTTAAATAGCACTGTCAAAAATAGTATTTTTAGTGTATGCCACGGACCACGAAAATGTGGATAACGAGCCGCAAAAAGCCCGCCGGCCACCGTTTGGACACCCTTGCTCAATACACCCCCACTAGTCCTAACGTGACGTTCTGATTAATATTGTGTTTGTGGAACATGAAATTAGTTGCAAAATCTACCAGTTTTGAGTTCTCTCCGGGAGCGGCCATTTTGTCACTTGCTGTCAACTGAGAATGACATCACGGTTTCTCGTAGCCAATCAGCTCCTCTGGTTTCTGAGTTGGCTTACGTGACGTTCCCAACCTGAGCAACTATGATGTCATTTTCAGAAGCCGGCAAGTGGCAAAATGGCCGCCCCATGAGATGGAGAAAAACAGGTAAATTTTGCTGCTTAATTCATAGTCCACAAATATCAATGATAATATTGCACAAGGACTAAAAATATTTGGAATGTCTTCCCCTTTAGGCAAAAATGTCATGTTACGCAATACAAACGTGGATCTATATGAATCTTAAAACTATTCTGTAAACTTATTTGCCGAGGACTATCAATGCATGGTTGTGAGTATGACGTTATTTACAACATCAGCTGCCCCCGCCCGATGTTGAAGATGTGTTGATGAGGATTCTCTTTTTGTCTTTCAAGTTGAGCATGAGCATGGAGGATTATGACTACCTGTTCAAAATCGTTCTGATCGGGAACGCCGGAGTCGGGAAGACATGCCTCGTGCGCCGCTTCACTCAGGTCGGTCCCATTAAAGAAAGGAAAATACGAAATAATAATTCTTTGACGCTTTCATTGACACTTACCGTGTACACTCAAAAAGCTTTCAAAAACATGTGTATCAACTGTTCAATTTGCTCAGGACGTAGTTATCAAAATCCCCACATAAAATGTATGACCGGGAATATATCGAAGTGAAAAGTTTCATACAACAAAAGTGTGCTTGGTGAATGATTCATTCGCTCACCGCTAGAGGGTGACATTTTTCCCTGCTTCCTTCAGGGCCTTTTCCCGCCTGGCCAAGGGGCAACCATCGGGGTGGATTTCATGATTAAGACGGTGGAGCTCAAGGGGCAGAAGGTGAAGCTGCAGATATGGGACACCGCGGGCCAGGAGAGGTTCCGCTCCATCACTCAGAGTTACTACCGCAGTGCCAACGCCCTCATTCTCACCTACGACATCACCTGCGAGGACTCCTTCCGGTGCCTTCCCGAGTGGCTGCGGGAGATCGAGCAGTACGCCAACAACCAGGTGGTCACCGTCTTGGTCGGTGAGTTGTGGGCTTGAGCTCGGCGCAGCTTGGATTAGATGTTGAAGTTACTGCGACGAGGGTAACCGGAGAAAAATCTTGCAAAATGTCGTGACGTGTCCTAATCTGAGTTCAGGAATTGACATGATTTGCTTTTGAAGCGGGAGTAATGCAGGCCAAAAACGTTGCGATCCCGCCAGGTAACAAGATCGACCTGTCGGAGAAGCGCGAGGTGGCGCGGCAGCGCGCCGAGGACTTTGCGGAGGCGCAGCGCATGCTGTACCTGGAGACGTCGGCCAAGGAGTCGGACAACGTGGAGAAGCTCTTCCTGGACCTGGCCTGCCAGCTGATCCGCCAGGCCAAGCACAACAAGCTGGACGACGGCGAGGCGGCGCCGGCGCCCGGCGAGGGCAAGGCCATCAGCTACCTGAGCTGCTGCAACCTCAACTAGCGTTACCGTGGCGACCAATCCCGTCCCCGTTAGGAACGCTGGGCCCGGTGGCCTTCTGACGCCGTTTACGTGAGCGGAGAACGGGCTTTCTTTCTCGGTATGTTGCACAAATTGTCTGGCCCGCGTGGGAAGCCTTCGCGGCGTTTGCCGAGTACTAGTGCTCTCTTTGCCCTCACTTTTCACTAGTATAGCCACTATTCGTTTTTAATGACACCGCCGTATCATATGACGGCTAAATGTCTCGAGTGAAGCAAAAGTCTGCCTTAGTTGACATCTGCTGGTACAATGAGGAAAGCACCAAAAGATTACTAGTACTATTTTATCATACTACTAGTAATACTAGTAACTTCTAAGTAATGCATGTACTAGTCTGCTCTTTGTCCTCATTTTATGGTTTTACACTACTACTGTAGTGCCTGAGTCATTCGACTAGTGCACAGGATTGTTTAACTAGTCAGGATGTGTTTCGCTAGTACCACGCAGAATATCAACTGGTGCGCCATTGTACCGACAATGTTCTACTAGTGCTTATTTTTCTTATAGTGTGGACAAAGAGGTTACTAGTACGCTGACCTTAAGCTGCAACTAGAGCCTCCATAATGACATGTTTTAGTTCTACTGCCAAGTTCTCCTACAAGTGAGGACAAATGTACTAGTGCACAAATGTTTTAAATCGAAACAAGTGTCGTCCTCGGAAAGTCATTTTCTCTCATGTATGACACCTCAAATGTGCACTAGTGGGACAACTTTGGCATACGAGTGGGACAAAGCCATGTTGCTTGTTAGTAGACGTAAAAATGTTCCTCCTGTTGACATCGCACTACTTGTTAATATTACCCCTTCATCAGTTGTACTAGTAGCGCACAGATGTCTACTAGTGCACAACTTTGTGTACTATTAACCTACTTGTATGCAAATATGTAATGCAGTATTGGGAAAAAAAAGGTTTCTCCCAATTACCCCGAAAAGGGTTACTAGTGAGCAAAGAGCATACTAGTACACGGATAGGCCCAAGGTGCTTCCCATACGCCAGAGGTGTCCAAACCACGGCCCGAGGGCCGTAGGTGTATTTTATATGTATTTTAGTGGTCCGCGGGGTATCCTAAAAACCAACTTTAACAGAAAGCTTTGATGTAGGAGTTTTAAAAATAAAAATGACATTATGTAGACAATGTATAATTGCTTGCGTGATCATTTTTTTAAGTTAAAGTAAAAGAAAAAAAATAAGAAAAAACAAATACATCTTTCGATTTTTCTCTATTTGGCCCTCAGAGGAAAAAGTTTGGACACCCCTGCCATACGCCCTTGCATCTTTCTACAAACTGTGAAATATTTTGCCTACTACTTGCTGCTACAGTTTGGTCTTAGCCAGCGCGAATCAGCGTTTTATTCCGTTTTTATTTTTATTTTTTCGTAGTCGCGCTCTGGAGTAATTTGACTAATTTGGGTTGTGTGTGCTCGTGTTTCATGCGCTTCCCAGCATGTTTTTTTTTTTTTTTTCCCAGCAAAACTGTAATGTCGTGCTCATGTATTCATGAAAAGTGGAAAGTACTGTATTGCACACATATGCGCCGGATAACTGCACACTCCATTATTTTTTAAACTTTTAACTTGTTTTTGTTGTATACAAAAATAGCACTTTGCTTTTTTTTAACGTTATTTTGTCTTGTTTTAAGTATTGTTAATCCATTGCATTTTGGTTAACGCAGTAGGAAAACACTACGGAAAGGTTTCTGTGTATCAGATATACTCTAAAATACTCTGTATAATATTAAATAATCCAACTAAATGTGTTTGTGTTTCTGTGGTTGGCTTTCAGATGTATTCTTTGCATATTTTTGATTATTTATTTCAGTGGTCACAATTATGACCGTGAAAGGACAATAAAAAAAGTTAAACTATTTCGATATTCTTTTAATTTAGATGTTGTATGGATTATTACAATAATTGCATTTGTTGCAATAATCTTTGCAGTTTGTCTGAACTTGGGTTGGTTAACACTGAGTGCCGTTGACGTGAAGAAACGTCAATGGGAACCCTATCGAGAAGTGCCATTGCCATTAATTTAGTCTTAATTTGAGGCATGAAAAAAAAATAGATTCACCTGCAGTGAATCTCACGTAGCCTCCCAAACTGCCTTCCTGTTGGTATTTGTACCCCAATGTAAGAACCGCTACACTACAACACTAGTTGAAGGAGAGAAACTTCGAAAACAGCGATCTCAAATTTAATTCACCCCTAAACACGTTGATCCTTTCGAATGGTTGATTTGTGTGTTTCCAGCCCCCCCTAGTGGTCAAATTAAAACAAAAAATCACGACGCGCATTGATATGACGTCAGGTAAATAGAGATTTCATGCTTTCAGATTTCCGACAATTTTTTATTAACGTTTACAAAATGTACTGGGATTAAGGGGATTCTCTGTGCAGACATCTGACAAAATAAGACGAGTGACCGATTTTGTTTCATTTTAGTATAACCGTTGATATTCTGCATAGTTTAGACGAGGATTTTCCATGAAATGCTCATGTGTATTTTTTTTCTGTAAAAACAGACGGATTCTTTGCAGAGTGACCCATTTAGAGCACTTTTGAGTCTTGGAAGTGATTTCCTTCAATATGCTTCAGTAACACCGTAATGTTCATTTTTTTAAATTTCTTTATTAATTTAAGGAGAGATGTGTACTCTTCTTCTAAAGCGAACTTTTTTCTATTGGTCCCGTGTTCGGATTCTGGAAACATCTTCAAGGATACTTGAAGAACTACTACTCCCATGAGTCTGTGCGGCTACTGATTTTTGTTTAGCCTGTATTGTTATTGTTATGCTAACGCTAAATAAATGACTAGAAAACGCCGAAGGGAAGTTTACACTATTGTTTATTCTAAGTCGGTGGTCGAGTGAGATTTATTTTTACTTAACTCGGAACATATATAATTTTTCTATTTTAATTTCTTAAATTAATGACACAAAGAAGTACAGTGCAAAATAACATATGAATCGGAACATATCGGAAGTCCGTTTTGTTTATACCAGTTTCACTTCCTTTTTCCGCCTCCAGATTGTCGCCATCCGGTTTTAAGTCAAAATGTGCTGACGAAGGGAGTTTTGACAGTTCTTTAGAAAGATGACGCTAGGATTCGGCAAGATTCGTTTGGACAGAGCCGCAGTCAGTTGCGTGCTTTTGCTGTTTGTTGGCTCGTTACAAGCCTTGAAAAGGCAACGTTTTACCGGACATGGAGGCTCCTTTCATTCCGCTGAGATTCCCGTCAGT
Source organism: Hippichthys cyanospilos (assembly GCF_059441005.1). Classification (NCBI taxonomy): domain Eukaryota; kingdom Metazoa; phylum Chordata; class Actinopteri; order Syngnathiformes; family Syngnathidae; genus Hippichthys; species Hippichthys cyanospilos. Next base: position 2,319,730 of record NC_142379.1, read on the forward strand.
TATGAGACGCTTTACTTTGACCAAAAGGTGACTTGAACCTTTCGAATGCACGCCGAATTTTTGCTTGCACGTTGAATGTTTTTTTTAAATAGAGCGTCAGTTTTCTCATCTCTCGGTAACCTTAAAAACTGCGGGTAATAGCTAAAATGTGAAACTTCTTTACGGAGTTCGTTTAGGTCACGTGCCAGCGCGTGATGTGCGGATCGATCCAAAATGTCGATACCGGAAAATTGATGGATACAATCTTGTCTACGTGCTGTTGCGGTTTTAGTTGTTTAGTTTCTGATTTTTTTTTTTTACATTTAGGTATTAGTTTATTAACAGTACTTGTTAATTAGTTTTCTATAATCAGTTTGTGCACTTTATTTACAATAGTGAAAAGTTAGTTTGGTATTATTCTAAGGATTCTGAGGAGAAGCATTGATTTAAGGTAATCAAAATGAATTGAGATTGAGCAATATAACTCACATTTAAGAAAAAGAAACTATCTACCGTCATTTTTTTAAAAGTATGTCAATACAGTATAGGCCATTTGGTATCGGATCTATACCATATTTGGCGCGCAACTATCCGTGGGTAAAAAAATAGTGACCACTTCATATAAGTGTAAATTTCAATAGTTGCAGAGACAATTTAAAATTGACTTGTTTTCCTCATCATTTTGCCCAATGAGGGAAGATGTAGCTACAAAATAGCCCGTGACAAAAACTAGTTTGACACCCCTGCCATAAATAAAGATCAGAGTCAATATTTAAAGACATAATTTTCAATGTCTTTACTAGGAAGAAGGAATGCATGAAAAAAAAAAAATCACTGTCTTGCTCTTTCTACGCTTTCACATCAATTAGCCGAATGAAAAAGATGAATCACGGCATGTTGTTATGATGTGACCTTTGTAGAAGACAATAGTGAGAGGACAAACGACATCATTTGATGAATCCTTCAACACAGCAAAAGCAAATAAAAAAAAAAAAGCTGACCTTTTAAAGGCCGCACATCCACATTTAAATGCTTTGTTCACACAATTACACTGCACATGACCCCACGGGAGCATGCCGCCCTGCCAAAGTGCCCCCCCTCCATGTTCCACCCACACACTGTCAAGCCAAAGCTGAATGGCTGTTTCGAATCTTTCTGCTGTCGTTGCCTGCTAAATTTACTGCCTTCTTTTGTATCCACGAGGACGGTGGGCGGTGGCGGCGAAACAAAAACATTTATTCTGGGGGTGTTCTGGATGTTCGATAGCCATGTGTCTCATGCGGTGAGTTGAAGTGCTGAATTCATGCTGAATTTGAAAGCAATGGATGGGGAAAAAGTTGACCTAGCCGGGTAAATCAACCAAAAATTTGCAGACTAAAAATATCTGCCTTCAAAGTTCTGCTGGAACCATGTTTGTTTCGAGAGAAATGTCAACCCCCCTCCAAACAACAGAAGAAAATCACAATTAAAAAAAGTGACAAAATAATGTTGAATTATTGCAAAGTGGAAAAGTTATACCATAGCAGTACTATGAAAAAAAAGACACATGCAAAGACTGTCTTAATATATGGCTCCAATGTTTGTTTTGGTGCACAATTAACATTTTAACATGGTTAAAAACTCTCCTTCCTTTAAATTTAAAGATCCTTTAAATTGATATCATTAGAAATTTAAATATCCTGCAAACCTGTGATCAGATAGACATTTTCGCCACTTTAAATAACGCCGTTTATTTTCCTTCCCAGATTGATCATTTTGGTTTCGTAGAAGACGGCACATTCAAACAGCGCTACCTTGTGGCCGACAAGCAGTGGCGCTCGCCGGACGGTCCCATTTTGTTCTACACGGGCAACGAAGGCGACATCGCCTGGTTCTGCAACAACACGGTAAGTTTACATGTGGAGTCAGGTCATGAATCCTTTCTGTGTTTCAAAAAAATAGAATTTAAAATGATAACGTATGAGCGAGTGTTTTTATTGTGGTCCAGGGGTTCATGTGGGATGTTGCAGAAGAGTTGGGCGCCATGTTGGTCTTTGCAGAACATCGCTACTACGGAGAGTCCATGCCCTTTGGAGCCGAGTCTTTCAGCGTAAGTCAGAGGTGTCCAAAAATTTTTTTTGCAAAGATGGCCGCATTCGGTTGTGGTGACAATTTTTTTTTTTTTAGTTAAAATTTCTAAATTGGGTTGATTTGAAACTGGCTATTAAATGTCAAATAATCAAGAAGCTACACAAACATGGTTTAGAATTAATTTGAAGTCCGGTGTTCCACTGAAAATTTGGAAAGGAATAGGAAATACCTTGAAATGAATTATTAAATGTACACTCAGGTCAAAAGGAGATTCATGTGCTTCCACAAGTTTAAACAAAACAAAAAAAAAGCAAATCTTCTTTTTCAATCTGCTACTGATGTCAACTTCAAAATAAACACACCAAATCAAACACGGAAGTCAATTCAATAGCCAATATGATGCTTTTATTTTGAAGTTTTTCCTCAGAGCGCTGGTTGCTGGTCGTTTTGATTAGCTTGACGTGTCGCTATCTGCAGAGGTGAGGACCAGACATATGATGCATTCAAATGCAGCCGGGCATTTCAAACCCATACAGAATAAAATGCCATCGATGCGTTCAACATTATATAATAATAATAACTGCAAAAATATTTGTTAACATAATATTCAGTAAAAGTTCAGTAAAATTGGTTCCTTCAGGTCCTAAGGATTAAACCTGTTACGGTATTAATTTAGACCAAAGAAGCGAGCAGACTGAACCAACGCCCGAGTCGATGTTCAGTATGACTAAAACGTAGAGGATCATGTATGAGTCAATTAAAAATGATATGTTATGAAGCCATATGCACCGGCTAGAAAACACGGGTGCGTTCAATACACACGTGCGTCCTAAGTTTTGGAAATTACGGTATTTATCGGGGGAAAAAAGTGTCAATTTCTTCATTGTTGTCCCATGATGAGATATCATAAAATATTTACAAAAAAAAAAAAGAGCGATATGTAGACAAAAGTATCCAAATATAGACTTGTTTGTATGCAGGACAGCAAACATTTGAACTACCTGACGGCAGAGCAGGCCCTGGCCGATTTTGCCGTCCTGATCCAGTACTTGAAGGCCAGCAGAGCCGGAGCCCGACACAGCCCGGTCATCGCGATGGGAGGATCTTACGGAGGGATGCTGGCCGCCTGGTTCAGGATGAAGTACCCCAACGTCGTTGTCGGGTAAGGACGGCGAGTCGGGTCCGGGTGTTGTACCTCGCTCGTACCGGCATGATTTTATTTATTCGTTTATTTTACACTTCAGCGCTCTGGCGTCCTCGGCGCCGATCTGGCAGTTCACCGGGATGGTGCCATGCGGAGACTTCTTCAAAGTGGTCACGCAGGACTTTGCCAAAAGCGGACCCAACTGCGCCGCGAACATCCGGGCGTCATGGAGTGCCATCAATAATCTCTCCACGGCTGGTGAGAACATCGCTCACGTGTTAGACAATAACCAATTCAAACCAAAAATATGCAAAATTGCTCATTTTGGAGTTGAACTAATAAGGAATTATTTTCAGGGCCAATCGCAATCGTCGATCAGCCATTTTAAAAATAACCAATCACCGATCCAATCCCTACACGGAACAATAAATCTATTTAAATAACCCGTTTAATGCATATGCCTGTATACTGTGCATAGAATATCCACAAAAATATTTCTATACCGTGAATTGTTGGACTATAATCCGCTGCTTTTTTGTGATCTATTAATAATCAGAGTTTAAATTTTTTTTGTCAACATATATTGGCAAACATCTGCCTGGCCGATAATGTCATTTGCAGTCCAAGCAAGTTACCGAATCTTTATTTGTGTATTTGTACTTTTCTGGACTCTGAAATTGAAATAAAATTCATTTTTTGAATGAAGGGATGGAAATGAAAACAAATGCATTCAGCGGCTCGAAACATATTCAAAAGACTCATTGATCGTCGAAAAGCAAGAAAAATTTCAGCCTCCTAGCGTTGAAAGCGAAAAGAAATGAAGTCGGCTAACTCTGTTCTGTTTACTTCCTGTGGAAGCTAAACTCTGTTAACTTTGCAACTTAGCTTGCAAAGATAACAAAGATGGACGCTGACAGTTTTTCTTCAAAAATGATCTGTTGCAAGCTTCGCGGAAAACAGTTGTTCAAAAATGCGTTATCAAGCATGGAAAAATGCGCAATTAATTAGTTGAATTTTGAAGCGCAATAGCGAAATGGTTTTACTCATTTATTTTGTTTATAGCGAAACGTTTTTCTGCTGCGCAGCATCGGGTCTGGAGTGGCTGTCCAAGGAGTTTGGCTTGTGTGCGCCGCTGAAGAGCCAGAAGGACGTGTCGGCCTTCAAGAGTTGGCTGCAGGAGACCTGGATCAACCTGGCCATGGTGGACTACCCCTACAAGGCCAACTTTCTGCAGCCGCTGCCACGCTGGCCCATCCAGGTACTGGGGGCACGGGGGGGGGGCACATAAGGAATCTGTGCTCTCATTTGTCTGCATCCCATAATTTTCCACAAGGACGCTTTGTTTTTTTTGACATCAAAATACGAATCATCGTCCATCTACCCTTTCATTCAGCAAAACGCGACCCCGGGTATCCCTAACCCTAAAAATCCCCCGTTCGAACAGTACGACTGACCTCTGATTTCAAAACTAGGTAAATGTGTGACGATCACACTTAAAATTTGACTTCACAGCCATAACGGAGCTCCGATTGAAACTACGAGTACGATTTGGCCTAAAATGTGTTTGACGTTCCTTATTACTAAATTATTAAACACAACTGAACTGTATAGTCATTTTTTCTGGTTCCACTAGAGGGAGCTTGTATAACACCTCTCACCTATTAAGGATCACAAATAGTGTGTTTGTGTTGTATGTAAATTGTGTAATAATGAATTTGTATTCTAGTGGTGTGTTAGTGTAGGGTTTATGGATTGGAGTGGAATTCTAAGGATGAATTTTTTGGGATGTTTACGACACAGCGCTGCTATTGTGAACACAAGTGTTAACATTGCTGTGTGTAGCAAAAAAAAAAAAAAAAGGCGTCTAAATGCCTCCTTGTTGTTTAGCAGACTTGCTCCGTGGCAGCCTGTAAACGCTTTGTCACATAAAACGCACTGGCGCCTGATTTGCATGAGAAATTCGCAGGGATTTATGGCAGCCATGTCGGAACAAGAGGAGGGGCCGCACGTTGGCTTTAGCGTCCCGACTCGCTTAGAATGCAAAAAAACATTCATCACAGCCTGGGCTCGAAGTGGAGCCCTCCCGGTTTGCGCTTTATGTTGGTGTTAAAAAGTCATGGTTTCAATAACCGCTTATACTATATCAGCGTCAAACAGTGCTTTTTTTTTTGGTGTTGTTTTTTTTTTGTTTTATGTAACTAAGCTGGCTAATATGGTGCAGAATATGACGAGCTGTTTGCAGCGATCAAACTCATGTCATGAGCTTAGCACACCCACTGTGCGTTTTTTAGATCTTACAAGATGGGGCTCAAAATGCATTGCAAATCCATGAAAAAATTTTGCGGAAACAAACAAACAAAAAATCATTTAAGTCAAACACAAGTGCGCTTTTTTTCACCGACATATACAATTTGACACAATTTAAAATCAAAGGAAATTAACGCAAATATAAATGCATTTTTATTAATATCACAAATTATTTCACGGGCACCCGGTGGTCCGCGGACCCCACTTTGAGAACCACCATTTAAGAGGATTTTCTCAAGTCTAGTGTGCCTCTCAGTGGACTTTCGCGGTTCGACAATAATAGGACTCGTGATACGGTATCATTAGTGCTTGCAGAGTTGACTCAACAAGCTGCCTCTGAAAATAATGTTGGTGTTCACATTCTGCTAGCATGCTTTAGTTGCAACAAGTTATCATCTTACAGCCTGAATAAAACGCGGTTTGTTGGGTTTTTTTTTTGTGCCTTATAAGCCGGTGTGCCCTATGTATGAAAATTACAAAAACATGCGCCTTGCAATCCATTAAGCCTTATTATAATCAGAAAATACAGTAATATAAAATGAAAGCAATGAATCCCGTCTTGCTCCACCTATTAATTTTAGAAATATTGTGACAGCTTTGTCAAGTAAACATGTATAAATAGATAGATCGATAGATGAGGACTGGCGAGGACACGTCCAAGTAAAGATTTACACCATGGATGAAGAAGGAAAAAAAAAAGAGTAACGGAAGGGAGGGGGGGGGTGGCATCTTCTCCTCACTTTTCAGCCAGGATTAGCTTTATACATTCATCTCTGCCAACACCTCTAAGCCCTCAATGGGCCCTTCTCACACTGGCTCACATAATCACATTAGCTTTGTCATTTAAAAAAAAAAAAAAAAAAAGCGTCTCGGCCTAAAGCGCTTAGAGCGCCCATAGGGGTCGCATACTTCAGAATAACCTCCCGATGACCGTTTAGCCTTCCTTGTGGAGACACGGAGCCTTAAGGGAAAGTAGATAATACCTGCTGGAGTGGGACTTCGGGGGTCAACGGGGGAGGGTGGCGCGGGACGAGGCGAGGTGGAAACGCGAGCCGTTCAGGTCAGTGGGGAGAAACAAAAAAACAAACAAGTTTTGCAAAGAAAACAGCTGTGAGCTACTAGCGGCAAAAGACCCAATGAGATGTAAACACACGTTAGAAATCTTTGGATTTCCCCACCGTAAATTGCGCAAGGTCGGCTGCTGGAAATGGAGATCTTGGGGCAATTTTGCCGTATTTTATTCAGCACCTCCAGAAGCGTTACGACGAAACATCATATCCACTTTTGTTTTGTTATGATTGCACAGATCTAACCATAATATTGACAAAAACAAACCATTTGGAGTTTCCCATTCTCCCTGAAAAATGGGGCAAAATCTTAGCTAAATTGAGAATTTTCCGACGCAATTATTGTTAGAAAAAGACCAAAGCATTGCTGAAGGTTTTTAAAATGTCATAACCCCCCACTTGCGAACGGCTGTTTTAAAGCACTTTCTCAGCCTGCTGAATTCTCAAATTCGAAGCTAATAACCTGATGCCACCCATGAAAACAACAGGAGACCCCACCAAGGAAAAACAGTGGTGGACTCGGATGTGGTTTTCATTCTTACAGAAACTCCTTTTTGAATCAATGTTTTTTTTTTTTTTTGTATTCTTTAGGTAGCGTGCAAGTATCTGTCTTTGGATTCGTCCGCGTCGGACCAGCAGATCCTTCACGGCGTGTCCCAAGCCGCCAAGCTGTACTACAACTACACGGGAGGCGCCTCCTGCCTCAACACCTCCGAGACGGCCACCGGCGACTTGGGCATACTCGGCTGGGACTACCAGGTTGGGGGGGGGGGGCCTCCGTTTTCTAGGAAATGTTCTAACCGGCCACTCAAGCCACAACTACATGTTTTTTTCTTCCTGCTGGTGTTTGGACCACAAAACGTCCGACATGATTTCTCCTCGTCAGGCCTGCACCGAGATGGTGATGCCCATGTGCACCGACGGGGTCCGGGACATGTTCGAGCCCTCCGAGTGGAACTTCCAGGCCTTCTCGGACGAGTGCCGCGCCATGTTTGGCGTCAGGCCCCGGGCCGACTGGGCCGCCGTGGTTTTTGGCGGCAAGGACATCGCCATGCACAGTAACATCATCTTCAGGTAAGCTCGGGAGAAGCTGCAGCTAAAAATATGATTTAAAAAAAAAAAAAAAAAAAAATATATATATATATATATATATATATATATATATATATATATATATATATATATATATATATATACACTGTTCTTCCTTGGTATTAAATTACTTAAGCACTACAATAATTACTTTGTTATAATTACTTGACTAATCGATCACTAAAAATGCAACATTTTTACCAAAGTACTCAATTACCATAGGTATTTGAGTAGTAAAGTAATTACTTTAATACTTGTACTCCAAATACTGACGTAATCATTCACTAATCAATTTAAATATTGAGGTATTACATCCAATGAATCGTACTTAAGTATGAAATTACTAGTATTAAGTAGTACAACGATTAATTAGTTTTTATAAATACTTGAGTAATCGGTTACTCTAGGAATTAAAGTACTTGGGTAATGAATTTCTCTAGTTATTTTTGTACTAAAGTACCTAAACTGATTACTTTAGGTACTTTAGCACAAAAGTATCAAATCAATTACTCGAGGTAGTCAAATATCCAAAGTAAGGAATTCTTCGAATGTATGAAGTAATCGGATTGAAGTAATTGAGCTTGTGGCGTCCCAGTAACGGAGGTTTGGACCCTTGGTCTTCCGGCGGGGTGACACACAACCTGTCCGACTCGCTGGTGTCCATCATGATTCCGGAGGGCGCGCATCACCTGGACCTGCGCCACGCCAACGATCTGGACCCGCCTTCCGTACGGGAGGCCCGAATCTTGGAACTCGGCTATTTTCGGAAGTGGATCGGGCAGGCCGCCAAAAAGCACCAAAGGGTGCCGAATTCTGCATGAAACCTTCCAAAATAAAACTTTTTTTTTCTTTTTAACCAAATGATTTTGAATTCAAGCTTTAATCATCCGACCAAAATCGTAATCACGATCCAGCTGGTATTTTTTTGCGATTGTTTTCACCACGCGGCACAAAAAGTATAACATCTCAATCGTTAGCATTACTGTTAATCATAAAACAGTTCAAGTTTTTCATTTATTTAAAAAAAAAAAAAATTCTGCTCATTATTCTAACCTACAAAATCATCTCACGGGCCGGATCAAACCCATTTGTGGGCCAGAACCGGCCCGCGGGCCTTATGTTTAACACCTCAGGTTTAGTCCTTTAGCTAAACACTTAAAAAAAAAAATAAATCATCAAATACATGTAAATTAGTCACCAGTGGTTGAATATCCGTATTCTTCAACGTCAAAATATTTCTTTGGAATTGAATGAGTTAAAAGCATTGTGGGCGGAGCTTTTGTTGCGTCTGAAACATCCAGAACGAGCAGGAACAATGGGCAGCAAAATTTAATAAAAGTCCAGAGTCGGAGGAGGCCAATAACGTCGGTGGCGGGAGGTTATTGGCATGTGACCCCGCCCTGCGGGATTCCCCCCTCCCCGGTGACCATTCACACACACGCCCGTTTGCCCCCCCCCTCCTACGCTAGCAATATTATTAATAAAGCTCCCGAGAGGGGGTGAGACAAGGTTGGAAAAACAGCGGGTGTTCATTTTACTCTCGTCAAATCCGGGTTAGGATTGAATATTTAACCTGCAGCTGGTTAAAAAGGGGGAAAAAAAGCCATAAGAGTAATTGTTAGAAAAAAAATGATGATTCATTCAGTTAAATTTGTTAGAATTTTATGAATTAGTTCAGGGGTGTCAAACTCGTTTTAGCGTGCGGGCCACGTGCAGGAAAATCTATTCCCAAATGCGCCGGACCAATAAAATCACGGTATTTTTTTATTACTTCAAAACAACAACTTCAGATTTATCATTCTTTTTTTTTTAACACTGTCCAAATTAGGACGAGCACAACAACATTATTCATCATAAAACATTTGCAATACTGTTCATCATAAAACATTTCAAATCTTTCATTCATTGAAAAAAACTTCGTAACTGTTTTTACTTGACAAAAACAAAAATAAGATTGCGGGCCGGATTAAACCCTTTTACGGGCCAGAACCGGCCCGCGTGCCTTATGTTGGACACCCCTGGTTTAGTCAGATAGCCCATTGAAAGGAATAATAAAAAGAAGGCGTGTGAAAGAAATATGCTAATTCGGTTTTATTTTTATATTATTGTCATTTTTTTCCTTGGTGTGAATGACAGTAATTGAACTGTAACTTGAGAATTAAAAAGTTATTTCATTGTCTGGATGGCCAGTTGAAATATTAGTCATTATTGCTCTTTGTTTGACATAATTGGTTTTGTCATTGTAATTGTTGTCGTTGTTGTTTTTGTAAACATTTTTGTAACTGAATTCTGGGAAGAAATAGGTCAAATAAAAAATGATTTTCTCGATAATGCTCTTTTTCTTTCTAGACTGGAGAACATGGTGATATTAGGTGTCAAGGAATAAAATAAAAAAAAAAAAACGTATCTTGAAATAAAATTTGGGGTATATACAGTATACGTTAGAGAAGTGCTTATTTTTTTGCATACCTTGTTTTTTTTCTCACAAACATTTGGATAGTTTCTATTCACACACAAAAAAAAACTCACAAAATTGACAGCAACAAACGTGCTTTTTTAAAATTGATGTCATGATTCTGTTGTAGGTTTAGTTTATCCTGTCTTTTTTTGGTATATGTTCAAAATGGAAAAAAAGTAAAAAATAAATGCTTAAAATATATCCAACCTAAATTTACGGGCTACTGCACATGTATAATAGTCATTCTGTATTTTGCTGACAAAAAAATTGATTTAAGCAAAGGATTTTTTTTAACATTCACCCAACACCACCACCACCAAAACAAACAAACAAACAAAAACTTTTTTTTAAGGAATCCAGACATTTAACCCCAAGTAATTTGGAGATATGAAAACACTGTACTGTTCTATTTGAAAGTGATATTTTACATTCAGCCACTAGATGTCGCTGTCGAGGGATTTTAACGTTTTTAAACATCGATTCACTTTGTGTCAATCGTTCCAAGCGATTCGATCGATCCCTTGTTTCATTTTTGCCACGATACCGAATCTTTTTTTAATGGAAAGAAATACAAATTACTTGGGATTAAATGTCTGGATTCCTTAAAAAAAGTTTTTGTTTGTTAGTTTGTTTTGGTGGTGGTGGTGTTGGGTAAATGTTAAAAAAATCCTTTGCTTAAATCAAAATTTTTGTTGTTAATTTAAACTGTATCCTGAATGATTTTGAATGTGTCTGGATGAGAAATATAAACGAACATCCATATTCAATTGCGATTTGTTTGAACGTCGCACCTGCACACCAATCAGCAATCAATAACAACTTTGCTAGCTAGCTGGATAAGTGCGCACGGAGATTTCGTTTCCGGGAAAACGATCAGAAACACGTCAATTTATTTATATTTATTTATTGTTTGTATAATTTTTTCTCCCCAAATATTTTTTTCCAACACGAATGGAATGGAACCCAAGTGGCACCAGCTAATGGCTTTCACAAAGTCAAACTTCGAAAAGATTTTATGAGGTAAGCTGAACGTTTATTATCAAACGTGTTGAGTGATTGGATAATTGTTTACGAGTTGAAATTATTGTAAATGTGTACGATGCTAAGCTTTATTGTCAAACGTGCCATATATGTACACACAAAATGTATATTTTCTACTGTCTATTGTCTCAATGAAATCATTTAAATATTTCGTGTGCTGAATTCGGCTGTCGATATTTAGACATTGTTCAGAAAGTCATAAAAAAAAAATCTGACAACTTTCGCACCAGCATAAAAATGTAAGATGTCCAACTCAGCTTTACTGTATGTTCAGAAGGCATTTGGTGGCGAAAAATGCTTGTAATATCTGTTAAATGGGATGAAAATTGTATGACAGGAAAGCTTATTTAGCAAGAAACATGAAACAAGCTCACTTTAATTGTTTTTGCCTCTAAAAGGTAAATTTAAGAAATCGGTATTTATTTTAATCCACACCATTCAAAGACCACTGATCTGTCAGCCACATAAGCGAGTTTTGATGCTCATTTTTATATCAGTCTGATTTTTACTTACGGTATTACCGTAATGGGATGAGCTAGAGGAGTGGAATGTCAGTTCGCTGTTACCATCAAGTGCTTTTTGCAGGTAACAACAGCCAAGGTTGTTACACTATTATTTTCAATTAAAGAAGCAGGCAGACTGAACCAACGTCAGAGTCCATACTTGTTCACACACTGGAATATTAAAACCTAGAGGATCGTGTAGACGTTATGACGTCTCCTTGCGATCCAATTAAGAGCGCACCGGTTAGAGAACACAGAAAGGTATTTTCGGCTTTATTAGCAATGGCGGTCTTTTGGCATATACGAACACACGATCATAAATTTGGTGGAACACGGATGAATGCTGCGCAACTTTGGGTATTCACGGTAAAATGAACTCCAACCGCATTGCAAGGAAAAGCAACTGCTTTGAGCACATTCAACATGACACTGGCGAGGCGTTCACTCACTGCTCATAACGTGGGAAATCTGAAACACGCTTAATGCACAACGCATATGAAAACAAGAAAGCATGAACTTTATGAAAGAGGAAATTAATTCTGTTTTGCTGTAGTTTTGCCATTGTTGCCAAAGTGTTGGCGAGTCTTATACACAATAACATAGAAAATACCAGAATTTGACCCCCAAATTAATTTCGGTATGATAGTAATTTTTTCTACTACTCTTGTAGTGGAAATTTAAAACATTTAACTGCCCTCGCTGCTAATTTTAAACCAAGAGCACCATCTAGAGGAGCGAAAAATAATCCTAAGTGGTAATGAGGCTTCATTTTCCCGTCACGACTTTTGTGGGCCACAAAACGGCCCCCAGGCCTTGCGTTCGGCTAGCAAAAGCTAAGTTCGGCATGTGGAGCGCCACAAACCGTGGTTGCGTTTAAAAAAAAAAAAAGCCGGACCTGTCGCCGCTTTGTCACGAGCCGCGCCGACTTTTCAGCCGGCGAGATATACTGCCCGGCTTGGGGGAGGCCCGTCGGGGTCCCCCGCCACCCAAAGGCCCTCCTTAAAAAGTTTTCTCAGGACTCGGAGGGGTCGTTTATTCCGCCGGCGTCTGACAGCGGCCATCAATCAAAGGCGTTATTTAGTATTCACCGGAGGCCGAGCGCCGGAGTGCGTCGCCGTTTGCGGGGGGGACCACACACACATGCGCGCACCATACAGGAAGAGATTAAAGCTTGGGGGTGTCACAATTGAAGGAGGCAGCGGGGGTGGGGGGGGGTGCTGAATAAGTGAATTCTCTTGGGTTTGGATAGCGGGCGGGGACGCTAATTTTGGACAATATTACCACAATATGGATGTGTGCCCTTAACATATTTGTGTGTTGTTGTCGGGGGGGGGGGGGGGGGGCTCCACATTAGTGGATCTTGGAATCTTGGGAGCGATTGGGTCTCCACAAAATAATTGAATCAATTTATGTTGTCATCATATAAAGACAGTCTTTCCATGCCGAAATTTGTACATTTTTGGCCAAAATGGGCGTGGCTGCCTTCGAAACGTAGAAAGACAGTATCTCCGCAGTAAAAATGCATGTTTTATTTTTGGTAAGAATAGAAGCATAAATTTGAACCTCCCAAATAGACTTTTATTTATTTTTTTGTAAACCCTAAAAGCAATTGCGCAGCCCAACCTTGTGCCCTTTCAGCCTATACGCAACAATGGCGGCTTGTTTCCGGAATGCGTGCGTCATGCTCCGTCAATGTCCGTGACCTGCCCACCCTCCTTCCACAGCAACAAGACGGAGGCGTTAACCTCCGTGACCGCCATCACGCCGTATCGTCATAATCCTGTCCCATGGCTTTGAATGAGCCCAACGAAGTCTAAAGGAATCTAATATTTTAAAAATCACATGTATAATAATGAGGAAATGAAAACAAGTATTATTTACTTTATTTATTTATTTATTTATTTTCCGGTTGACGTGTATGCCGATATTTTTGCTTGGCCGTTGGGGTAGTCCCACAACTAATTGACGAGCAAAATCATTAATAATTCCTTTTCTTTTTCTTTGGGAAACAGTGATCAACATTTTTTTGGAGTTTACGATGATGACCAAATGGGTAATCAAATAATTTTTTTTCTTTGTATGATCAGTTTGAGAAAAATTAAAAAAAAAACTTTCATTGAAGAATAAATATTTCAGCTGTCAAAAATATTGTATAATATATAATAAAAAATGTATAGTAAAAAATATTGTATTTTTTATTAATCATTGCAATAATCGGTAGAACAACTGATAAAATAATTAAGCAAAAATTTAGATTTTTCCAGGAGTGTAAATACCAATTTAAATTTGATTTTTTTTTTTTTTTTTTGAAGAAGAAAAATCAATATAACACTGTGAATTCACTGGCCCCCTCCCCTGTTTATGCCAAGCAACTACATTGAGCTAAGTTGAGGAGCTTCGTCCAATCAGGGCATAGACTTGTCTAATAGAAAAAAAAGTTTTTTTGACATCTGAAGATTTAAAAGAAACCCCCAAAAGTTAGATTTCTCAACAAGTAAAGCCGAAACACCAAAACATCTATAAAACACACCTTTTGATCCAATTATATCAGCAAGCAAAAATACTAATTTAAATTTTAAATTAAATCAATACAACACAGCCTTAAATCTCCTTAGATAAGCGTTTTTTTTTTTCACTATGACGAACTGAGTTGAGGAGCTTCATCCGATCAGGTCACGGACCGACAAAATGGCAGCCGTCTCTTTTCGGGACCAAACCGCGCCGGGCCAAGCTGTTTTAAAGCTTTTTTTGACATCCCAAGATTTAAAAGAAATCCCTAAAGCAAAACTTTAGCTTTTTCAACAAGTAAAGCCGAAACACCCCCCAAAAAAAATCCATATAACACAGCTTTAGATCCAATTATATCAGCACTATCACCTTCACCCCCCCCCCCCCCCTCCCCTTTTCATGCGATTAGCATGAGAAAGAATGTTTAACAGCCTCCGACGCCAAAGCAGCTCACCTCAAGTTGCGCTGTTTCCAAGAGGCGCCGGATGAATTATTCAACGGACCACTGGCACAAAATAGTTAAAGTGCATCTTTTAAGCAAACTCGCGGAAAAATAAAAGGAAAAAAAAAAAAAACCGCGGGCGCTGGCAAGCATCGCGGCGGCCCCTTTCAATGGCTGGCAAGGCGACTTCCTGTAAAGACGCCCCCGCCGAGGCTTCATACGCGGGATTTCTGTCAAAGTCAGCTTCGGCTCTCTTCTGTCCTACGTTTTTTTTTTTTTTTTAATTTAACAGCTCCGGCAGCCTTTCCAGTTAAATGGACTGTTCCATTATTGGAGAAGCATTTTAGCGAGGGGCTGTGAGGTGCAATTTAATGAATCTCTGGCACAAAGCTCCCATTCACTGGGCCCGACGAAGAATGGGGGCTATTTAGACCCAGTAGGGCTTTATGTCAAAGGCGGCCCCATAATAGTTGTCAAGCCGGGGCAGAAATTCCCACTGGCCTGGGAATGCACCAGAAATCAACTTTATGTCACCGGCAGATTAAGACACAAGCGGCCGCTCGAGACCAGAATGTTTTGGGGCCAAATGGCCGCATCTGTTTGGGCGCGCGCTTTTTCCCACAACGACCGGCCTCTCTCGTTACTGTAAAGGCTGGACGGAAAGTTCCGCTCGGTAGTCCCAACGGAACCGGAGTCTGCTTGCGAAGGGATGGGTTTTTATTGAGAAAAGCAGCACTGGCGTATTTTCAACATAACAGCGTGACGCAGTCGGAATTCTGCGGCGACATACAGTCATAGTAACATGCCCGATTGTGTTTACGAGTGGAGAGTGCCCCCCGGTGGCGAGTAAAATAGCATTTTAAACTAAATACTTTGTTAGCGTTCTGTCTCCCTTTTTTATTGGGAGATTTCCCCCTGGTGGCCAGCAAAAAATAAACTGCAGATAAGCCGCACTGCACTATAAACCGCAGGGTTTAAAGCGAGGGAAAAAAGTCGCGGTTTATAGTCCGAAATTAATTGAAATGAGGCGTTGGAGGTTTAAGTGTTCACATAAATTTTGACGTCAATATTATACTGTGCACTGAAATTGAATACCGTCCTCACTTATCGGTTATCGGCTATTAATATATTAGTATTTTATCAGTCCAGTCATAAACATGCTGGATACTGTGCAACTTGGAGTATTCATGGCAATAAGAACTCCAGCGTGTCGCGAGCAAAAGGGAACAAAAACTGCTTGGAACGCATTCAACGTTACGCTGGTGCAGCGTTCACTGACCGCTCACGATGTGGCTAATCTGAAAGACACTTAACCCGCAACAAATATATCATTTACAGATATGAACGCAAGAAAATATGAAGGCTTTCGGAAAGAAAGTAAACATAAACAGCAAGATCAGAATTCGTACGTCGTCTTTTCTCTCAAAAATATTCGAGACAAAAAATGGATGTTTCTTTTTCCAAGAAATATCAGACCTGAAACTTGGAGTGTTTTCCTACACAGTCTTCCTCAGAACTTTTAGTGGGCGTGAGCGCGCCCCAATTCAAATGACAGGGGAGTGTTTTCCAGCGAGGTTATTGTCCTTTGCTCAGCATGGAATCTCAAACAAAATCCCTCTGGGGATGCAGGTGGCCCCGGCACAAGCAAAGAGTTAAGTCCCGCGCTCTTTTGAAGGGGTAACCCCCCCCTCCCCCCTCCCCCCTTCTGACATCACCGGGTCCGGCCCCCCGAAAGATCCCTTCGCTACCCTCTCCATCTCCTCAGTGCGCTCCGGAATGTCGAGCGGCATCAGGGCGGCGGGGATTATGATCTGAGGAACCGGTCCGGATCGCGGCGGGCGAGGAATGGCCGCCATCATGAACCCGCAGTTCATGAATTTCTGCTTCCCGGGCTCGGCGATGGACGGGGGTCTCCTGGGCGAACCGGAGAAGGAAGCGGACTGCAAGGAGACCACCAGGGAGCTGCTGAGCTTCATGGATTCGGCCTCCAGCAACATCAAGCTGGCCTTGGACAAACCCGTCAAGTCCAAGAGGAAAGTCAACCACCGCAAGTACCTGCAGAAGCAGATCAAGAGATGCACCGGGATCATCAACGTGACCGACGCGGCGGGGAAAGGGCCCGCTTCCTCGCCCGCGGCGGGTAAAACCGTCCCCAAGCGCGACGGCGTCCAGGCCAGCCTGCAGAACCGCAGCCTGGCCGCCCTGTTTAGCCCGGCCAAGGAAATCCGCGGCGAGAAATCCAGGAAGCCGCCCCTGCGCCACCGCAACCTGCCGCCGTCCTTCTTCACCGAGCCGGCCAACTGCTCCAAGGTCGGCCCCGTGGCGGGAATGTCGCTACGAGACCTAGAAAGGGCCAACCCGGAGGCGGCCGACTTCCTGGACCTTTTGGGACCAGACTACGTCAGCGTGGCACCCGAGCAGGAGCTCTACCAAAACGCGCCGGGCCCCGACGCCGTCAATTACGACGCCCACCACTTCGTCGGAGGTCTCCTCTGCCCGGAGTCTTGGACTAGCTGTTCGCCGCCGCTCGGCAGGAAGCAACAGACTAGCGCCCAGCCGCCGCTCTACTGCCACCCGGAGGCCGCCGCCCCCGCGGGCGTGGAGGACAACGCGCTGTGCTCCTTAGCCTTCTCTAACTTTTTCACTGACTGCTCCGTACCTCAGGGCAACTACGACTTAAACGCCGACTACAACAGGACTCATTATTCACCTCTATGAGAAAAGACGGTGTTATTCTAGAACCACTTTTCGACACTTCTGTTCAAATCGGTCGCAACGCAGCCCGGTCGATCGCTAACCTACGCTAACGCAGAATTACTAGTGCAGCCAGTCAAACGACTTTTGATCCTACGTATAAAACAGCCTCGCAGATGGACCGGGAATATCGAAAAATAGCGATTGGGTGGGGGGGGATGAAGCCTCATGAAACACTTGTAATGCTCCTCTAGATGGCACTGTCTGAAGATGCAATGTAAATTCTCTGTTTTCATTGCACCTGCCGTTAAGTTTTAAACCTATCAGCACTACCTAGAAAAGTAAAAAAAATATATCACAAGTGTTTCACGAGGCTTTGTTTTCCCATCACTATCAAAAATTATATGGGGCTCTGTTCAAGACTATTGCTCCATTCCTAAGGCCGCAAGGTAGCCCATTTTTGTGTGTCGGAACACGGCATAGTTTTACGCAGTAGTATGGTCACAATAACAGTAAATATTTGTATGAGAAACACTTCTAACTAAAGGAAAACAGTAAGTAACGCTCTGACCTCAATGTCGTACTTGGGGACCGACGTAGTATTGATCCTTTGTCCTCAAAACATTAACACAAACGTTTCTAAATGCAAACTTTACTCGTATGCGAAATGCATATTTGAGTTTGATTTTTTTCCAATCACTTTTTTTCTCCCATCAATTTGAATTAATGAGCTATTAATACGAGGAGCTTAATGAGTCATTATCCCCAGACCTCAAACCAATAGAGAACCTTCAGAGCAAACGCTTCTGAAAATCAGTTAATGGGCGCCATCTTGACTATGTATTCTTAAGCTGCTGCGCTAACTAGTTCACTATGTGCCGTGGGGAACTACGGTAAAAAAACAGCTTCAAAATAATTTTGATGCTCCGCTAGCTTAATTGTGATCCCAGCAGTAGCACTGATGCTAACATTCGCGTGTATACGCGATCAGACGATGTTCAAATCAATTCAGTTCATGTCAAGATGCTACATTCTGTTAGCAGTTAGCATTCACGTTCACGGGCATAATTTTCTTTAGCATCTGAGCTTCGACTGCTAATAAATTCGTTCATTTTGTAGTTACCCAAATCGTGAAGCCGTTCAAAGAGTTCAAGCGTCAACAAAGCTCCCAGCTTCTAACGGTTTACCTGAATGTGTCTTTAATTGGTTGCATATGTGACAATATTCTGGAAACACTTGCTTTGTTTGCCCTTGACAATTCTTAATCAGTTAAATGGAAGATATTTTATTAATAGGCCCTGTTAATCAAAATCAACATATAGTAAATGTTTGCCATTTTGACGAAACTCTCGTGTGGAACTCTTTGAATTCTGCTTTAATTGTCAACGATCAACAAGAAAAAAAAATGACGTATCGATAGTTACTTTCAAGCTGTTTTTGATGCTGTACCGAGATAAAATAAAGCTGGTCTTTATTGCTGTGAAAATTGCCTGCTTTTTTTGTTTTTTTTAACCTCTCAGCTGATACAAATGACACGTTTGATTTAAATGAAATGCCACAACTGCGCAGTTCATTTAAAGTCACTCCAGTTCGAATTCAAAATAAGACTGAATTGAATTTTTTTCCATTGTGATATTTTGACAAGCTTATTTTTATATATAAAATACTTTCTGTTTTTTTGGGTTTATCTTCCATCGTTGAAAATGACCCAAAATTAGGTCAAATGCTTTTTTTTTTTTAGTGATGTTAATCTTCTTTAACTGAGTTCCGTGAGATGATTATTGGTAGATGGTTTTATTAAAACTGAATGCACTTGCGTCTATAAAAAAAAATCTTGATTCCATGTTTGATCCTAAATAAGTAAATGAGATTGAAATAAAAAACACGCCATTCATTCCCTAATTTCTGACTCCCTCTATCGCCCACTTTTAGAACTGCAACAAGAGCCTAAACGAAGACAACAAATTATTTTGTGGCTTGAAAACAATTGAAAAGAGCATTGAACATAATGGAAATTAAATTAACTATGAAAAATAACAATGCGTGTTCGTTGTGTTGGTATTATTCATGCACTTTTATTCCTTCAATCAATACGGCCGCTAATATTCCTTAAAAGGGATATTATAATATTAATAACAACTCTAAAATAATAATGAAAACATACATTTCTAGGGTCCAGAAGAACACATTTCGAGAGTACCCTTGAGGGACTTAAAATAATCAGATATAGCCACTGTGGGTATATTTATATACATTTATATGCTTTTAAATCACGGTTAAAAACTTTGCTTTTCACCCCATAATTTTAAGGGCTTGTCATTTTTTCCCCCCATTTAGTGTCATTAAAACCCTGATTTTATTCCCCCTGAAATGTTTTCAAAGTCGTAAATTGTTTCAATGTTCTTAATGTATGTTCTTTTAGTAGGTATCTTCATTTTCCCTGCTTTTAACTCGTGTTGTGTTGTGTGTTTGATTCTGTGAAACGCTTTCATTTTCCCTGTGTATAAGATGCCCATACATAGAGTATTTACTTCTATATTTATTTTTCGAAATATAAAATATATAAAAATGCTAAGTGTGGGCCCTTAAACCATAAAAAGTGAAACGGCCACTAGATGGCAGTAAAGCTCCGTATAAGACATTAAATAGCGCCTTGTGTGCCTGATTCCTTATCGAAGGAGTGTCACACATTCATTCTTATGTATAACCCGCTGTATATGGATATATTTTATTTATTTTTGAAATCTCCCACCAGCTACATCATGTCAAACAATTTTCAGCTCTAAACAATGTAATATCCACACAGGAGGCATATGGATTTTGTGACACGGGCTGACATTGGGATTAGTCCCCATTCTGTCCCTGTTTGATTTACGCCACAATGTTTGTCGAAGCGATTAACCAAAAACATCGAGGTAAACCGAGGCCTGAATCCAAGCTAAGTCGGTTGTATTTCGAGAGCGTTCAATCAAAATAGAAAAAAAAAAAAGATCTCAAGACAATGGCTCAAGAACACGGCTTGCTTTGTGAAAATTAAAGATAAAGAATGGAGCATGACAAAACTGTCCGTTGTTGCGGCGGGCAAAAAATGAAAGTATTTTATGGAAGACCATCATTGCGAAAATGAAATTCATGTCACTATTACATTCTCAGACATTCAACAGATGGCTTCTCGTCGATTTCAGGTTTGTTCGGTCGCGGGCTGTGTCAGTTGCCCAGGCCATCATTAAATATTCCTTTAGAGGTCCGCTTTTGAAACATTTATTTTTTTAAAATCTCATCAGGGTGTTATCACAGCAAGGGGAAAGTGGCTGACAGCTCCACTCCATTTCTTTCCATTACATTTCATGTCTGGCTGCCTTTCATTTGCGCGTGTTTTGGTCCTCGGGGGCGTTGCGGAGACGCTCGCCACGCCGACGACTTGACTCGCGTCAGGATCCGTGGCGCTCAAAAAGTGAGCCGCCATTTAAAGGCGCAGTTTGTTTGTTAGCCAGCGGGCTAACTCCCTCCTCAATCGGACTTCCAAAGTTTTGTCCTTTTACGCCTTTGATGAGATAATTGTGAGGTTTCTCTCATTTTACGCCTGTAGACGGTGACAAGTTTCTCGCTGTACGAATGTGATGAGGCGCATTCTTGCGTGCGTGTTGAAGAGTTACGTCGCTACATTTGTTTTATCATTTTACATCTGTAACGGGACAGTTACATGTCTTTTCGACGCTTAGGAAGTCTTTTTGCCCGTTCCTTGGTTCGTCCAAGCATCAGTTAGCCTGTTATCGGTTAGCTAATTTGTTCATTCTATCACTTAACTAGTCGGCTAGTCCGCTAATTTTTTTAGTCAGCTTTGTGATTTCGCTTGTTTTAGTAATTCACTCATTTGTCACTAGTTGGCGAGCTCGCTGCCAAGCTAGTTTGATTGCTTGCGTTCTCGGAAAAGGAAACCTTTAGAGGGCCAGTTTATTTAGCATTTTCACTTGTCTTTCAAGGCCGACTTTGAAACACCAGTCAAAGAATTTTCTGTTTGCTGACATAGTTTGAGCGCCGCTAAACGGAATGCTGCAAAAATTGCAGGCGAATCATTGTCATAAATCCTTTTAAAATGCATATCAAAAATTGTAATCAGAATGGTTTTGAATGGTCCAAAATTTGGACAATGATTGCTTGTGTACGCAAAATCTCGCACGTCCAGCTGCAATCATATAGAAATTGTCAGAATCGTTCCAAATTTTACATGTTTTAATAATCTTCTGGAAATTTCAGGTCCCTAGTGTTTTTTCCCAATGATTCTTTTATGATAACATAAAAGATTCATAGGAACTTCCATAATTTTTCCTACCTTTAGTCAAGCCCTAGATGGCCTCTAGCGCATCTTTCGAAATGTTGAATTTGTAAATTGCGGCCTGCAATTGAGTAAAATTGTGTTAGCATTAGCTTAAAATCAGTTAGCTCCCTGAGAACAAAATGAAAGAATGCATCCATCCCATCGCTCTGTCCATCTTGAAAGCTGTTCACTGAAGTCTGGGCCACGCATGGGTGGAGTCGGGATACAAGGCGTGTTTCGAAAAGTTCCTCTCCACGTAGTTGGTCACGCTCCGTCGGAGCAAAGAAGTTTCAAAGAAAAAAAGAATCCTGGGACCCCGGAGACAAATGGAGGCTTTTGGCAGGACGTTAATTCATCCCTGGAATATTTTAGATGCTCCAAATCTTTCCTTTGAAATTGTCAGCAACCTGCTCACACATCAGGACTGCATTAGCATTTTCTCTCAACCCTCCAATTCGTCCCCGGATAAAAAGATGAATCTGTAGTCGGCAGCTTATTAATTTTTTTTTTTTTGCCGTTTAACTGCTAATATTTCCACCGCAGGAATGAGGATGCTTGGTTTGCTGGAGGCATCGCGGTTCAAATTTGCTTTTCATTTACGTTCTGTTTACGATGACAATTACACGCCTCCCGAAAGAAATTACAGTTGTACACATGACATCCAGTACAAGTATCCTCCAATAATATTTAGTTTGGGTTCGTTATGGCCGAGTGCCGAGACATTTTCTCTGTCTCAAAAAAAAAAAAGTAATTTAAGTTGAATGTGCTTCAAGATTGTAATCTGTATTTTTTTCAATTTGAACAAGGATGACAACATAAATAGCTAAAATCGAGGGGGGAAATAAAGGAGAAAAAGTCAGATATGACATGACTGTTTACACTTAACAAAGGAACCAAAAACAAACCAAAAAGATGAAACCAAAAAGATTTAAACAACACGCTGTTAGTGCTCTTATTTTGAAAGTATTTCAATGAAATCATATACTATAACTTCATTATACATTAAGAGGACCTAATTTGAAATAAGCAAGGTCTTTAATGTACTAATCCATTTTTGAAATAATTGTTTTGATTAGCTATTAATCGTAATTTAAGTCGGTCTGAAGTCTTTTATGAACCTGACATGTTATTTATTTATTGGTATTTGGACAAAGAAACTGAATTTTTGAGACGGATGCGCTCACCACTAAGACTATGAATAACGATCCTCATAAATATCCCTGAATAATACAACATACAAAAATAAATTCGAACATTCAAGCTATTTCGAAAATGCTTTTATTACGCTTCCCTGTCGTCCGAAATTATTGTAGGGGGGATCTTTCATCAGTGAAATCCTGGCTCCCAATGATGTAAAAGAGAACACTTTGTAGTACAACCTGAGCGTCCCTAGAGAAGCATAATAAGCTTCAAGCTACGAGGACACAGGAAAAAAAAAAACAAAAAAAAAACGTCATGACTTGCCCGCGATTCGCTCCCTCATAATTGCAGGAAATTTACCTCCGGGAGTCAAGGACACCAGCCGACCACACAGATATCCGACTTATCACTGGGAAGGATCTAGGGGACGTCTATTTTGGTCGTCCCGTCCCACAGCGAGGTTCGGCCTCTGTCGCTTGGCCCTGAAGTAGACGTTTGATGGAATGCGTTTCGCCGAAACGCTCGCGTTTGAATCTAGCCAGAACAAACCGTCATTATAGGGCTGCAGCGAATTTTTTGTCCTCATATTCTACAGATATTTCTCAATATCTCATGACACATTTCCTTCTTTTACATGTCCAAATTTTCCATCATTTTTTTTTCACTGTGCTTAGCCGCACAGTACTTCCTCCACCTCTAAATCCATCTTCATAAATTTTGTCCTAAGAGACAAAGTGAAACAGCACATTTGAGTCAGCGCGGGTTGTTAAAAAGTGATCAGTAGGAACGGCAACTGTCGGGTAATCAGCATTAAAGTATACCGTTATTTACGTCTATCACGCTAAACTATAGGGAGCACTCCAGCGCTGCTAGCTAACGGCTAATTTATGAAAGATGTAGCCACAACCGAGCCTGGGCCACCGGTAAAAAAAAAAAAAAGAAAATCAGGCGCTGCTAGCTAGCAGTTAATTTATGTTAGACACACTTATGACAGCGCCCTAGCCACCAATAAACTTTGAGCGCTGCTAACTAGCGGAAATTTAATGCTAGACACCGCTATAACAGTACCCGAGACACAGCAAATACTCCAGTGCTGCTAGCTAGCGGCTAAATTGTGCTAAACGTTCAACCCAAGTCCGACTTACAGATTTGTAGGTCTCAATATCATTTTCCGTATCGAATACGTAAAAATCTTGAAAGATACTTCAAAATACATCTTTGCGATGGCGTGAGTTAATATAAGATTGCTTAAAGAAAGAAAGTGTCTTCAAAACCTCGCGAGCGCATCTGGCGTGATGAATATTTCCATGTATTGATATGCGCGGCGGCACCACTATTGACGCGGCAATAAGGCTTCATCTCAAATCGGCAGAAAGCTTCATCAAATCAAATCTCACACCAACAGCGTCTGATCTCCAACATGACTACGCATTAATGCCTTCTATTGACGCCAAACGACAACGGGACAATCTGCATACAGATTATGGAAAACGCTGGCCAGGTCACGCCCCGTTTATTCGTAAGAGGCGGAGAAATTGTCCGGTAAGGACAATAAAGGTCAAGTTGCCTTTAAGAAGGAAACCGAAGCGTACCTTTCGTCCAAAAATACAAAGCTAGTTGTGAAGAAAGTTACTAAGTTACACAACCCCTCGCAAATATTAGTCTCAGCTAATCGGTTAGTTGTTATGAACCATAATAACATTGGAAATAGAACTGGGCAAAATGGCCATACAGTATATAAAATCTATATATTATTTTTTAAAGTTGTTCTGTAAACAGTAATAGAAATCCTGGGTAAATATATGGAGAGGTTTTTCTCAAAAATATATTTGATGGTTATGTGTTTGAGATCCACAAAAATATTGACTATTTTCAGGTTTTTCAGGTCGACAAAAATATTTTTGTGATTTTTCACATTTGTCTGATTTCACAAAAACATTCACAATTTTCACATTTCTCAGGTCTATAAATATACTGACCATTTTTCACCGGTTCGTCAGATCCACAAAAATATGAACTATTTTCACGTTTTTCAGGTCGGCAAAAATATTTTTGTCATTTTTCACGTTTCCGCGCAGGACTGTAAGCCACAGGGCTCAAATCACGAGAAAAAAAAAAAGAGTGGCTTATAGTCCAAAAAATATGATAAATCATTTTTTTTTGTATTCTATCATCTACCTAAACTCCATCTCTCAAGTATATGACCCATAATGCATTGCTGCATGAGCACGTTGAAAAGCATGCGCTCAGGCGTTTCAGTGATTGCGCTGCGATCTCATGTTTAATGCAGTTTGTTTGTTTGTTTGTTTGTTTGTTTGCTTGCTCGCTGCGGGGACGGCGGCGGGGGGGCCGCGAGCGAAATGCATCATTGAACCCCACCCTGGTACCAATGTGATTGCTGCTGGTAGAACAGCTGTAAGCCATTTGTCTTCGTTTGGTCAATGAAGCGATTTTAATGGCGGCCGTTGGGAGGATTTCACCTGTTACGTCGCACATCTGTCTCGCGCGCTTTCACCTTGCGGCAAAAAAGCCTTTTTGATTTCTTTCAAATATTCTCCTGATTGGGATCATAAGTAGTCTTCATATATGTTATCTTTATTATCAAAACATTAGACACACACAGAGTCAAATTAAGTTTGAAAATACATCAAAACGTACAAAAACAAAGTGTATTTGTCGCGAATTTGTTCGTCATTCGAGATGATTATGATTTTAATCGGTTTTCACACAGGTAATAAACCCAACAAATATTTATTTAAAAGTTTAAATGATTCCTACGCATCATGTCCAGGCAACAATAATAATGTGTACAGATAAAGTAGATTTAACAAACTTAACATAGCTTGCGCAAAAAAATAGCTATTCATTACTTGTGCATAATTTCTTTAAATGCTAAAGTAGCTCAAAAGTCTCGTAAAATTCTTGGAAATCATAAAGTATTCTGCCACTTGCGCGTCCTCGATTTCACAATTTAGCTCATTTTCAAATGGATTTTGTTCTTCAAACGACAAATTCTATTTATTGTTCAGCCCTATTTGAAGCTTTTTTTTCAATAGTAGGAACTGATGATAAAATGAAAAGAAATAGAAATATTAGAACATGACACTACCATATTACACAGTTGAACATTACGGAAAAAAATAACTATCAGAAACACAAAATAATAGCCCAAAATATCTAAAAGCAGACAAAATAGGGAAAAAAATGAATCTAAATGATTCAAATTAAAAATGAAGAAATACACCAAAAAAATCCAGAAAAAAATCACATAAAATTACAAACAAAAAAATACTACGAACATTTCAATATAATAATCAATAATAAACTAATAAAAACTAAATATAGACTAAAATCCTGACCTGGGTAAGAGTGGAAAAACATTGAACAAAACTGAGTGACACCTACAGGAAAAAATAAATATCAGAAACACCAAATAATTCCCAAAATATCTAAAAGTAGCCAAAATAGGGAAAAATAAATGTAAATGATTCAAATTAAAAACTAAGAAATACATAAAAAAATCCAGAAAACAATACAAATAAATCTAGAAAACAATACAAAAAATCACCTAAAAAAAACAAAAACAAATACTATGAACATTTCAACATAATAATCAATGATAAACTAATAAAAACGAAATATAGACCAAAATCCTTACCAAATCTTGTGTAAGAGTAAAAAACATTGAACAAAACATTGAGTGACGCCTACACTTAAAAAACCCACAAAACTTAAGAAAGAACTATTTGAAAATCCCCAAATGCTCCAGGCATCCACATTCCTCACACACGCCCCAGGAACGTAGCAGAAAGCCGGAGCCTTTTTATTTATTTATTTCCCGGGAGCCTCCTCGTATTAGTATTGACGGAAAAGTACTTGAGGGCGCGCAGCTCAGGTTCTATCAATCCGGACAAATACGGCGAGCGCGGGCGCGCTCCTCGCCGACCTTTTCCCAACACATTATGATAGCCTCCGTGCTGAGAAGGTCACCCCTTCAGCCGGGAGGAGGAGGAAGAGGAACGGCACAATGGGGAGCCGCTCCTATTCAGGTGTTAATTAAAAAGACATCCCGACAAGAAAGCGCTCACAAATAACGGCCCGCTTATCGGGGAAAACTCATCGCCGCAAAGATTGGAATTTTACGGGGACGTAACGGCGATACCGCCGCTGCCGGGATTTCCGGCAAAATGCCCTCCCTGTTTTCAGAAGGTGCACATTGGAGTCCAAGTTTATGAAAATAAAGGATTAGTTGTTGAGGTGTTTTTTGTTCCGGTTAGCTAGCTAGCTAGCTAGCTTTTTCT
The DNA here is from genome assembly GCF_059441005.1 of Hippichthys cyanospilos. Classification (NCBI taxonomy): domain Eukaryota; kingdom Metazoa; phylum Chordata; class Actinopteri; order Syngnathiformes; family Syngnathidae; genus Hippichthys; species Hippichthys cyanospilos. Next base: position 2,346,794 of record NC_142379.1, read on the forward strand.
TCTGATTCACCTTCTGATTCTGCTTCTGAATCTTTTACAATAGGATTACGTATTACCACTACTTTTGATTCTCTTCCTGATTCTTCTTTTTCTTCTGATTCACCTCCTGATTCTGCTTCTGAATCTTCTACTTGTAGTTCTACTACTCCGCTACTGCTACTAGTTCTGATTCTTTTCCCGTTTCACCTTTTTCTTCTGATTCATCTTCTGCTCCCACTCTTCTTCTGAATATTCTTCTACTTGGACTTTTACTACTTCTGATTCTTTTCCTGTTTCACCTTTTTCTTCTGAATGTTCTTCTACTTGGACTAGTCCTATTACTTCTGATTCTTCTCCTGATTCGTCTTTTTCTTGTGGGTCTTCTTCTGAGTATTCTTCTACTTTTACTACTACTTCTGATTCTTCTTTTTGATTCTCCTTCTGATTGTTTTTTTCTGAATCTTCTACTTTTAGTTCTACCACTACTACTACTACTTTTTCCATTTCTTCATTTTCTTCGGATTCATCTTCCGCTTCTGACTTCTTAATATTCGTCTACTTGCACTATTGCTGCTACTCTGATTCTTCTCCTGATGATTCACATTCCGATTCTTCTTCTTCTTTTGACTTTCTCCTGGCTTCTTCTGAATCTTCTTCTACTTGTAGTTCTGCTTCTCTTTGTGTTTCTTCTGATTCGTCTTCTGCCTCTTCTTCTGACTTCTCCTGAATCTTCTTCTACTTGTAGTTCTGCTTCTCTTTGTGTTTCTTCTGATTCGTCTTCTGCCTCTTCTTCTGAATCTTCTTCTACTTGTAGTTCTGCTTCTGATTCTTTTTGTGTTTCCTCAGATTCGTCTTCTGGCTCTTCTTCTGACCTCCTAAATCTTCTCTTACTTGGACTACTGAATCTTCTTTTACTTGTACTACTACTACTTCTTCTTCTTCTCAATATTTTAGTGTTTGAACTCCTACTACTGCTTCTAATTCTCTTCATTCTTCCTTTTCCTCTAATTCTTCTTATTACTACTGCTTTTTCTCCTGCTTGTATTTTTATCTTCTGAATCTTATTGTGATTATTCTCCTACTTATTTTTCTCCTCGATCTACTTCTACTACTGCCACTTTATTTATTTATTTACCATAAGCAGTCAAAAAGTCAGTTGTCATCTGTGCCCCCCCCCCCCCGATGTCGGCTGCGCATGCCGTGTAAAACCTGCAAAGCGCTCATGCAGTCACACTTTGGCATCGGTACAGAAAAGCCTGTGGTAACTTTTTACAGCGTTGTGCCAGCTGGACTCAAACGGAAGCCTGGTGGGTCGCCTGGCGGATGGAGGGGGGGGGGGGGCTTTAGAATAAACCTGGAAGGAACCTCTGTAAAGCGCAGCTGTACCATCGCAAAAAAAAATGTCAACCAATTAAAATGCGGCCAGAAGCTCCATCTCGAGCCTCCGCGGCTGCGCGGCACTTTAACTTGAACTTTCGTAGCGCTTCTCCTCCCGTCACCGTTGCTCTCCCGAATGCAAATAAAAGCAGCTTTAGCGCCTTAGCCGTACCCCGGATGCAAAACGTGACATTTATGCGGCGGAGATTTAGTGAGTTTCCGAAAAGGTGCGCTAAGTAGCTGACATTAATGAAAAGAGGCTTTAAATGCACCGCGAGGGCCCCGTCCAACATGTTTCCTTTGCGCCATTTGTTTTATTTTGAGCTTTTTGAGGTTGTAATTAGATTTTGTGAAATGTCAACCTTCTACGGAAAAGACTTTACCGGCTCGGTGCATAATAACGCGCGGGACGCTTCTTTCTCTCTTATCGCGCTTTCAAACGTGATAATGAGATATATTCACATACTCGTACGTGTTAGCTTGACATTTAATATCGGCCAGATAACGCCGCGCCACTTTTGTGGCTTTTCACAGTTGCTTTGTTATCTATTGCCAATATTTAAATTAGCACCTCTGAATTAAATTGGGGCAACTTTGGGATCACTGTACCTTTCTGTTGCAGAAGCTGCACCGATTGATGTAAAAATGTGAAAGCTATGGATGGTATTTACTGAAGGCATTTTCAGGGGTTAGCGTACAGATGGAACCTGTTCTGATTACGCCAAATTATCATGATTTATTTTGCTAATTCGCCTCGGTAAAGAACACGTATGCGGGACGAAAAATGTACGCCATGTTCTTTGAACTGTTTAGCCCTACCAGCACACGTATGGATTATAGAATGCTCTGATTGCTTTATTGCTGTTCGTACTGCGCGTTTATGTAACGTTGTCTGATTGATTTATCATGCCAGCGTACGTAATGTTCGTATTCCGTCCCTGTTCCAGATGGAAATAGTCGGAAACTCAGTCAAGCGGAGCGCTTATGAAATGATTTTGACAGATTTTTAATCTGAGTGCACAAGCAAGTCACGCTGGATTATGTAATGTAATGTTTTTTGTTTTTTTGCGTTATGCGCTACGGAAAATATGGTACATCTCTTTGACTTGCAAGCATTTGCTAGCTTAAAGCAAATACACAAAGCGAAATGACGCAGTGGATATTTAAAAAAGATGTTAAATTACATACCCTACGGGTGAAGAGTGAGATTTTTTGACAGATATTTCGCCATTTGAGCCACGGAAATGGGAAGCGTCTTTTGCTAAAGCTACACATTTGCGTAAGCCTGTTTTGTTCAAAAGTGATCGGTATGTACAGCAACTTACAGTCGAGTCATTGACACGTTTTCCTGTCCAAACCAATAAATACGCTGAATTTTGATGCAGATGATTGGACAAAACTTTATCGATCAAAATCAAGTCACGACAATTAGCAAGCCCATTGATTTTTTTTTTTGGGATCGTACAAGATGGCGCTCAAAACGTGACTTCAAAAAGGCAAACGCATTGCATTGATGAAAAATCTGATCAACGAAACGTCTTCATGTTCACGCTAGTCAAACTCACTTCCTGTACGTATCGTTTTAAAGAATCCGAGTGGAACCCTAACCCTGACCCTAACATCCGACGTTATTAGATTATTATTTTTTTCAGTCCAGTACGCCTCATTGGTAGAAACGCCGGTCCAGTTCGAAAATAATACCAGTCGCTAACGCGCCAATGCAACGTCGAACGCCGAATCTCGCGGTGAAATAACGCGTCATCAAACAGACGCACGGAAAAGCTTGAGTGTGGCGTTTTTCTTTTAAAAGGCACAACCCGTGATGGCGCCCCATCGGTGCCACGTTCCTCCTCCATCGCGAGGTCTTAGCTCACGACTCTCATCAGTCGTACGGCGTTTGATGTTTCTTACACTAACCTCCGTTGTGAACTTGTCCGTCAGAGTTTGGAGTATAAATACACCGGCGCTGCTCTGCCGCACGCTGGGCTGAGCTGCTGAGGTCGATTTGCTATCCCCTACTCATCCCTGAGGTATTGATTTTTCTGTTTGGCGTGTTTGCACTCTGGTCATGTTTTTTTTTTTTTTCCTTGCTGTCCAAAAACCTTTTTGTATGAAGAAGCAGCCGTACCAAAATAGTGGGGATGAAATGAGTCCTCAAGTGATTCGTGGAAGTTGGATTCCCAAATAATGCTAGAGGCGTTTTTATCTGCTTCGGATACCCGTTTTTTTTTGTTTTTGTTTTTTTTTTCCCGTGCTGTCAGGAAGACCTCAAGCGAGATGATGAGCGGACTTCCTTTAACTCATGTTACAAATTGTGCAAGTTCTTTTTTTTTTCAGGTTGTGAAGCATTCAATTTTTAAAATAATTGTAAAAATGTTTAAAAACGTAATTAATTCAATATATTGTCAGTCGCAAGTCCAAATATTTATACAATTTTAAATACCTGAACAGTTTAAATAATAAGAAGGCTGTAACTCAGCCGTGTCAAACATTTTGTAACGTAAATATCGTAAATAATAAAGCCGAAGTTGTTGTTTTAAAGTTGTATAAACACACATCACGATTTTATCGGTCCGGCCTACGTTTTTCCCGCTATGCTGCCCGCACCCAAAAACGAATACCCCTGATCTTTGTCAAACCAGAAATTCTTCTACGCTGTGAGAAGATCTTTGGCGTTCTCAAAGCGTTTAGTCACGTCTGTCGTTTCGGACTTGTTTTCCTTCCGCCGATCGATTCTCCTCAAGAAAGTCTCTTAGGTTTCACGTGTGGTCTCCTTGCCCGATTGAACTGATCTCCCGCTTTCTGTTTATTGCGGCTGAAGCAGAAGCAGCGGCGTCGGCGTACTGACGACCATTCATACGCTCGCGGATCCGGTAAACGTTCCGTTACGACGGGCGCGCCGGTCGGCGAGGAACCGACCCGCCCGTTTGAAATCTGACATCATGTGATGGCGTTTGTTTGTCGCTGCTTTTTTCGGAACCCTACTTTTTTCGGAACCCTACGTTTGTCGTAATTCTCACTCGCCTTTCCGGAGAGCGAAAAAGCGCCGCTATTCGGCAACCCCAATCAGCGTAAAAATCCATTTAAACGTAATTATTTTCAAATTGTTCTCAATTGTAACCCGATGACGTAAAATTCCGACGGCTTTGCCGGATTCTGCGTGAAAGGCAAAGCCGGTCAAACGCCGGCTCTTCGCTTACGGCGCCGTCGTCGCGCTCGCTCCCGGGGAAACGATGGACCGGCGCGTCGTCCGGATACTCGCCGAACGATGCGCCGGCTCTAATTATGACTCAATTATCTGAATTATCTATGCAGAAAATGTGACAATCTTCTCCGTCTTTGGCATTTCTGTCACGATCAGACGCTTTGTAATTGAAGGGGCTTTCGGGGCCGCGCGCGGATCGTTGCTCCCGGCTGATTAAACGCTGATAGGAGGGACTATAAATCAAAGGCAACCCACCCGGCTAATTAGCTGTTGTAAGCGTTACAAGCGCTAAACAACCACCGGAGGTGCTTTCGCTGACATAATCAACTTATTCGCGTCGGATCGGAGCCGACCCCGCCGGAGGAAGCTCGGCGCGCCTCGGCGACAAACTCTTTGCGGACGTTATTCCCAAGGGCAAACGCGCACAAAAAAACGGCTAATATCAATTAACGAACGGACCGGATTTAATTCTAAGGCGTCTAAACCTTAATAAACCTTGACAGCGGCATTATATCAAACTATGAAGGACATGCTTTGACTTAATTTAATCACAGCAATCCGCCGCGGCATTGCGCCAATACAAAACAAGTCGGTTCTCTTTTGTGGGGCCGCCACCGGGGACGCAGAGGCGCCGAGATAATCCTCAAAAACAGGACCGCCAAAAAAAAAAAAAAAAGAAATCGATGGGCTACGTCGAGTTCAAGCTTGCAGCCAGAAAAGATTCACCTTGAACACAGTTATTATGTCGGGCCCGATACGGCCTCCTGATGCTAATCAAGCGGGTCCGTCTGAGCTTTAAGGCCGGGAGAAATGTGCTGATGAGAGATCCGCAATAAATGAAGCTTATCACCTAATGGCATCCTTTTGGTGACTTGGCGGAGAAAGCCCTTGCTAAATGTCACGGGCGGGGATGGGGTTCACGTACCAGGTAATTAGAGAGGATGCCATTAGTCGTCAGCGCCGCGGAAAGGGGAAAAACTCAGCCAACTTCAAAATAAAGCTTCCCTCCCCAAAGCGAGCTTTAATTTTAAAGTACATTGTGTCGAAATCAAGTTTAATTGCTAATCACGCTAATTGTGGACGCTGGAAATAGACGTAATTGCGAGGACATATTCGTCCGCGGCGGCTCTAATGTTAGCAGCTAGCATCGGCGAGCAGGACTAGATGCTAGCGATGTTAGCAGTTAGCGGCACTCAACTGCTCCATATAGGCTGGCGAGAGCCTTGGGATGACTTTTCAAAGGTGGTTTAAAAGACATACTGTATATGACTCAACTGGCAGTTGCCGTTCCCACTGATCACTTTTAGCAGTCTCGCGGTATTGACATTGAAAATAATTTCCTGTTTTAACAACATGAAAGGATAGAAGTTTGGATACAATTATTTAAAAAAAAAAAATCAGATTCATGACTACATCCAAAAATTGTCCTTTTTCCTAATATTTAATCAGGAGGTGGTAAGAATTCCACTGTGTTTTTATGCTTCACATGTGACAATAAATCTCTTTTTTCTAATTGACATAACTCAGGTATCAAAATAATTGCAGTTCGCAACTATAAAATTGGGATCGACCAATATCACTCGTAGACGAATCTGAATCAGCAGCATAGAACACCCGTGACATTAATAATAATAATAATAATTTCCTGTGTAATAAAATACAATACTATACCCTGTGATTCGCAGGTAATCATGGTTGATTAGTTTCAAATTGTCTGATTTATGGGTGGATTTTGTTAGACTCTCTTTTTGTCATTTAAAAAAAAACAACCCTAGCAATTTTGCTAGCATAGAATCCTCAAAAGCTAAATTCCTGCACAACTAAGATATTATGAACACTCGAGATTGTTCCACAATGTAGATAAGCGTAATACGTTAATTTCTGGATGAGTACATGATATGGCATCATAAAGTAACAGCGAACAGTACCCGACTCAACTTCGTGTGCGATCGCATACACGGATGGATAATAAAGTTCAAGAGGCTTCAACAATACCGCCGCGTTGATGAACCTCCCCCGAGGGCCGGGGTCCAATCCTGCAGTCTTTTTGGACACACGTGACCCCGGACCGGAGCTAAGTAGGCGATCGCTCATTCTGAGTAATGGCGCAGGTGAAATCCAAGTAAAGTGTGAATGCGGGAGGCAGATGTTAGCGAGCGGGTGCCAACGTTGACGCGCGAGCGACTCATTAAGCCAAACGAGCAGCGGCCCCGTTGCTAGCCTCTCGGCCGGCGACCGGGACGCGGCCAGCTGGGAGACTTCCTGTTTTGTTAATGGCTGCGAAAACTTTTCGGATACCTTCATAAAAAAAACATTTGCAGGAATCTGTCTTTTTTCTGAATTGAAAAGACAAAATTAACTGAATATCCTATTTTTTTCTAATTACCGCAATTCCCCAAATCATAGGTGTGGAACTCCAGTCCTGGAGGGCCGGCATCCTGCATGTTTTCCGGTTTTCTTTCCCCAACACACCTGATTCAAATAATTAGCACATTAGCAAGCTCTGCGGGAGCTTCGAAATGATCCCAATCATTTGAATCAGGAGTTTTCGAGGGAAAAGGTTTGAAAACATGTAGGATACCGGCCCTCCAGGACTGGAGTTCCACACCTGTGCCCCAAATGTAAAAGGCATCATTTTAGACGCAGTTTTAATTTTGGGGTCAAATTCTGGTATTTTCCATGTTACCATGTATGAGGTACTAACACTTTGGCAACGAAACAGAATAAATCTCATCTTTGTGAATTCTGCATATTTTCATGTTTTGGTAGCAGTTATATATTTGTCGCGCGTTGAGTTCCAGATTTCCCACATTGTGAGCGGTCAGTGAACGCACTCGCATGTGGTTGAATGCGCTCATCGCAATTGTTTTTCCTTTTCCTCGTGACACGGCGCTTTTATTTTACCATAAATACCCAAATGTTTTACTAAGTTTATGATTGTGTGTTACAGTATATGGCAAACGTCAAATCAAATGGAAGACCTTTGCGGTGCATCATAACTTTGACATGATCCTTTACATTTTATTAATATTCCTGTGTGTGAACAAGGATGGACTCGGACGGTGGTTCAGTCTGCTTGCTTCTTTTCTTGCAAATAATGCTTGAAAAAACTTTTATCTGCATCATGTCAGAAAACGAGCAAAATCGTTGATTTTTCCAAAGTTAAAAAGCCATCTCCACGATAATTTGATCATTAAAAATAAATATCGATTTTGATCATCGATTTGTTGACGATTAATCGTCGCACCCGTCGAAAGCACAAATGCGGCACCGGAGTTTCCCGGAAGCGACAGATGATGAAAAACATTGAGCGACAATTACCGTTAATGAGCCGTATTGAGGCGGCAAGGTAGCAGGCAAGCTGTTTGCAGCTGCTCGCCGATTCTGGCTGCGGGGGAGCACGCCATCCAGCTGGGCAGACGGCGAGGCGAAGCGACGGTTTACACCCGCGACCGATGCACAAACGACTTGCCAGGGAACGTCGCATTGGCGAATGCTCAGTGAATACAGACCAAGGCTGGTAAATGAGGGAATCGTGTCCATTGGCTAGAATCGAGTGTTGGCGCCTTCATCCCCCGCCAATTCCCTGAGCCTTTTTTTTTTTGTCTTGCATTGTCTTTGCACGCTGAAATTTTATTGGCCACAAAGATCTTATTACCTCCAGCTGTTTTTTTTTTTTCTGACTGTTAGCTGGAATATGCTACCAAACTCATTCCGCCAATACTAGGGCTGGGGAAAAAAAGTTGACCAAGTTGGGATTTCTTCAAAAATAGGTCAACTAAAAATAGCCGCCTTTAACCTACACCGGAACCTTGTTTGAAACGCCATTTGTTACACATGCCTTTCTTGCACATGTAAGCACTATTACAAAGGTGGTGAAGAGAAAAGAAAGAGAAAGACCCCCCCACCCCAAAAAAAAAAAAAACAGCATACCACTGCAGTATGGTTTAAAAAAACAAAAAACACACATGAAAAATCGTCTTGACACAGCTACGTTGCTTATCTCGGCGCACCACCCGGTGGCCGAATGGCTGGTGCTAGCATGCTAACGCTAATCACGACCGCAAGGTTGTTTGGGGGGGATCGGGTCGATTTGGCGCCCAATTCTCATTCCAAAAACGCAGTATTTATGAGCGCCGCTTCTCGTGTAGAAAATCGACCGGAGCTACACATTAAAACGAAACCAAAAAAACAAAAACAAAACTGTGACCCCGCCCGTCTCGCGTCGCCATCTGTTGTCATCATCGGGCAGCCGAGCAATTTCCCACAATAATCATATGACGGTGTGCTGTCACATGAATAACCACTGTATATCGCCCTCCATTGTGTCTCGGCGTAATGAATTTCACGGCGCAGGTGATGATCGCAGCGGCTGTGACATTTCTGATTTATTAATTTGACATCACGCCTATTCCCAACGTTCACAATATTGACTCATCAAGGCGCCCGGCAGGCCTTTTTAATCAGCGGGCGGGATTAGGCAGAGCGACTTAGATAAGACGTAGAGTGAGACGGGCCTCTCCCGGGGACCCTGAGACGGATGGCCCGGCCTCCGGTCTGGATGGAACGCCTCCATCGGGCCATTTGGCCCGGCGGAGCCCATCAATCAGGGCGGCGCCGGAGGTCCGGGCCGAGGCCGCGTAATGATGCGGGCGGCGCGCGGCCGAGCCGTCCCCGGCCGCCGAGGTGGAAGGGCGCGCCCCGTCCGGCGGTCCTTTCGCTTCCCCGCCGCCGCCGTCATCCATCATAACGCCGTACAACGGGATCCCCCTCCCCCTCTCGCAGGTTCGCTTCCACGAGATTTGCTCCAGCGGGCAACGGGTAAATGGCCTCGTAAAAAAAGACATACCTTTTTAATGATCATACATTTAAACGCCTCATTAGGGAAAAACTTGACGCAACGCCGGAAACTGAATAAATGGTAAATGGGCCGCTTTAATCCGACACCTTTTCTGCCTTCAAGCGACTAACCGCTAAGGCTGAGATACCGCCAGGTTTCTAAGGAGACGTCCGGCATTTGTCCGTCTGCGCCTTTCGTGCGAAACCCAGCCGGGTAAAATATTACCGGATACGTATTAGGACGAAGACACAGAAAAGCTCAAGGTCTCACTCATAGATCATTTCATTCCCAGGTCATTGAAATGATTGCAACTGGACTTGTTCTCGTTCCCTCTGGAGACCACAAAAAGCAGCGTTTTGGCAAAAAGTACTGTATTTTCTGGACTATAAGCCGCACTGGTCTATAAGCCGCATTAAAATGATCGCAACTGGACTTGTCCTTGTTCCCAAAGGAGACTTTTCAAGAAGCAGAGTTTTGGCAAAAATTACCGTATTTTCCAGACTATAAGGCGCACCAGCATATAAGCCGCAGCAGCAAAATATGAGCCAAAAAGTGATTTTTGTCACGGATAAGCTGCACTGGGCTATAAGCCGCAGATAAAAACAACAGATCTTTACGCAAAAAAGTAGGATATGAAATGTATAATTTTTTTTAGTTTCGTTTTTTTGTAATTGTCTGCCAACTGCAACATCCTCCGTTTTTTCCTGCATTTTCAGTCCCAACATATTCACGGAAAGTAAGATTTATCTTGAGGTTGGTGGTGTTATGACTTTGAGTATTACTACATTGTGATTGAAAAAGTTTTGAAATTTGTCATTAATTGAGGGTGCGCCCTATAATCCGATGCGCCTTAGATATGGAAAAAGTTTTGAAATTTGTCATTAATTCAGGGTGCGCCCTATAATCCGGTGCGCCTTATATATGGAAAAGGTTTTGAAATTTGTCATTAATTGAGGGTGCGCCTTATAATCCAGTGCGGCTTATATAGGGAAACTGTTTTGAGATTTGTCATTAATTGAGGGTGCGCCTTATAGCCCGCTGCGCCTTATATATGGATCAATATTTAGATTGGGATTCATGGATGGGGAATGAAGTGATAAAGTAAGCTTTACCTGTTTCTTTTGCGTGTTTACATTTGAACAAGGTAGCTCATCTTGACATTGAGTTATTATGATATTGAGAGTTATTATTTGAGTTATTATTGTTATTACTTTGAGTATTACTACATTGTGATTGAAAAGGTTTTGAAATGTGTCATTAATTGAGGGTGCGTCTTATAACCCTGTGCGGCTTATATAAGGACTTTTTTTTTTTTTTTAAGTCATTAATTGAGGGTGCGCCTTATAACCCGCTGCGCCTTATAATGCGGAAAATACGGTACTTGGACGTTTCACCACTACACCCTATTCTATTCTATTCGATTGAGTGAAGCTGGGAAACCCGCCATTAGCAGTTTTTTTTAATCAACCGCACGCTTCCGAAAGCTTCCAGCCGCCCAATAAAAGTTCATTAAAGTCCATATTTTATTCCTCATCATGAGCTTTCCAGCCCTCACGCAAACATATTATGGCGCTGGCCGAAGGAGCTCTTGCGAGCCCCGTAAAACGCATCTCATCAATACAAATGGAAATCTAATGTCCGGTATGGATCGGGCCAGCGGAAGGTCAAAAACGAGCCGTGCAAAAAGGTACGCTTCTAAAGACGTCTGTGGCGGAGTTTCCCCGGTGCCGAAAAATATCTGTGGCCGCCTAATGGGCTTCTTCACTCCGGATCGAAAATCCGGGCCCGGTTCCGCCGCGTAACGAGACGGTATTCGAGCAAACCCGGGACTTTTGTCGTGCGCGTTTAACGCCGGCCGCGGCCTCGCAGGCAACACTTGGCGCACTCCTTCTATTCCAGGCACAACGCCGCAATTATTTTGGTTTTGGCTTTATCGCGCCATAAATTGAGTTCAGGGTCAGCGGGGTAAATGAGCGCTGACAAGTGGTTTATGAATCCCGCGCTTGTCTGCGCCAGACCTTTTGCTGTTTGGATTTGCACCGACGCCATAATGAAGGATGCTGAATCAACTAAGCGCTTTCCCATTTTGCCTATGTAATCAATGTTGAAAAAGGGAGGGAAAAAAATCAAAAGCGTGGCGCGCTTGAATGGCTGATAATTGCTTTTTGTTCTAGGCCGATTATTAATAGGTAATGGAGGCAGAGCCCTTTTGATGGAATCCACAAATTGGATTTGGGCGCCGGGATTTGAGCGGCTTTATTTATCATTTCGCATTCCCGCGTATCCTCATCTGGATTATTCCGCGGCATCATTAAGAAATATGACTTTTATTCATTTCATATTGATTGTTTCCATTTACGTGAGGGCGGGATTTCACACCCGATGAAAAATTTTCACAAAGCCCCATAAAACCCTTGATTGAGCGATAGTGTCGCCGCCCCCTTTTTTTTTTCTCCCCAGTGTCACATCTTGTTAAGCTTCGACCGTATTTGGGCATCTAATCAACTCCGCCTCCTAATTAAACAATGCGTTATAACAGTCACTTTAATTATGCCGACATTGTAACTCGCTTTTAATTAAAAACATTCTTCCACACCCCCGACGGGGGTCTGCCAACTGCAAAAGGCCATCCCGGTACGCTTATTAGAAGTTCACCGTCGCCGATTTGCGGGAAAAGTTCAAGGTGACCTCGGAAACAAGCAAATTCAAATCACTTTTGCTTCCTTCCCGTCTTGCTACCAGATTCCTAAAGAAAATATTTTTAAAAACGGCCACGGAAATTGCGGGGTTAATAGCCGGCTTTTCCAAAGGGCGCCGAGGGTGCGACGTCCTTTTTGCTAAGAGAGCCGCGTCGGCCCGAGACCGTTATTAAGACGTAATGAGGTTCCGGCACATTACGTACACCTCTCTGTGTCATTAGGTCCCGTCGGGCGCCGAAACACTCATTTTGCTAATACGGACAAACCATTCTTCATTGACGAGGCCGGCCCCACGCGGTCGACGAGGCGGCGCCGTTGCCTCGCTTTGGGGATCAAAGGCGGAACGCCGACGTCTTCATTACATTCAAAATTGGAATCGCTCCAAGTTTGAGCAGCGCGACGATCTCCCTTTCAGACGAGGCTTCAAATCTATATGTTTGCGGAGCAGTTTTGCGGATGATTCGTTTGAGAAGTAGCTTTCTAATTTTGTGGAGCATGTATTTATTTATTATAACTGTAATTCTTCAAATATAAGACACATTTTTTTTCCCCAAAAAATGCAGGCCCAAAGTATGGGTTCGTCTTATAAATGTTAACGTAAAAATTTGTTATTTTAAATTCAACGCCATGCATGGAAGATTGGTTTTGACGTACAGATGCACGTTTTTATGTCGGCCGTATTCTTACTTACGATAATTACCGTATAGGGACGAGCTAGAGGGCAAAGGTCACGTGGCTGCGAGCAGAAAGCGGCTCATGTTAGCTGAGGCGATATTTTTGGTAAAAGAAGCGAGCGGACTGAACCACCGTCCGAGTTCATCCTTGTTCACGCACAGGAATGTTGCTAAAAGCTCATGTTAGCTGAGGCGATATTTTTGGTAAAAGAAGCGAGCGGACTGAACCACCGTCCGAGTTCATCCTTGTTCACGCACAGGAATGTTGCTAAAACTGGGATTTTATTGGTCACGCCCACTTGGGAATAGATTTTCCTCCATGTGGCCCACAAGCTAAAACGAGTTTGACCCCCCTGGTTTAAAGACTTAAAAAAAACAAAAAACTGAGCAATATCACACAGGAGGGATCAACGCCAACATTTTTTGAAACGGATTCAATTTTCGGTTCAGTCGTCGTGCAGACTTGATATTTTCCCCAGATGTTCATAGTCGTCCACTCCACAACGCTGTCCCTGTCTCCATAAATTTTTTTTCCGCCACGTGGAAGGACGAGATGGGAAATAGTTCCGCTGAGTCCGCGCGTTTTGTCTCAATAAACCGGGATACAATTTGTACCTTCCCTTGGGGACGGATCAGTTATAGGGGTTCGGAAGCACCAAATTTGAACGCGGATAAAAACCGGAATATCTCATCAACCGCCGATGTCTTTTTACAGTTAAAAAAAAAAAAAGACATTCTGGACACGCTGTAGTATTTCCAAAGTGTGACCCTCCTGTGGCGCGATCACAAAACATGCTAACCCAGCTAACCCTTTCAAAGGATTCCCATTGTGATTTTTTTTTTTGAAATGATACATGAAATATGAGGTGGCATTCAATGTGGCAGGCCTATTTTGCAAGCGGCTATTACATCGGTGCAGGTAGCGTGGCTTCATTATACCACGTGGCGGCAAGTGGCAATTATTTCAAAAAGGGCTAATCGACCCATGATTACTACGCAGACGTCCCGTTCCCCGGATCAAAGACACGTCGATGATTGCGGGCGCCTGCTAGTTCATAAACCTTTTCCCTGCGCATGCCTCTTTTGCATTTTAAGAACAGCGAGTGATAAAATCTTCGATAAATATTCTATAAATAGAATAGTGTGATGTAATGTGTTATGTTGTAATGTAAATTATAGTGGATATGTATGAGGATAGTTAGTTGGGTGTATTAATACTGGTGTAGTGTATGCATATACGGGATATTATTAAGCATTGTCATTGTTATAAGGATATGTATGTAACTAGAATATTGTTGTAATTTAAATTATAGTGGATATGAATGAGGATAGTTAGTTGGGTGTATTAATACTGGTGTATTATATGCATATACAGGATATTATATTATTATATTATTAAGCATTGTCATTGTTATAAGGATATGTATGTCACTAGAATATTTTTATTATTGTAAGTATATCTTTATGTGGATTTTTAAAATGTGTATATATTCTATATAATATTTAGTATATGAATATTTATTTATTAGGAATTTATTCATGATTATATATCCTGTAATTATATATAAAGTAAATTTTTATGTCTGTGTAGAAATACTAGTACATCATTTATTACACCAACACTTAAAGGGGCAGCGTGTGAGATTTTCATTAAAAAGGAATCAATTCAATGATTGTAAAATTCAAAAATGAATGTGTTCTTAAAGACCAACGGTATGTTTTAAAAATCGTCATAGGTCTAGTTATCATGAAATTATATTACATGGGGGTGTGGCACTTTTCTGGAGGCGGCCATGTTTGTTATAGCTATGGACAATGGTATATTGTTACATTGTTATAAGGATATGTATTTTATTATTGTAAGTATATCTTTATGTGGATTTTTAAAATGTGTATATATTCTATATATTTAGTATATGAATATTTATTTATTGGGAATTTATTCATGATTATATATCCTGTAATTATATATAAAGTAAATTTTTATGTCTGTGTAGAAATACTAGTACATCATTTATTACACTAACACTTAAAGGGGCAGCATGTGAGATTTTCATTAAAAAGGAATACCTCCAATGATTGTAAATTTCAAAACTTGCACATGATTATGTTCTTAAAGACCAACGGTATGTTTTAAAAATCGTCATAGGTCTAGTTATCATGAAATTATATTACATGGGGGTGTGGCACTTTTCTGGAGGCGGCCATGTTTGTTATAGCTATGGACAATGGTATATTGTTACATTGTTATAAGGATATGTATTTTATTATTGTAAGTATATCTTTATGTGGATTTTTAAAATGTGTATATATTCTATATATTTAGTATATGAATATTTATTTATTGGGAATTTATTCATGATTATATATCCTGTAATTATATATAAAGTAAATTTTTATGTCTGTGTAGAAATACTAGTACATCATTTATTACACCAACACTTAAAGGGGCAGCGTGTGAGATTTTCATTAAAAAGGAATCAATTCAATGATTGTAAAATTCAAAAATGAATGTGTTCTTAAAGACCAACGGTATGTTTTAAAAATTGTCATAGGTCTCGTTATCATGAAATTATATTACATGGGGGTGTGGCACGTCTCTGGAGGCGGCCATGTTTGTTGTAGCTATGGACAATGGTAAATGCAGCACCTGCAGCACCCCCTGCTGTCCGTCATGAAAGACGGCCTAAATCTTACGCACTATCCCTTTAAAAGGGTAAGAAATTTTAAAAAATTCTACTTCTTCCTACTCCTTTCCGAACAGAGTACGGTTTTAGTTATGTTTGACTTTAATTTTTATATTCTTTTGCACGTACAAACCATATGTATTTTTATACGCACTAAACGTTGGAAATATATCGGAAATAAAATAATTCATCATGGGAATCTTATGAAGATTTATCCCAAGTAAATTCGGAGTTTGGGCGTCGAGCTGGGAACGGGAGGCGGATTTCAAACCAATCAGGGACTTTAGTGGGTTTTTTTTTGTTGTTGTTGTTGTTTTTGTTTTATTGAGGTGAGCAGCCTCCACGCGGCAGGTGGCACAGGCCCACGGCACTGGCGCAGGACCGTTTGGCAGGCCTGCAGCTTCCTGGATTCAACAGAGTGATGTTTTAATGAGCCCGCTGTAAACACTTTGGCAGGGGGGGAAAAAAAGCCGGGCAACATGTATTTGCATGATAATGCTTGGCGACGCGCTTGTGATGGAAAATACACTGAAAGGAGAGCAGATAGGGGACCGAATCGTCAATGTTATTTATACAGTGCCACATCACAGCACGGCAGCTACGAGAGTGGCTTTTATGCATTAACCCCTTCATGCCTGGATTTAGTTCCGATAAAAAAATATCGGCGCATTTTTTGCGTCTGTTCGAGTCACCCGATTTTGAGCATATGCCCATACCGACTCACGGTTTTGTATTTCCACGGTAAAAACGTGCATCCAAATGATCTTTACGCAAAACATCCGTAGCGGAAATTAGCTGCTAGCTAGCAGTTGAGATAGCCTCACTTGCAGTTGCTACTGGTCATTTTTCAACATACAAGGCTAAGTCAAATATTTCACCGTCGTATTGAATAAAATATATGGTCAGAAAACTTATTTTTTTGCGTCTGTTCGAGTCACCCGATTTTGAGGATCTGCCCATACTGACTTCCGGTTTTATATCTCGACGGTAAAAACGTGCATCCAAGTGATCTTTACGCAAAACATCCGTAGCGGAAATTAGCTGCTAGCTAGCAGTTGATATAGCCTCAGAGAGCAATTGATTTTCTTTTCGGAGGCAGTTTAATAGCGATGCTGACATCCAGATACGCTTGCAGTTGCTACTGGTCATTTTTCAACATACAAGGCTGAGTCAAATATTTCATCGTCGTATTGAATAAAAAATATGGTCAGAAAACGTATTTTTTTGCATCTGTTCGAGTCACCGATTTTGAGGATTTGCCCATACTGACTTCCGGTTTTATATCTCGACGGTAAAAACGTGCATCCAAGTGATCTTTACGCAAAACATCCGTAGCGTAAATTAGCTGCTAGCTAGCAGTTGAGATAGCCTCAGAGAGCAATCGATTTACTTTTCGGAGGCAGTTTCATAGATGGAAATGAGCCATGCTGATATCCAGACACGCTTGCAGGTGCTACTGGTCATTTTCACTTTTTGCGGTACCTGCGAATCTATGTTGTACATATTTGTCTGACTTACAGTACATATAGCATGATAGCAGATTCTGACGGTACGATAAAAACGATAAAAATAAAACTATCACGGTATTGAAATGACAGCGCCGAAACATACAATTAAAAAAACCTGTACATTTCCATTCTTCTTTGTGGCTGAATATCCATTTTCCTACATTATAAAAAAGTTTATTTTTAAACAAAATATATAATATAGCCTTTTTTATAAGAAATGTTTTCCAAGGTAAGTTATAATAACTATGGAAATAAGATCGAAACTAACCTTCAGTGAGCAACACGATTTTGCTCACCAATAAACGCATACATGAAATCTTTCAGATTGAACACAAACATTTAACTCATTCAATGCCACGGAAGAATTTTCCCCTTTTTTTTTTTTTTTTTTTTTTTTTTTTTAAGAGTACGTACATTCAATCCCAGATACTTGAGTCTAAAATTGCTACTTAGGTACATTAAGTACCACCGCATACCGTACTGAAAAATGCAATGCGATTCACAAAATGACCCTTTTTTTAAAAAAAAAAAAAAGGTCTTTTTTTTCGCGCACAAAATTAACGAGAGACATGCATTCCTTTGAATCATTGCCAGTTATCCACATTGATAACGAAGGAGAAACTTGATACTAAATCACCGCACTATAAATCCGCCGCTTCATTTATAGTCCCCGTGATTTATTGTGAGCAACATATGTGAGACTTTGTGTTAAGAGCACAACACGTGAACCCATAGAAAGCAGATGTGGGAAGGTGTCATAAAAACCCGGGAACGTGCGTGGAGAAGGTGTGGAAATGACAGCCTCCGTGGTGGAAGTGGAATGCGGCTCACTCGCTAACGAATGAGGCTAAATAATTGTGTGTGTGTGTGTGTAGGGGGGGGGGGCTAATTATCTTTCTGGGAAGTGGCCACTAAAAAGGTCTTCGGTATCAACGTGTGCCTCCAGGCGTCCACCATCACTGCGAGTTTCTCCATGTAACTAGCCGATTCATTTGCAATTCCGTCAGTGACACGGACCCTGCAAGGAAGAAGGATTTTCCCAGACAAACAAGAACAAAATGTAACTCATGCATCAATTTATCGAATAAACTGATAAAACGTTTTTTTTAAACACGTTCATGCAGCTATTCCATCCCAGGTACTTCTTCTTCTTCTTATTATTATTATTATTTTGTTTTATCAGCCATTATTAGACCCCCCCAACACACACACACACTTGAAAGATATCGAGAAAAATATAAATAAGTACTAAAGACTAAATGTTAATATACGTCTATGCGATTGAATACGTTACTTAACCTTTAATTGAATTGTGACTTTCCTTTAGCTAAACATTTGGAAAAAAAAAAAAGCTTGAATGCTTAAAAAAACAATTTTTTGGGGGGGAGTGAATGAGTTAAAATCTACGACACAGCATTTTGTTTAATTATCAATTGCTGTTATTTTGTATTGCCAAGTGATTGTTAGAGCTGTCCAAATCGATTAATCGACAACAAATGATCAAATTCCTCAACCGTCGTTGAGAGCCTTATTGTTGAAATTTCAGCCTCTCAAAAGGATTTTTTTTTTTTTTGCAGGCTTTTTTACAAACAGAATTATCTTTTCGATAGTCAAAAAAAGACATTTGCAAACATATGCTTTTATTTTGAAAACAATGACCGAATGTAAACAGTTTTAAAAACATTTGTGTGACATCGCTTTTAGCTTAAGCTAAATACTTTGTTTTTTAGCTGTTTTTTATTCTGAAACGCTATGGAAAAAAAATGGTAAATAAGCGTAGTTGAGAGGAAATGTTTTTTATTATGCAAAATAAACTTTGACATTATTTGATTGGGATAATGGATACCATAAACATTTATCAAAATATTCAATCGCGATAGCCTTTGTGATAATTTTGGAAATTATATCCGATTAATCGACAACGATCAACGAATGAATTGATGATTAAAATAATCGTTAATTTGCGGGCCTAACCTGATTTTATGTACAGTTCACTTCTGGGTCTGAGTGTGGTAATAAATGGTTTAAAATATCTTTTTTTTTTTTTTTTTTGGTTTTGTTTCAAAAAATATGAATTCTGACAATCCGACACGCCTCCCGCGGCTGCTTTCACTTGTAACTGGAGACGAGGGGCCGCCGCACGAAACGCGCTGATTACCAGTCAAATAATGGCGCTAATAATGAAAATTTCTCTGCGGTTTTCTTTGAAATATGGAAAGGTGTTTATTGAAATGAATTTCACAAACAAGTCAGCTCGCATGTACCTCACACAACGCCGCCATTCTAGCAGATTTCCCGATGAGGCCGAGCGAGGTTTGGGCACGCTGTTCAATCAGCTTTTTGATTCTTGTGATAAAAGAAACGTCCTCCATTTTCAAAGGCACCTCGCCACTCTAATATGCCCTCTTTGGTGCATCGCATGCGCGCCGGATACTTTATTCCGGGGCCGCCCCCCCCCCCCAATGAAGCCCCGTCGCCGAGAGGCGCGCGGCGGCCCCGCCGACTCGTCTGAGCGCGGCGATTGTCATGTCAAAAGTGACAAGGTGCTGATTTGCCCGCCTGGCACTGAGCGATTGGACATCCTGTTGACAAATGGGCAGGCCAACAAAACTGGCAGGATGCCGGCGAGAAAAAAATTCCTCCCAGGCCCGAGCGTTGGCCTCTCTGTTATCGCCGCCGTTTGAAATTCACAAATTTACTGATAAAATAATCTTTCTGTTGGCGGCGGCGGAGGCGCAATATTCCTTCCGGCGCCGATGCGCTATATGCGCCGCCGGGCTTTGTTTTTATTATTTGCAGCAGGCACTAGATAAACCTCAGCTTTAATTTTTCATCGAAAACATTCAATGCGAAAAACGTCACGGAAAGAGGCCGAGCCCGACTAAAGTGATCAGTGGGAACGGCAACCGTGTCACGTGATTCATGGGGCTTTTGAGTGCTGCTAGCGTCTGCTTTTGCTCACTGCTGCTAACGCTATTAGTCACCGATGTCGGAGGCGCACATTGTGTTATGCGTAGCGAGGTCTTAATTTTAAGCATTTTTAATTAGCGTAATAAAAAAAAAAAAACGGATTATAAGGCGCACCCTCAATAAATTTTAAACTTTTTCCGTATATAATCCAATCCAATCCAACTTTATTCGTTAAGCACTTTAAAACAACCACAGCTGACCAAAGCGCTGTCCAGAGAAATAAAAACATCGTAAACAGACGCGACAACTCAAGGACATAAAACGCTAAATCTGATAAGACAAATGAAGTAAGGGTCAAAAAAATACTAAAATGAAGGATAAAAAGAATAAAAATGATAGGGATAAAAGAATAAAGGAATGAAATGAGATAAAGTAAATAAGGCGCACTGCATTATAAGGCGCAACAGTAGAAGCCGTCAAACTTTATTAGTAGATTACAAAGCAGCTTTCTGAGAACTCCATTCACTGCCAAAATGAATAAACAACTGCCTTATGTTTTATTTTATTAGTATTTCCGTGAGAGGTTATCTTTTAACAGCAAGGTATAACATGCAGTGCAACATTTATATCAGGGAACTTTTCCTCCAGTGCAATTACAATATAACAATAATAACTGAAATAATAACTCTAAACTCAAAAGCATAATAACTCAGTGTCAATATGAGCAACCTTGTTCAACTGTAAACACACAAAAGAAACAGATCAAGCTTACGTTTCGTTCCCCATCTACCAATCCCAATCTCAAGATCGATCCATATATAAGGCGCATCTGATTATAAGGCGCACCATCAGCTTTATTAAAAAAATGAAGGCTTTATAGTGCGGAAAATACGGTAATCAAAACACATTTTTAATACAAAAAGTCAGTAACAGTATGCCGTACAAAATTGAATCAAGAATACGGTCTCAAAGAAATCGTAGCAAAGAGGACCGACGTGCTCCACGCTGAACTTTATGGCCGCGTAAACCTATCGTAGTCTGCGACTAATAATTATACGAGAATACGCTCCCCTTTTAAAGCCGTCAAGGTGAAAGGAAGGCCAAAGTGTTGGCGAGCGTGCGCGGCGGGTACGGAGGCTCCGTAAATGTCAGAGCGTCTGAGGAAGGGAGAGTGGAACTAAGTGGGTCAGCGCCTGTCATTACAAGGCTATGCATGTAAAGAGATTAGAGCCGCAAAATGCAGATTGCGTGCCCTCCGTCCGACGGCGTTAAACTCAAACGCTCTGCTCTGCTAGACTTTCAAAATATCAGCGCAACACGAAAAACGGTCAGTGTGCTTTCACCCGTAGGCCCAAGTAAAGGTTTAGCCGATGGGTGGCGTTTACGTTCCCGAGTCACCCTCATTCACCCAAAATGGCTGCTCTAAATCAAAACGCCTGACTTCCTGTTCAAATTCGGCCATGGATGCTTCAGGCTATTAATTTTTTCAATTTTTATCGTAAACATATCTACCTAATTTCTCCTTATTTAGTGGAACTGCTCTCTAGGATAACTATTTCGGCCTTTCCATTAGCGTCATTTCAGTTGACCCCCAAAATGGAAAGTTTGTTCAAAAATTAGCATTGGATCATTAGCGAGCTGTTTTCAACACTTTTGATTGGATATTATTAGGTAAAACAAACAAACAAAAAAAGTAATGTTCTTGTGGCCCAATGCCAGCGGTATAGTTTTAGTTTACTTTTTTTCAAACCTGTTCACAAGACATCCACTAGGTGGCGCCCTCGTCTAATGCAAAGGTGTAGTAGTCATATTCACGCCAGAAAACTTTTACGTTGCTTTTGACGCGATGTTCTAATGAACACGTATATTACAATTGAAATGTAAATATTCTGTTCTAATCCAACTCACTTGACTGCCCGTAGTCCTTGTTCACTCTTCTGTCGCCACCATTAGCTAGTCAAGCTAACATGCTACAAATGTGGCAAAATGTCGCTAACTATTATGCTGTGCTAACGGCGCACTGTGACTCGGTTTGGAACCTTGTCCTTGTTCACTCTTCTGACGTAGCTCCCACCATCAGCTGGTCAAGCTAACATGCTACAAACGTGGCTAAGTGTGGCTAGCTAATAGGCTATGCTAACCGCGCACTGTGACTCAGTTTGGAGCCGTGTCCTTGTTCACTCTTCTGACGTAGCTCCCGCCAGCAACTGGTCAAGCTAACATGCTACAAAGTATGGTTAGCTAATAGGCTATGCTAACCGTGCACTGTGACTCGATTTGGAACCGTGTCCTTGTTCACTCTTCTGACATTGCTCCCGCCATCAGCTGGTCAAGCTAACATGCGACAAACGTGGCTAAGTGTGGCTAGCTAATAGGCTATGCTAACCGCGCACTGTGACTCAGTTTGGAGCCGTGTCCTTGTTCACTCTTCTGACGTAGCTCCCGCCAGCAACTGGTCAAGCTAACATGCTACAAAGTATGGTTAGCTAATAGGCTATGCTAACCGTGCACTGTGACTCGATTTGGAACCGTGTCCTTGTTCACTCTTCTGACATTGCTCCCGCCATCAGCTGGTCAAGCTAACATGCGACAAACGTGGCTAAGTGTGGCTAGCTAATAGGCTATGCTAACCGCGCACTATGACTTAGTGTGGAACACTGACATTATTAGCTTCAGCTAGCTAGCTGTTAGCACCCACCGCAAAAAGAAAATTGGATGTTCTGTCGCCTCTGCCTGACAACAAAGATTATAAACATTTTAACGCAAGACAAAAAAAAGACTTTTGTTGTAGTTTTCTTCCAGGTGAACCCTCAAATAGAATAATTGCTGCACGCCTTTGTACATGCTCCTAAATATTCCCTCCATTCTCAGAGTATATTCTTCCCGCCCCCTCAAAAAACAAACACACACACACACACACAGACACACACACACAAAAACAGCACACCGCCACTGGGACTTCCTGTTTTTGTGAGGATGCTGTGATGCATCCCCCCTGTGTCTTGCCCTGTCTCTGTTCTCAAAAAGGCCTTTGTTAAAAATAAGTATAAAAGTTTTATACGGATGCTTCACTTGCCTCTGAGTCAAAATCAATGGCAGCTATTGGCCAGCCATGCTCACAGGTGAATTAAGGGGGAAGCTGCAAACATACAAACAGCTGCGAGGTACAGGTGAAATAACACTCATTCAAAACAAAAAGAAGATAGAAAAATAATTAAAAATCAATATTTGGCAACCAAGATTTAATTTCATCTCTATCAAAAAAATCAAAATGCAGAAGCGCTCCTGTTTCTGATCTGATCTGGAGGTGAAGAACCAATTACCTGAAGAAATGTCTCAGGGCTGGAAATATGGCCGCCTGCTTGTCAAAACTTGAGAAATGGCGTCGATAGGCGGGGCAAGGGGTCTTTTGGCGGGGCTGCTTGAAGGACCCAATAGCGACGGGAGGGACATGATGGATAATGTCGTATTTTAATTCTGCCTCGTCCTAATTCCCCGCCAGTCATTTCCATGAGCGCATCGTGTCCGCGTCAGCTTCTAGGCCGGAGCAGGAAGTGGCAAAATTTGGGAATCGAAACCTTGCCTACTTTCGAGGACAAATTAAGTCCCGTTGTTCAAAATGCAGATACCTCTGCCTACGTCATTAATAAGTTCCAGAAGTCATTTCATAATGTGAATTTTTTTCACGAGTAGAGGCGCTTTTTGCATGTAACAATCTTAATCCGTTCCAAAAAGTGTCCCTTCATCCCTTTAAATCCGTATTATCGGAATTCATTATCATTCCATCAAACTCATTTTACTTTGGAATACACCGATCAACATTTTTGTTGTTGTTATGAACAAAACCACGAGAGAAATTGGAAAAAAGCAGTCGTTTTTTAATTTATAAAGCGATACATATTAAAACACACTCGAATCCAATAAATAATAATAATAATAATGCATTTTTAAGCGCTTTTTAAAATACTCAATCACTTTACATAAGAGAGAACATCAGCAATACAAAGTACAAATTAAACATAAAAAAAATTGACGATTAGAAATTCATGTCACCTGAGTTTGAAATATTTTGGTTGACAATTTCATGCATCCCGGTTTAATCGTAATAAAAATGTTTCGCCTTCATTTTTATCAGCATATTAGCACGCGATTTATCGCCGTACGACCCAAAGGAAAGAAAGTAGGAATGCGATATGATTATTCTGAGAAGCGACACCTGTTTTCAATCTGGAATTGCGTAATTAAACACCCCGTTCATTCCTGGCGGCAAATATGAGAACTTTTCCAGGCATTTTTATGACACGCAGAAGATATTGCGGCGCCTTACTGCAATATGTCGTCGGGACAGTCAGGCTGGCTGCTGAAAATTCCGACGTCCCGGCCCCGCCCCCTTTGACACGGGCGCCAGACGCAGCTGGAGTACGCCGTATGAAATATCTGCAACTATACAGGAGGAATTTGATCTCCAAGTCTTTAGCGCGGGCACGGCTGTGGCCCCGCCGCTGCGGCTCAAACGCGGGAGGGAGTCACGGGGAATATTTTTGGAATACCCATGGCTTTTTACGCATCTTTTTGCGGGTAATTCCCGGGTGAAGGAGGGAGATGTTATGTTTGGTAGGGTGAGGCCGTTTTTCCCACGGACAGACGGTTCCAGTGACAGGAAATGATGTTGCGCGATCTGGATCCTGACCGAGATTTGGTGCGCTACCCGCGTTTCCTTGATGGTGACAAAATGATAGACGGGACTCAGGGCGGGGACGGACTCCCGCAAGGACTCAAAATGGCAAGGTTTTGGATCCCGAATACTCCCATGTTTGAATGGAGTCCACAGTTGCTATTTGGTTGTCTAGTTTAAGTTTTATTTTTTTAGTAAATTTGTTTTTCAACATGAAAAAAAACGTTTAATTTTTGTTTTTAACTATCAAAATTTTAGATTTAAAAATTGAGATTTTTTTTAATTTAATTATTTTTTTTAAACATATTTGTTTCGTTTTTTTCAAATTAAAAAAACAGCTGTTAGCCCCCCAAACTTCAACACAGATTAAGGTTTCTAGACTAAAGCATATTTTCAGTTTCTTTCTTCTACTTTGAACACATTTAATTTTTTTTTTTTTAAATGGCGATGTATATGTTTTCTGCACTAATATTTCATATTTTGAGTTTTTACATTTTTTTTCAGAAAAATATTTTTTAAGCTTTTTTTATATTAAATATTTATATATATATTTTCAAAATAGCCCACCTATCTCCAGTTACCACCCCAATATGAACACAAATTAATATAATTTTTAATATAATCAAACAATCAATATAATGAATATATATGTATTAATATAATTTTTTTGAAAATATTCATTTGCTAGACAAACATTTGTTCATCAGTTTTGTTTTGTACCATCATCTTTTTTCTTCCAAAGCATTTTATTTAAGCAACATTTTTTTTTTTTTTTAAAGTTTATAAACTTTTTTCCTTCCATGCCAAATACAATTTTTTTGGAAGCTTATGTTCCCAAAATGTCCCCAAAATGTAGAAATATATGTGTATGTGTATATATATATATATATATATATATATATATATATATATATATATATATATATGAATTTGTGTAAAAGACAAAGCCAGATTTTACGGGGTCTCTATGTGTCGGAAAAAAAAGAAAATCTTAATTGTGTAGCTACACTATCTGCACGAGCTGTCACTCACAGGCCGCGACATGTGTTTTTAATCAAAAGCGTCCAAAAAGGCTGGTATTCATCGGAAAAGCCCGGCAAGAAAAAGGAGCCCGCGGCCGCGGCGTCAACTTAACAGGTAATCGTTTCATTTTCCCGCGACACGAAAGCGACGGCGGCAGCTGTCAGTGACAGCGGGATTTATACCCCGACACCGATACGTACATCAACCCGCATCAGATGACTTTGGACAGACCCGCGCGCCGGCCCGAGATCTGACAGAAGTACGCTTTTTCCTCGGCGTGACGCCATATCTCTTCGGTCTCGTTGAAGGATGACACTCTGAAACGCTCGGCTATCGGCGCCAAGGAAGTCAAGCTTATGGAGATGCGAGGCTCGTCGAAATCGACTCGAAAATGGCTCGAAAGAGCTCACCGATGATAGTGCGTGAGGATTTCGAAGGAATGTTGAAGAAGTGGCGTTACTTGGAGATGTTAATAGAAAGAAAGTTTTGAATGTTGGTATGTTTGCCGTCAATGGCAGTGGATGAATGAATTCTTATTTATTTATTAATTTTTTTACTAAATTTAATTCAGCCATTTTTTTGGGGCTATCCATCTATTAAGATCGCGTATTAACAGGCTGTTAGATCTATATCTATCTATCTATCTATCTATCTATCTATCGATCTATCTATCTATCTATCTATCTATCTATCTATCTATCTATCTATCTATCTATCTATCTATCTATCTATCTATCTATCTATCTATCTATCTATCTATCTATCTATCTATCTATCTATCTATCTATCTATCTATCTATCTATCTATCTATCTATCTATCAAGATCGAGTATTAACAGGCTGTTAGATCTATCTATCTATAGACACAGTATGTAAATGTTCTGTCTATAATTTATATCCGTACTGTTGTAAATATTATTTTCTTCTACCAAATAGTATTTGTCTTGAAAAACCTTAATCTGAAAAACCTTTAACCGACACATAACCTTTTTTTTTTTCCCGAAAGTTCATCACGCATTAAACTCTTAATTTCATACCGTTAACGCGGCTCTCGCCGAGGAGAGCCCGCTAACCTCCCGCGATAAAGTAAGGCATCGCACCCCAAAGCCCCGTCGTGCGTACACACTAATCTGTCCACTCATGTGTCACTGTCACCGGCGTTCTGCGTTCCTGCCTTGTCGTAAATACTTCAATCACGCCGCGCCTCCCCCTGGAGAAAATCGCACTTTCTTGAACCCGCGACGAAGAGGAGGAGGAGGAGGAGGAAAGGAGCGGGTGGGGTCACTTTCACATCGCGGCCGGCAGCTCATCCATCAGTTTGAGCAGCAATGGCACCTTGCGCGTCCTTATTAAGACCACTTTTCATCAAACGAGCTCCGCCCCCCAAAGCAAGGGATTCCGCGTCTTGCCGTGCAAAAGTCGCACGTCTCCCGTGGGCCAAAATTGGCGGGTAAATCCCGCCTCAGAAGTGACAAGTCGACAAATACTGCGAGGTCTCGCTTCGAGAGAGGATTTACCGTAATTCCCCAAATGTAAGACGCACCTGTGTAGAAGACACGCCCTTAATTTTGGGGTCAAATTCTGGTATTTTCTATGTGACTGTGTAAAACGCACCAATGGCAACAATGTGAAACCAGCGCAAAACAGAATAAATCTTGCGCAAGTTGTCCATTTGTTGCGCTTAACTCTTTCAGCGCTATGGACAAGAATTCTCATCTTTTAACATTGTAATAACAATAGTAAATAATAAAAATTTTTATGGAGGGTAGTTGACACGCTTGACTAATGCTTACCTAAAATAAACCAAATGAGCACTGTGACCACTGGATGGCAGTGTTTCCACACTTACAACACAGCTATTACCTACATCAATTCTAACTGAAGAATGGAAGTCAATCTTTCATATGATACCATCCATTTTTACAATGACATAGCATACAATATTCTCATTTTTTATGGAGGGTAGTTGACACGCTTGACTAATGCTTACCTAAAATAAACCAAATGAGCACTGTAGTGATATCTGTGACCACTGGATGGCGGTGTTTCCACACTTACAACGCAGCTATTACCTACACCAATTCTAACTGAAGAATGGAAGTCAATCTTTCATATGATACCATCCATTTTTACAATGACATAGCATACAATATTCTGTTGGCCATGAAAGACGCATGAAAATGGTAAATATCTAGAGGTTTCCTTTTCCAAAAATGCTTGGCACTGAGACTCAAGTGTATTTCAGATTTCCCACATTATGAGTGGTCAGTCAACACCACGCCAGTGTAACTTTGCATGCGCTCGAAGCAGTTTTATTTTTTTCTTTGCGACGCGGCTCGAGATCATTCTGCCATAAATACCCAAAGTCGCGCGGCATCCGTGCTTCATCGAGTTTATGATCGCAATTAATAAACGAGTCAAATGCAATATCTTTCCGTGTTCTGTAACGACGCACACAGGAGACATCCTAACTGTTTTACTAATGCTGCTGTGTGTGAAGAAGTATGGACTCGCACGGTGGTTCAGTCTGCTTGCTTCTTTTTTTATTTATTTATCTTTTTAAATAATCCCTTACCAACCTAACACGAGCTGCTGTCCTGCTTATCTCATAAGGCTAATTATTGTATATAAGAATACGTTAGGTTAAAAAATGCACATTTTAAGTTTATTTACTACATGTATGCGTACTATAAAGAGCCCACAAAATCATACTACATCTCAAGATTCTTCTCTTAAGGATGAAACAATTCCACATTTTTTTTTTAATTTCTTTTTTAAATGCTCGTTTAATTGGCGGTCGTTAACATGGGAGCTACACAGCTAACGATCGAGTTCGGCTGTGTTTTTATTCTGAAAAAGTTTCTGGCTGAAAATGTTTTTTGCATTATCATTCTGCCGGCATACTGCTTTGTGCCAATGATGGTTGACTTTATGTACTCCACACTGAAAAGTCAACTTGTTCGCGCGAGGAAAGGGCAGCACAAAAAGGCTGTGGCAGAGAATGTCAAATATATATAATTTATCATACAAATGTACATATTTACTGTTTTTTATGGCTTTTTTTTTTTTTTAAAGAAGCTGGTATTTTAGTAGAAGCCCTGAAATTCACTCCACATTCAAATATTAAAATCTATTCAAACATGCATTGAAAAACTAACTGTGAAATCTACATTATAGCAGGAAAGAATTACATTTGTTGAAATCTCTTGACTTTAGGTTAGGATTCGGATTTTTATTGAACAACTTCTCAGATTTGCGTATTGTTGAAAAATTGAATATAAACCTAAACAAATAAATAAATAGCTCCGCTCAGTTTTGATTAGTAAATCAAGCACTCTAAATTTTTAAAATAACTGTTAAATTTAAAACTGAATTAATAAAACATTCCCTGAAATTAACGCTTTCGTTTAAAAAAAAAAGTTACTGCTGAAAGTTGTCAAAATGTCTGACTTTTCCTGACCGCTGTTCTATGTTTGCATAGTATCATCCCAGCTGATATCAGTTTTCCCACCAAAAAGCAATGTCAGTTCTTTTTTTCACGTTTTTCTACAAAATGAACAGTTTTCAAGCCTGAAATAGGAACTATAACTTAACACCGCATTACGTTTGTCTCAGAACTTGTTATGGAGTTTGAAAATTTGTTACAGCCTGCCATTCCAGCCAACTTATTCTACCACACAATCCTGTTTGACCACGGTCCTTTCAATCAGTCCAATCACCTCCAGGTGCACCAATATAACATCCATGCATAAAAGGCCGCTTATTCTTGCCATTGCCAGCCAGATCATCTTGTTCTCGCTGCCAAGCCTTCTAGTGTTTAACCCTGCAACACCTGTTGTCTTCCGACCTTGGCGTTCTACGCTAACGTCCATTTCCTCGCCCTGCCCGCCTGCCTCGGCTTTGCTCGGTCTGCCCGTCTCCTGCCTCCCGTGCTTTCATGTTCTTCTATCACCTTTCTTTCCTTGTCCACGTCCGACCTCCGCTTGCAACATTCATTCGTGAGACATCGTTTGAAAGGTCCGGATGTCCTCTACTGAACTCACTAGGACCTAGTCAGGTGACAGCAATGAGTGAGAAGATCTAGACCAAAAACCAATGGTGGACACAAAGAAACTAGACCGGATCTCATCCGGATATCGCGTGGCGGTCCTCGCTCGATAATCGCGCCGAGTCACAGCTGGAGCTCCGCCGTCTCCCCCGTCGCCCACAGCAGCTTAGTCACTTTTCATCTTCCTTCGGGATTAAGTGTTTGGCGGCTTTATTTACATTAAATATTCTCCTGCGTCGGAGCCGCGTCCCGCTTTTGCTGGGTAAACAAGAAAGACTTTGACTCTCCTTGTGGCCTTCGTGAGCAGATGGGGGAGGAAAAAAAAATCAAGTTAATTAAAAGTACTTTCTACTGGGAAAAGTGGCTTACTGTATGCTGTTTACATGCTTGAGGGAGTCCTTTCTGCGCAAGTTCCTTATCGGCGCGCACATCCGAGCCGTTGTAAAAGGATGAGGGGGGTGTTTGTCCCCCCCCCCTCCACCACCCAACTAATTACAGCCATTAAATCTTAGCATAAAATCACCTTTCATCGTCTTCTCCCCACTTTGTGTTTATAATGATTTCACTGGCCGTCATATGACGAGAACAATCCTTTAATTCTTTAATCCCGCGCTCGCGCGCAGACAATCGCGAGGATGATATTGGAATTTTCCTTTAACGAAGGAAATAAACGTGGCGGTGAGGCGTTAGGGGTGTGTAGCCAAGGGGCGCGGGTGACGGCGGGCCATCACCGACGACGACCCGAGTTAACAAACACGGGAACGGCATCGTGTTTGACCAGAGGAGTCAAATCCTGGCCAAAACCATCACAAGGGGAACGTATGTTGCTCCAGACTAAATATAGCGCTGTGTAAAAATGCATCGCTTTTGCTCTCGTATTTTTCTGTCAATTTTTTGTTTTCCAAAATTTTTTCAATCTCCCCCGCCCAAAGAAAAGAGCATAAAAAGTGGACTGTCACTTCAAATCGTCTTTTCAACACAAAGCTACATAATATGGGATCATAGTGAAGCTTTGTTCCAAAAAAGAAATAATGAACGTCATTTTAAATAAAGTTTTGAGGTGATTGACAGGTGATTCTTGCATTTCACTTTTTTTTAATCATTTTAAAATGTATTATTTCCTATTTTTAATATATTATTGTCTTATTTCATGTTGGTCGATTTGTGTTAACACAAATTTAATTAATTTAAGTACATATGTACTTTATCTTATTTTTTTATATTTAAATTTTTATTTGAATTGTAATTCAGTATTTTTTCTCGAATTTTTCTTCAATTTATCGCTTACTCTTTTTCAACTGTAATTATTCATTGAAATTTCCAGCCGACGAACGGAAAGACTGATAATCTATTTTCATCTTTTTGATCCGTTTGATATTATTTGTTTAGCTGGTTTATTTTGGATCAGTAAACAATACCAAGTCAACACTAATAATTGTTAAATACTTGTACATCATAATTTTTTAAATGAATAAAATTCAATCAAAAATATTCAATAGAATTTTAAATCAAATTAAAGTAAAAATCTGGTTGAATAAAGCCATAAATATACAGAAAAATCCATTGTCAAAATATTCCATGGCACATTTTTGCCTTTTGACTGTCATAACAGTTTATTTTCTTCCATGGCAGAAAAATGATTTTGCCGACACTTGGAAGCAGTCAAAGGACGCGATTGTCAAGGAAGCGTGTAGAAATTCATGTCAAAATAAGAATACGTTAAAAACCGCCAATTAAGAAGAAAAGCTTCTTGCTAACTGTGACTTAATGAGACGGATGGATTATTATGCCCAAAGGACGGCATCGCGGAAAAGACGATCCGGTGTGACAAAGTGCGGTGATTGACAGGCCTTAATCCCTGTGTCTGCGCTTAACCCCCCCCCCGTCCCACCGCGCACCCTCAACCTTCTTCACCCCTTAGAGCATGCTAGCAAATTGAAAAAGGCAAACGTAATGAGATTTGCGGCGGAATTCTCAAAGAGCGCCTTTTGTGTCTTTTCATTAGCGTGTCAATTGGCTCCACGCGTCAACAATGTAATTAATAACGTAGCCGCGTATCGGGAAAAAAAAAAACGCGGCGGGAGAGCCTTGTCGCTGCCAGGGGCCCTTTTGCTATTTCACGCCGTCTTTCCGCGCGATTTGGATTATGAACGAATTTTCTTAACCTTTTATACAGACGCGTGATTACCAGGTGACCATTTGTTGACATTTTCCTGCTTAGGAATCGCCATCATATCAATAATGACGATAAGCTTCATTCCTGTGGCAGAAATTTTCCATAGGCGCCTTCCCCTTTGACGCGTCTTCTCTTCCGGCGAAGCGTTTTCGCGCTTTGAACGGCGCTTTTGATTGCGCGCGCGGCGAGATCCATTACGCCCTCATCTCATCTTCTTCAAGGTCATGGTGGACGCCATGTCGTGCGGTCGTGCTTTGTAATGGATGTCATTACGCATACCGGATATCCTTTTCGCATCCTTAGAAGCCAAAGCTGCGGTGTGAGAGGGCTCGCTACTTTTTATTTGCCCTGTTACCCACCGGGAATTCGGTCGTACGATCGGGTGTTGGGATAAAAATGAAAAAAAAAGATTGATTTGATTAACCCATTCAGACCCTCACCGTGACGACAACGATGACGACGCTAACGACGCTAACGACGACGGGCACGACGATGACAATGACGATTATGACGACGACGACAAAATGATTAGATTTTGTCACCACATAGATTATCACCACAAAGACGACGTTGATTACTACGATGTCGAAGGTGATGACGATGATATCGACGACGACGATAACGGACGCCATCACGACGACGACGGCGATGATGGCGAAGATAATGTCAACGACGTAGATTATGACGACGGAGACGACCGATAACGAACGCGATGACGACGACAAACACGACGATGATAATTTGATTTCTGTAGCCCTCTATGATCGCAGCCCTAATTTTTTTAAAGTCTATTTGAATGAACCTTCACGTTTTTCAAACAATTTACCGAAATTTTCAGGTTGTTAAGCCACTACTTTTTTCTCTCGCTTTGAGCCCTGCTGCTTCTACTCTCCCGCAGCCTTTCTGCAGTTTTTTACTAGCCCCCATGAGGCAATCTCCTAGCATGATGTCAAAGCAGCCAATCAAATAAGCAGCTGTGATTCTTGGGGGCACAACAACAGTCGTGAATGGATTAAGTACAGAGAATGACGTAAAGAAGGGTTAGCGCCCAATAACTTTTGCTAGGCTTTCACCGGGTGTGTTACTGTTGTGTTGGTGTTGTATTCTAACAATTCTAACAACTCTTATTTCTAAACGTGCAGGCTTTTCAATCTGCGTCAAAGGCATGATGTTGCTGCAACCTGGCAGTTTGAAAAACAAAAAAACTTCCATGCGTCATCTTTTTGCATAAATATCTGATGATACGACTTAAAGTCCAGTTGGGCCTGTACATGACAAATTGATTTTCTATTCGATATTTGTCGGTCTGGCGCACAGTCTGAAATTGACCTAAATTGTTTTCCCTAAACTTCCCACAGAGACTCATGAGGAAAAACGTGTGCAAATTTGCTGCAAATTTTCCACCGCCTGCGCCCCTCAACAACAATAATTCCGATCCGGATCCCGAGATTTCCTTCCCGCGCCAAATCTGAAGGCAAGTACATCATGAATATTTGATGAAACGCAACACTGTCAACCATTTCATCCAACAAAATGCTTAATGGAAAAGGAAAAGACGGGAACAATAAATAATGATTAAATATTAATAAAAATCGCATCCTTGCAAACATTCCAGCTTTGATTGAGCCAATTCCGCGTGACATTAACAGCCACTTAAGCTATTTAACGGATAAACAGCCGTTTTAATATAATAATAGCCAAGCTGTCCGGCTTGCTCTTTGCACATCATCACCATTTTACCGTTAATTATATCAATAAATCAAGTGCGTGTTTAATTTCCTTTTCAGTAACACCGAACGGGATCCAAATGAGCCTCCATCAATCATCTGAAACATTATTATGAAAAGCAAAAGCATTGTGTCATGTCTACAATCTGCAAATCAAAGCCGACTGCCACAAAAAAAAAAGGAAAAAAAAAAGCGAAAAGATGTTAGAGAACAATTAATACGTGCAGCGGATTTATGGGAGCTCGCACAGGCCGTCTGTTTGCAACGGTTGTTTTTTTTGGCTTCTCTCGCACGTTAAATAAATAAATAAATAAATAAAGCCCCTCGTCAGGGTCAATCACCCGCCGCCTACTCGCCGGGAGTAATTGCAAACGACAAGCGTTACGAGGAAGTTTGTCGGCGCCGGCCGCGCTTCGGTAAACACGTCTTGGATCGGCCGGGGTCCTCTGCGTTTTCACGCTAGCATCTGTTTGGACGACCCGGAGATCGGAAGACAGTCCGTCGCCGCCTTCCCGTAAAACACCTCGTGAGGCCGCTTGACACCGGGCGGTGTTATGAGACCAAGGGAACGCCGATTGGAGATTGTTGGCTCGTAAGGGAGGTTTTTACTCGAATCTATCTTGTAAGTTCTCCTAAACTGTGTTTTTTTTCATTTTTGAACGCCACAAGCGCAGACCGATTTTGGTATCGGGATTGACGTTGAATATTTTTGGAATGGATGATTCTTATCGATTATTCCATCCATCAATCAGAGAACGTTTCGTTTTGCATTTACAGCGTTTCGTAGAACGTTCGATAAACGACAAACAGAAGGAAGACGGGGGCGTTTTACTCACGAGGAGAGCGGATCGGAACCTTCACCTTCACCGGCGATAATTGGACTATGGAAAGTTCTAACAACGTGACAGTGATGCTATTTGGTAGCTATCTGGCATTTCAGCGTTTTTTTTTTCTCCGTTTTTTAATTTTCGTTGATCCTAGCAAAACTTGTTTACAGCTCAACTACCAAAACAAGTCTGTTTACATTGCACGTAACACCTGCTAATATTTCCAGATTACTGGCAACTATAATATTTTCACAATTTAATAATTGTATTCATATTTGATATGTTTATTCTTTGCTGCTCCGCACCTTAGCAGATTTGTATTGCATTTATATTTTGTATCGACGGTTTCTAGTCCAAGGTGCGGGATTCCGCCCTCTCGTCCCATCAGGCCTATTCTGTATCTTTATTGTATTTTTTTGAAACGACGCGTCGTATGAGATGAGCGCAATTATAACCTCCGGGGTATCATACGCCATTGTTATACTGCCACATTTTCAAAACGGCTTTCTGGCGTTTTCCCACGTGACGTATTTGACGTACAACCAAGTCTGTTAAATCGTTATTTGACTACTCGCGTTCTGTTTGTCACATCAATCAAAACCAATGTTTTCATAAGAATTTCACCCCCCTTACATTTTTTACCACCACGTAGAACTCAATTAACGGGTTATCCCTCGCAACCTCGTCTCGGAAACGCTTTTGCGCCCGCACATTAAAATGCAGCGTAAGTGCGGCAGATGCCGTTTTATTCGCGGAATTTACTATGTGCCGTAGCGCGGCTCTAAAAAATTTGGGCGATAAATCTGCGTATAACTTTTTTTTGCCTGCCCGAGCGCGCGTCAACACAATTTATCAGTATTGAAGCGCCGCGCGGGGAAGCATTAAAATTCCGTCTCATCAGCATCTGGCGGAATTGATGTTGTTCGGATCTGGTCGCGGCTACGGCGAAAGCCTGCTGGAAACGTATTCAATCATACGAACGGCTGTCGATAGTCGCCGCTCGGAAAGTTGATCACACCGAGGCCAATGAGCGTTTGGTCGCTTCCGTCTTGTTGTCGTCGCTTCTGATACGCTCCACTCCTCGTTTCCAAACTTGAATCGGCCGAGGGTATCGGAAAAGCGAAAATCACCGCGCGGTTTTTAGTTACGTTTTGGAGTGAAATGTCAGGAGAAACCTAAAATGTTCATTCTTTAAAACAACAACAAAAGAATTTAAATCCCTGATTGTTATTCAAAATGTCCTCGTAAGTACAGCGGTAGCGGCGAACATTTACGAACGTTTGGGAACTTGAACGATCATTATTGTTGCTATAATACCAATTGTTACGCTCGCCGTGTTTTTATTTTGACGTTATGGGTAATAGCTCTAGGGCAAAAGAAAAGTTAGCAAAATTTTCCATATTTAATCACATTTTTCAACAACTATTTCCTACAAAGCTTGTAACAGATATTTTCTTGAGTAAAATCTTGGAACTAATATAAAATATAAACGTTTTGTCTCAAGACTGGTATGTATGGTATATACATACACACACACACACATATATATATATATATATATATATATATATATATATATATACATACTCCTTTAAAAGAGTAGCATGTTTGCAGCGTAAATTTCACAACTCTGAATTCTAAGAGGGGAAAGGAAACGCTTCAAATCAATATTGACTCATTTTTTATTGAACATGACTTGCGCTGAGCAGGATTTTGAGCCAGCAGCAGACAGGATACCACTATGGGAAGTAGAAAGTACACAGAAATAATCAAAAATAACCACAGCCACCACCGAAACAAGAATTAGACTCGGAAACTAGACTTGTAAAACCATAGGCAGACTCGGAAATTAGACTTGTAAAACCATAGACTTAGGTATGAAATGCAGTTAAGGCTTTGGAGTAGGGTTTCAAAAGAAATGTTTCAAGCCCAGGTTAAGGTGTCAAAACCATGACTAGGATTTCAGGTTAGGGTTTCTGAAATGGGTTTGCAGTTTGGGTTGCAAGCCAGTTTTAGGATTTTAAAAGAGGGAATAGGGTATCCAGTCGAGCTTAAAGTTTTCAAGAAGAGTTTTAACTTCAATTCAAGGTTTTGCACTTCTGGTGTCGTAATGGGCTTGAATGTTTAAGGGTTTGCTACGGATCTTTAAAGTGACAATATGTAAGATTTCCACTGTTTTTCATTCCAAATGGATAAATTAAATGATACATTTAAAAAACTTGCAAACAAATGCGTTCTTAATGACCAACAGTATGTTTTCAATTCGTGCTTTCATATACTGCATACGCATGTATTGGCGCTGCCATACACATATATACATATATTAGTGCTGCCATATATATAATATATATATATATATATATATATAATGTGTGTGTGTTTATGCTGGATGACACGTGACAAGGCGTCTCTCCAGCAGAACGTAATTTTGGGTGAGCAAAAGAGAAAATCCCGCGCGATCGTCGGCGGCAAAAGTCCAGCGTGTCACGACTCCGCTTTGAATTCCTTTCATGCTTGGCGCGCATCGTCCATAATGGCCCGGCGACACCGGGCTCCCCCAGCGTCCCGGCCCCCACTCCGTCTGTAAATGTCATGCCGCCTGAACGCACCTGCTGATTGAATGTTGAGTCTGTTATATAGCGGACGGGCTGCGGCGGCGCCGAAGGTCCCGTTGTCCTTGTAGCGTGCGCGGACTGCATTATGCTACATGTGTTAGCGTTCCGAGTCGTCCCCCGTCTCAAGACGCCGTTCGCGGACGCGGAAGACGCTACGTGGGGCTTGTAATCGAGCGGTGTACGTTTTTTGTTTTTATTTATTTTTTCCTCTGAAGACCAGAATTTTAAATGTACTTTTCATTGCTTGAAAATTAGCATTTTTTAATACTTTACAGGCAACATAATCGGTGTCCCGAAAATCGTTTGTAGGGGACATTAAATCATTCAACCTATATCGAGATATATCCACATGTACTGAGATATAGAGTAACTCATCTATTATTAATGAGAAATTGGCACATTTCAAGTTCTGAACTGTACATTTTTTTTAAGGGACCATACCGATTGTTAGCATAATTAGAGCTGGTATTCATTTGATATAAAAGGGGAAAGGTTGACGCCAAAGTTTAAAAAAATAAACAAAAAAATTACTAACCCGAAATTTGTTGGAAAGTATTAAAGCGTGTTTATTGAACAGTTTTTTCGATTCGCATGACGTTTGTTCGTTTATTTATATCATATATTTTCGACAACACATCTTTGTCGTGAAATTTTAACGAGCTCCCGAAGTCATCGGCTTTCAAAAGTGAATGGAAAACAAGTAAATATCTCCTCATCGTTTTCTGCCTTGAATCGATACCTCTAGAATTTCAAAATAAAAGAAATGTTCAATATTCCCTTATGTTTATTTTGAAACAAATTTCACATGTAAACAAAAGGTTCTTAGGGTCAGCAGGTCCTTGTAACGTGGAAACTAATTTTCAAGGGAAATTTTCAGTTATTGGCAACAGCCGATGCCGATATTCGTTACAATACCAAATATCGGCGACAATAATCTCTTCCTTCCTTGATAAGTTCATTCAAATGTATTTAAAATGATCACAAACGTCATAATTTCTCAAAACGAACCGTACCGCATCGAATCGTAATCCCGCCCAGTCGATTCCTTTCTAATATCCGCCTGGTATCGAAAACCAGGTCCAATGGTCTTCGCGCCCCAGGACACGCTTGTTGGAACATTTGCAAACGGATATCGACAACTGCCGGAAAAATCTGTGAATTTCGCATGGTTTGGGCTCTTGAGGACCGGCGCGCTTTCCGTCCCGAACTTGGGGCGCGTCCCATTTTGTTCTATTTCCTTTCCATGTTTGACATATAGGACGTGACGCGTGCGTGCGCAACGGGCAGATAATACAAAAGTTCAGTGAAACAGGCAGCCAAGTGTTAAATTGAACTGATATGTATTCATGAGCTGCCAGCTGCGAAAGGTTATCCACGCAGGTGTCGGGGGAGTGTGGCCGTCTGACCCACCCCTGAAACACAAATTATTTTTTTATATCCTGCCATGCTGCGAGAGTGAGACCTCTTCCTGCTGCGTGGAATGATGGGTTAACAAAAAAAAAAAAAATATATATATATATATATATTTGTATTGCTATATGCATAGCTCAGGCATGAGGACATTTTGTGTCCGTGTTTCCTGGCTATTAGACGGTTCACCTTTTGCAGTGTTGCAAGGATTTTTATGCTGATTTATATATGATATTTATATATATTTTACCCAAAGTTTTAAATGTTGAAAATCATACAATAGGAAATATTATAAAATGTATAATATTATAATATCTATATCTATATCTATATCTATCGATCTCTCTCTCTCTCTCTCTCTCTCTCTCTCTCTCTCTATCTATCTATCTATCAAGATCGAGCATTAACAGGCTGTTAGATAGATAGATAGATAGATAGATCTATCTATCTATCTATCTATCTATCTATCTATCTATCTATCTATCTATCTATCTATCTATCTATCTATCTATCTATCTATCTATCTATCTATCTATCTATCTATCTATCTATCTATCTATCTATCTATCTATCTATCTGTCCATCAAGATCGAGCATTAACAGGCTGTTAGATCGATCTATCTATCTATCTATCTATCTATCTATCTATCTATCTATCTATCTATCTAAGATTGAGTATTAACAGGCGGTTAGATCTATCTATCTATCTATCTATCTATCTTTTTAAAGTTTCATAAAATTTCAATAACTATCATTTTTGCACTGTAAGCCGTCACTAGTTTCTCATGCTTTCTTAATTTTTTTTTTACTAACCACCAGGGGGCAATCTCTAAACAACGGGACACAGGAGAATATGCAATTAAAGTAATGAGTTTAAACCGTTATTTTACTCGCACACAGTTTGTAATTGCAACCAGGCGTGTTACTGTTGTGATGGTGCAGTATTTTAACAATTTGACAAACAACCCCAGCCGCTACTGTAGCCTCTATTCTATGTGCCTTATATTGCAGTGCACCTTATTTATTAAAACAATTTAAAAATCTGGTGCGTCTTATAGTATGGAAAATGCATTTGTCATATTTCCCAAATTTTAGTTGTTTTATCATCCGGTGCACTTTATATTCCAAACTTTACGGTAATCTCCAAACTTTGACATCTGGCACATGGATTTCACTCATCGACATGGGCAGTTTGCGTGAGACCTTGGGCCGTCTGGCGTCGACATCCAACAATAATCCCCGGGTGTTTGATTTTACTTGGAACAAGAACCCTCTGTGGACCCCCGAATCCTATGTGGTCCCGTCTTGTTTGCGGGGGCCCGCAATTATATAAAGGTTGAACAAACTACCCCGCCCCCATGAAAAACATCACACGCGCCGCCTTCCACGGGATCCAATGACACAATAGCGGATTTCAAACAACCGACATGTTCACCTGCGTGTATTATTATTATTCTGATTCCTTTTTTTTTTTTTTTTTTTGCTGAGGTAATCCGGCGCACATGGCGAGCCGCTTCATGGAAGCAATTACACGCGTAATCATGGCTCCCAGGAACGGCAAAGCCACCTCGTCTGGTGTCGCGTTACGCGCTGCCCGGCAGAGCGCCTCCGCCGGCCGGGCGCATGCTAATAGGCCCTCCGCGGGCCCGCTTCATCTTGAAGTGATCGGCCGGCTCGACAGGTAATCCGAGAACATCGGAATAAACTTTTCCAGCCTCTTTGGCCGACGGGGCTTTATTGATTAACGCTTTGAAAGCGAGCTGAAAAAGCCCAGCTTGTCAGCGACGGCTCCGTCCACTCTTTCCGTGCCAAAAATTTGACCCCGACGATTTTCCGGCGTTTTCGCTCGTCTTTCGAGGCCCACGGAATATTGGGCGCCGTGTCTATGGAAACGTGGCCGGTACCGTATGAAAGATCGGGTTCCGTTCTTTACCCCGATAAAGAAAGTAGGATCGTACGGTATTCCGTTTCTTTAGTAGTCACTGTTTGAAATTAGGTACCGTGTTTTTCGGGCTATAAGGACGGAGTGTAAGCCGCACCAAGCAAATTTTGACAGGAAATGATTTTTTTCGCCTTTTTCAGCTGCGCCGGTTGCAACGTCAGATATACACGCATTATTATTGAAAAATACCTGTTTACAACAATATCATGCCTTCAACACAGAAATTAAGAAATTAAATTCATCATTACATTCAGAAATTAAAGAAGCCCCTACATATTGATCATTATTACTAATTTTATGGATGAGAACTCTCGTCCACGGCACGGAAAGAGTTCAGGATGGTAATGTAGTATTTCAATTGTGTGCGTACGTGCTTCACGTGCGTGGGCGGTACGGCTCGGCGGTAGAGCTCTCGTCTCCCAGTCGATCGGCCGTGGGTTCGATTCCCCGACCGTGGAGACCGTGTCCAAGCGTCCTCGAGCAGGACCTTGAACCCCCAGTGATCAATACACTAGCTTGTGTAAAGCGCTTTGAGTACCTAAGGTAGAAAAGCGCTATATCATTTAAAGTCCATTTACCATTTACCATTTACCATGTGCCTTCAATTTGCATCTCCTAATTTCCCTGGAATTTTCCATTATTTTCCTTACTGGTAATTTTCAGATTTATCTTCCACAGGGACTGCAGAAGCGAGTTCCAGAGCTGTAATTTGCTACAGAGGATCCGTCCTCCGGAGTTTACGCTTTCGCGGTCCCTGACAAATAAACTAAACAATGCGACGGAGGCGGGGTTAGGGTTGCGCGGCGGTTATCGTCGGGGCCCGCATTAAATATCTGTTTGTTTTGCTAGAAAAAGATCTAAAGGAAAAGCTCCCCGCTTGTTTTATTTAGCCACGCCGAGCCCGGTGACAAGGCTATAAAAGCGAGAGTCTTTGGAGAGGCGCGCGCGCTACTTATGTGGCGGAATGCGCCACTACGGCTACGGATGGTGCGGCTGATATCCAGGGGTAAACACGGCGTTTTCAATTTCAATAATTCATGAGCGTAATAAAGGCCGTTCTCAAGGCGGAACTGCTGTCTTTTTGTTTTATTTTTAACTTTGCGGCGGCGGCGCGCGGGGGTGACGAGCAAATATGGGATTTTATGAGATGAAATGTTTATTGGGACGGAGACGTCCCCTCGTATCAGCGGGCGCCGAATTAAAGGCCCCGGCCCGTAATGAGATTAGATATCTGGGCTCGGGGAGACATCTTGCGGTTTCTTCTTTATTTATCAATCATGCATGAGGTCGGCGAGATAAGACCAAGGTCACGGCGTCTACCGGGGTGCCGGGACTCCAATTAAGTTCGTCGGGCCAATCTCACTCTTCTGCCCTCCGCCGTTGTCGCAAAGAGAAATTGATTTCTTTTTTTTTTCTACCGTTTGATTAACACAAACAATGTGCAGACAAAAGCGCGGCTAAATTATTATCGCTGCATATTTTTGATGAAAGATTACCGTAATTCCCCAAATATAAGACGCAGCTGCGTATAATTCGGAGCTTAAATGCTGGTATTTTCTACGTTATTGTGAATAAGACACACCAACACTTACGAAATAATGTAAAAACTGCAGCAGACGTTTCTTTGTTGTGAGTAAAGTCAAGCGATTTCCCACATTGTGAGCGGTCAGTGAACGC
Organism: Hippichthys cyanospilos; assembly: GCF_059441005.1. Lineage (NCBI taxonomy): Eukaryota > Metazoa > Chordata > Actinopteri > Syngnathiformes > Syngnathidae > Hippichthys > Hippichthys cyanospilos. Next base: position 2,388,793 of record NC_142379.1, read on the forward strand.
CTCGCCGGTGTAACTGAATGCACTCGAAGCGGTTGTTTCTCCGACGTGGCTCAAATGAATTTTGCCATTAATACCCGAGGTTGCACATCCGTGTTTAGAATTATGTTTATAATTAGGTGTACATGCCAAAAGTCCATCATTAATAAATGAGTGAAATGGGATAAATTTCCTGCTTACCTTGCCACGCCTAATTGAATCAGCTGGAGACATCATAACCTTTACATAATCCTTTCAATTTTAGTAATATTCCTGCGTGTGAATAAGGAAGGACTCGGGCGTTGGTTAAGTCTGCTTGCTTCTTTTTTTGAAAATAATGCTCTAACAACTTCTGCTAACATGAGCTACTATTATCTGAAACAGGCATTGGTTTCTAGCAGCCAATTGACATCCGCCCTCTTGGTTGTACCGTTACGGTAAAATTTGTAAGAAAGAATGCATCCAATATAAAAATGCTTTAATGGTGTTGAATTAAAAAAAAAACGACAAAAAAAATATTTTCAAGTTCCCGTTTATAGGACACACTCATACTTTTGTTCTTCATTTTTGAAAAAAAAAATGTGCATCTTATATCTGGGGAATTGCGGTAATCTTTAAGAGCAGGGGGATATTTTCCGTCATTTAATATATATTTTTTTTTTACAAATTTACAATGCTTAAACTATACCATTAGGGTCAAAGCGGTGTTTTCCTTTAGTCTCGTTTTCGAGCGTTTAACACTGTGTCTATTTTGATGGCGATGAAGCTCATTACATTCCTGGCGCTTGACATTCTGTCAGCGCAGAAATATCCCTGCGAACACGTTCCTCATGTTACCAAACGGCGCAGCGCGAGGACTTCCAGGCGCTCTTTCACCGTGTCGTGTAAACAGAGCATTCCCGGGACGGGCCACGCGTCCATTTGCGCCCACGGGCCGCGCAAAACTCAACAGGTCTCGACTTTCAGCCGGCCCCGGCGTCCGGACGCTCCGAACGGACGCCGATGCCCGTACGTTAGGAATATCCAATGACTTTGCAGATAAAGCTTGTGAGAGTGGCAGCCGGCATTGCAAACATACTGGCGACAAGCCCTCACGGCTTTCTCAGGGGATTGACGGCCCCCCTGACAGGAAATGTCTGAATGTGAAGCACACAAACTGTCGCTCAATTACGCACAGTCGAAGAAAGTACAAAAAAAAATCCATACCTTGGGAAGGGTGTTCTAAATACTGAAATAGCATATCACCTTTAATGTTCTTGTCGTAAATAAATTAGTGCTGGGCGATAAATCAGATTAATTATATATAACCATAAAAATCGAAGATTTGAAAAGTAGCTGTATAGTGAAGTTTTTCATATACCATTACTGCAATACAGTGGACCCCCGCCATATGACATTAATCCGTTCCAGGGTTGGGATCGTAAGGCGAAATCGTTGTATGGCGGCTGAAAGAAACCTACGCTAATGACATAATGCGTGCAAAGTCACAGTTTAAAACATAAAAATTGGATATAGATATTAAAAATTGGAAACAAAATAGTATAGTAAGGGCCACTTAAATATAATATACATGTACACACCGACCAATAACAGACCAAAATCTTAGTGACGCGTTGCAGTGAAGGCAGTTGGACGTGAACAGAAGAGCAATTACATCAAAACGCCTGAAGAGGGAGGCAAAACCACATAAACACAGCCAACCACAGGTCATGACAGTTTTTGATGTGGTAAAGAGGGAAAAATGCCATGAACGAAAAAACGTATTCCACTTGGTATCGTGAAAAAAAACGTAAGACGGGGACGCCGTAACCCTGGGGTCCACTGTATACATTTCCAAATATCTTCTTCCAGTATTTTGTCCCTTTGACCAAACATGCAAAACAATCATCATCCGTTTACAGCCACAGCGATTGGCCTTTAATAACCAGAATTGAATTGCTGGGAGTCTAATAACAGACGAGCGTATGCCGCCGACGTGAAATCAATGAAACCTCGGTGAAGGCATTATGGCAGGAAATGTAGTGCGGACCGCCTCAGGAAATGACAAGTAATTCTTATTAACACGAGTGGACTATTTCATTACAAGTTGACCAACATCTGACGGATGACTCGGTGCGGTTTGCGCGTACAATAGAGATTTCCCCGAGGAGCCGCGCGTTCTTTCGGCCGCGGGACGCCGGCGTTCCCTATGTGTTTTTCCCCTCTCCAACGGCGGGCCTGATAATCACTGATTTGTCTGCGACCAAGCGCAGACGCTGCCGGTGATTATCCTAAACCGCTGGGAGGAGGAAATCTTGAGATGGATTTATGTTTCTCGGGAGATTAAGCTGTCACTGGGGCCGGGCTGAGGAAAATGTGCCGCAGTACGCTACAGTCAAGAAGGAGACATTACAGCCCACCCTTTGGATTCCTTTTTAACAGAGGTTCCAAAATCGGGTCCAATGATGTCGCTGCCACAATGTGTGACATTGGATTTCCGAGCAGTCCGCGAAGCTCCCGATTTTTTTTTAAATGGTTTCTAAAACTGAGTAGCCATCCATTAGGGTTGGGCGTCAAAAAGACGTATGCGCGTCGTAAGGGTTCGTGTGACTAAATTGTGTCGCGTTTGATTTGTTTTCGTTTGAGTACGAGCCTAAATTGTGTTGAGTTTACGAATAGAAATCTCGCTGTGGCCTCGCCAGACACGACGCCAAGAAACCAGGCAAAATAAGTCGATCTGCGAGTCATTCGCGGAAAAAATGGCCCATTTGAACGCCAAACATGGCCTTTCAAAAGCTCATCGGGCTTCAGTCTTAACTCATGGATGAAAGATTGACTTCCATTCTTCAGTTAGAATTGATCTAGGTACTGTAAAATAGATGTGTTGTAAGTGTGGAAACACTGCCACCCAATGGTCACTGTTAGCAATACAGTGCTCAATTGGCTTATATTCGGTAGCAAAAAATGCATTTGACCAGAATTTTATTATTTTTATTACGATTTAAAAAGACGAGAATTCTCGTCCATGGCACTGAATGAGTTAAGGATAATGTAGCGCATTTTTAGGGTTGCTCAAATGAAACTTTTGGGCGTAATTCGGTGCCAGTTTCTTGGAAAATGGCGTCATTTTGGTATAGACTGTACACTGTAGACTGGTATAGATGTCCAAGCTCTATTTTAACTGTGCTAAAAACTGTGAAAAAACTGTAAAAACTGCCCATGGGAATCAAATGAATCAACAAATCATTAGGCAACATCAAACTGAATTTTATGATGTACGTTCATCTTTCGATTCAAGAATGCAAAAATCTAAAAATGTAATGACATGGTTCGATTTTCCGATGAAATCGTTTCCCCATGTATATTTCTTCCCTCCTCGCCTTTTGCTCTCTATGCGTGCGTGTTGGCTGGATTTAATACCGCGCGAACTCGCCGTGACCTACCAGCATACCGTCTGTATTCCCAAAACTGTATTTCACGTGGAAACTAATTAAAAGCCTGGCTTTTTTTTTTTTCCCCCAGACCACATTTAAGCTCTTTTAAACTCTCGCTACAAGACAGCGCAGCACCGACTTACATAATCTCCCGCAGACGAGCACATGCATGGTGATCGAAACAGTCTGTGGCACTTTTGGCACATTCTGATGAAAATTAACGCGATGTGGAAGTCATTTTCCTCTACCGAGAGACTGGATGAGAGTTTCCCCCCCTCTGGCCCATCAGTGTGATTTCCATGTCTATTTTACAGCTGACTAATGTGTTTTTCCACTTGCGGCTGCCAAAAAAACAGAAAAAAAAAAAAGCGAACATGTTTTGGGAGCTTGCTGCATGTACGGAAACGGTGTTTGTGCATAGTGCTGCGGCAGGGACAAAAAAAGGTTAATATTCCAATTACCAAAGGCTAATTTGATGGCCTTTCCAAATACTGTTAGTGAAATTATTCATTTGAGTTATGCACTAGTTTAATGCTCCCTAGTGTCCATCCTATGAAATTTTTATTTGTTTTAGCATTTGGCAACATGTGCATTAGCCTCCTTAGTGAAAAGAAGCATAAATAATTCATGAGCGGGGTGAAGGACGGGATGTGGTTTGAGTTTTTTGGGGAAAGCGTTGATATAATCATGATAGATCCGAATTTCGATATCGATGCAGTCGATGCTTGATGGTGACACACTTTGAGAAACTCTGATACGCTTTGGGACTGGGGGGGAAAAGTCGACCAAGTCGGGTAAGGAGAGATTAAAAATATCGTCCGCAAAGCTCTGCCACAATCAGGTTAGCGGCATCGTTTTCTATCATTTCCAATTAACAAAAAAAAGTGACAACATAAATTACCACAGTGGACCCCCGCTATACGAAATTAATCCGTTCTGGGGTTGGGATCGTAAAGCGAAATCGTTGTATGGCGGGCAATAGAAACCTATGCTAATGCTATATTATCGAAGAACATAATGCGTGATTGTTGACAATGTATACTGGCTTGTTTTTATGTGTTCAAATGAACCAGTAGGGGGCAGTCTGCTCATTAATTACAAACAGTAAAGAAGAACAAAAACAGGAAGTTGAGGACATCATAGTAGTTTTTTTTAGCACACACTTAAGACATGTGTAATGTACCTATAACATGTAGGTGTACGATATTAATCACGAGCAAGCTAATGCTACTCGCGATTGCTAACAGTTTAGCACAAGCATTTCATAAGCTACAAGCTAGGTTATGAAAGAACTTGTTAGTCAAAATATCACTGTACTCAGAAGTATTTAGGCTTGATTAGTCGCCACAGCCGACAGGCAGATTTGTGGACGTAATGACCTCAGAGTACTCGGTACCTCAGAACTAACGCGAACGCGTACGCGAGCCCGAAGGAGGCGCGTAAAACGGGCGGGCAGCTGCTTCCCCGACGACAAAAGAATCAGTGTGTAACAGGAGCGGCGAATGAATAAAAATGTCGGTTAATATATCGTCAAAAGACGTAGCCTCAAAACCGAACGGCGGGTCGGCTAATCCGGGGTTTTACGCCGCTGTTTTACTTTTATAGCCTCCAGATTATTTGTGTTGCGCCGAGGTAGCTTTAACCCATCCTAAATCACGGCGTTTATTGTTCCAGCTGTTGGTCGGGGGTAGAAAAAGGTTGCTTACGCCTTGCGCCGTCTGTCTCCTTCTCAAATGTTTTCTCAGCTGCTGCGGCCTTACTCGAGCCTGCTTAGACTCGGGCCGAGGAACAGACCCCCCCCCCCCCCCCCCCCCCCCCAAGTTCAGCCAAAACCTCACAAGTGACACATTTATGGGAGCAATTCTGATACGGTGTTTGATTTGTGTGAGTATAGTTTTTCTATGCTGTTTTATATTTCTTAACTCATTCAATGCCAGGGACGTATTTTGGGAAGGATTCCCTGCTTAGGCCAAGTTAGCGTGATTTGAAGGCTGTTCGGACTGTTTTCGTTGCCAACATTGAGACCATTTGAGTATCTTCGCGTCCAGATCCACAAAGTGACAGTCAGGATTCTTTACTTTGACTTATCTGCTTAAAAAAAAAGCCATTATCGTACAAATATGTTTAGACCGTTTACAGCTTTTTTTTTCCCTCCAAAACAAAAGCCGCGGTTCAATTTACGCGAGATGCTATTTACGCCTTTATGGAGTACACGACCTTCCGATGAAAGCGATGTTGCGCTTTCGAGGATGTCTCGCTTTAAGTGACAGAAACGCGCTAAAAACACACACGCGTGCCGAAACGAACACACGGGTCGATGATGAACGTCGTTTGTTGAAGGACACCTTGGGAAATGCTGCACCGCAGCGAGGCGCGCGGACCCTTTTGTTGGGAGGATAGCGCACAAACCGATCAGTGCGCCACTTAACCGAGGTCGTACTCTCAAAAACGAGGCCTATAAAACCTTGAAGGGGACCAAAAAAAAAACGACACCGTAAAACAGCTTGTTTGGGCGATAGGCGCGCGCGTTTAACTATCCTGGAGGCAATCTTGCCGCCTTAAATTCTTCTGAAGGTGTCTGGCTTTACATCGCATGGAGTAGTTTTTTCATATTTAATCCATGGGAATGGTAAATGGTACTTATATATATATATATATATACATACATACAGTGGACCCCTGTGTTACAACGTCCCTGGTTTACGTTATTTTCATGTAGTGACCTGGAATAGTTTTTTTCCTCCCCTCTTTATGACATCTTCCCGGATTTGTGACAAAAACAACTGTCATGACCCTAGGGAGTTGGCTGTATTTGTGTTGTTTTTTTCCCCCATCTGCTGGCGTTTTTAGGTAATTGCACTTATTTACTATTTACTAACTGCTTCCATAACCCACTTGCAGCCACCTGACATCAGCCAGTTACGGTAATTATTGTAAGCAAGATAAAAATGTGCATCTTATTAGCTTATTAGCTTATTTGTAGCTTATTTGGCTACAAAATCAAAGCTTGAAGTCACCCATGTTTTTGGCCGTTATTTTTTGGGAAAAAAAAGTACGCCTTATATTTGGGGACTTAAACGTGAATTAAAGGAAAATGCTCAAGGAAGTTTTTGGTTCCCCGGACGGGAACCTGCTTATTTGTGCGTCCAAAAAAAAAAGTGTCAAGCTAACTATAGCAACGGTTGCAATGCTACTCATGACCGTAAGACACACCAGAAACACGGAAGCTTCAAAACGAAGCTCGGTTTAGCGTGCTTCCCGGTTTCATTTGGATGCCACATTCAAACCGCGGCCCGGATTGATCGGAGCGCGCCACGGCGTCAGTGTCCTCCAATGGCCGCCGCCCCGGCGAATCAGTCACCTCCTGACAGCACGGCGGCCAGATCCGCACTCTCGCTCGCCTGCATCCATCAACGCCCACGGCTCCTGTGGCGGCGCTAGCGAGCAGCGGGCTTTGAACAGGAGCTTACAAATAGTCCCTAACTCCCCCCGAGCCGTTCGCTGATGTGTGGGTGAGAAAGCCCGTCGGCGCCGGAGTGCTCTCCGCTCGTTTTTATGATGCGCGCAATCTGGTTCCATCGGCCGAGTGTGGGCGGTGCTCAAAGGTTTTCAATCGCTCGGCCCTGCGGTCTAATCATCAAAAAAAATCATCGTTGTGCAGTATTGCGTCCATCTTTTGGACAAATTCAACAGTCTACTCGCAGTGTTTTAGACAAGGGAAGGCACGCTGCTGCCAGTCTGATAACTAAGTGGTAGCGCCATGTTGAACTTTGACATGTTGCCAGCATCCGGGTGAAATTTCAGCTCCCTGGTGTCTTCTTTCAATGCTTTCCTTTTGATGGGAAATGCCTTTGAGTAAAAGGTCAAAACGTTGGACAAAATACTACTACTAATGAATAATATAACAACAGGTGATTGCTGAACACGATTTTTTTTTTTTGGTTTAGTAAAAAATTCCTAATTTTTTGGAATACTAAAATACTTTATAAAAAGTTTTAAGAGGTCATTGATCTTAGTCGTGAAATAGGTCAGTTTGCTGAAAATGATAAATCCTTCAAATAATTTTGAGTGATAGCAAAAGAGCGATATGTTTTTTTTTGTTTGTTTGTTTGTTTTCAGGCTGACAGCATTTGGAGCAGGTATTCATTTTCAGTCAAAAAAAACAAAATATTGACATCATTACCAAACAAAAAGCAAAACTAAAACACAAACTGATTCTCAACATTGTTAAAATACAACAACTTGGCAAAAAAAATAAGTCAAAATGTCATTTTCGCTCATTCCAACCCAAATTTATTCCAATTTTTTGCCAATTGGATTTTTCAAAATGTTTCTCAATTCACAGTCGCGAAAAAACGCCCTCTAGTGGTAGATTGGAAACGTGCTTGATTTAACTAATAAAAAAAAGTGTTTCAACGTTTATCGCCGAGGATCAGCCTCATTAATCCTGGCAGCCTCATCGTGATCGAAATTAAAATTCGATTAATTGCGCAGCCCTTCATTTCTGGGAACAAATTTTGTATTTGGGGAATTACGGTCGAAATTTTTGTCGTTCATAACAACACCCAGGTGAAATTAGGACACTTTTCCATTTAAACCGCTTAGCATATTGTCTTGCTTTTCGCATGTTTTGTAAACAAAAGAAAGTGCTACCACCTCAACCATTTCCCCCCTATGACCTTTGCACCCCCCCGCTCTTGTGCATGTGTAAAACAGATCAAGTAGCAAGTAAGTAACCACTTTGTGTGTTTCCATTCATGCGCCGTGCTCCGCGATGACGTCCGTATTTTTGCCACCCGGCAACGCGGGCTTTCCCGGTCCGGCGGCCATTTTGTCATTAAAAGGGTCAGCGTGTGCGGGAAGCCGGCGTAAATGCGAAGGGGCCTCGCTACGCTGCTGACACGGTGGCTAATAATCGTTGTGATGATGGGAACAGTGAGAAGAAATGGAAGCAGCGGCAATAACGGCGCAATCAAAGCTGCTAAGTCGCGGCTAGTGTAAACAAGAGATGAGAGAAAAGGGCAAAATTCTCCCCGGTGTGGCGGATTCGCCGTTATCATGCCGGGTTTTCATTTCAATGGCTTCTTTTGAGTTGTACACCTTGTTTGCTTTCATGCAGCCAGTACGGCCATATTTCTCAGTGTTTTTCGAACGGCTTTTCAGGTGTATTTTGAATTATTTGGCCATTTTCAGCAGTAAAACGAAAAAAAAGTTGGTTCTCATTCGTTAAAATGATTTTTCATGTCGAATTAATATATTAAAGAAGACGTTTTGCCTCATGCTGTCCACTGAAAATGACATCACAGCTGCTCAAGGCGGTCATGTGACCGCGGTCAAGTTGAGTAAAGAATGGCGGCGAGGGGTCACTTTCAGTTAATGGCAAATGAAAAACAAGTTCTTCATTCATGACATTATTTTAACATGTTTTTTTTAATATATTTTATATATTATTTGATGTTTTCGTCCCCCCAAACTGAAAACCTGCTGTTTAGGAGCTGTATAAAGCGCAAAGGATTATAAGGCGCACGGGTCTATAAGGCGCACGGTCAACGTTTACATGATAAAAATAAAGCGCGAACCCCTCCCGATAAAAATCGAACCTTGCGTCAATGATCTCAACATGCAGGCAGAATTTTCTTCTATTTGTACTTTATTCGTTTTCGACGGGGGGGTCATGGAGATAATAACAACGACATGATAGCGGTGCGCAGTACGGCAACCCCCCCCACACAAGAGCCGATTGAATCGAGGCCAAGCCGATCCGGCGGGGTCATTAGGGAGCCTCCGTGTGCGTGTGGCCAGCATTCCCAAGCTAGCCGGGCTCCTGTTGTTTTTTTTTTGTTTTTTTTTGGCGCCTGGACTAATGCTAATGAGCGCGTTCGCTGACTGGCGGACCAGCCGGTCGCCGCCTTTTGATCAACTTCATATCCGTCCAAGATGCGAAGACAGATGGCCCTGGAAGACCACACTTCAACCCAGAAAGGACGCCTCATCCCATTGGTCCGTTTCCCGATTGGATTTTTGAGTCGTTTTTGTCAACAAATCGATAAGCATCGGTCGCGCTTTCGCCTTAGCAAAATACAAGCCGTGGTTCAAAATGTCATTTTTTTGTCCTCCACATTGTTTTTTTTTGAACCCCCGTATGGTATTCTGTCCAATCCTTTGATTTTTACATCAAAGGCCTTTCAAAACAAAGAGGAAGCATTAAAAGAAGCTGAAATTTCACCCAGATGGCGACAACATGTCAAACTTCAACATGGCACCGCCACTTAATTATCACAACAGAACTAAAATCAAAGAATGTACATGGCCCTTAAGTTATTTTATTTTTTCGTCCCCCAAAAATGAAAACTCGTACTTTCTGCGCTGTATAAGGCGCACCGGATTATAAGGCGCACCTTCAATCTTTGAGAAAATTCAAGGCTTTTGCGTGTATCTTATTGCACGGAAAATACAGTTCTGCACTATAAGGCGCACCTAAAAGCCTTAATTTTTTAAAAAGCTGATGGTGCGTCTTATAATCAGGTGTGTTGAACAAGATTGGTCATATTGACATTGAGTTATTATGCTATTGGGGGTTTAGAGTTATTTGAGTTATTTGAATTATTATTGTTATTACTTTGAGTATTACTATATTGTAATTGCAAACGTTTTAAAATATGTCATTAATTGAGGGTGTGCCTTATACATGGAAAAAGTTTTAAAATATTTAATTAATTGAGGGTGTGCCTTATAATTCGGTGCGCCTTATACATGGAAAAAGTTTTAAAATATGTCATTAATTGAGGGTGCGCCTTATAATCCGGTGCGCCTTATACATGGAAGAAGTTTTAAAATATGTCATTAATTGAGGGTGTGCCTTATAATTTGGTGCGCCTTTTACATGGAAAAGGTTTTAAAATGTCATTAATTGAGGGTGCGTCTTATAATTTGGTGTGCCTTATACATGTAAAAAGTTTTAAAATACGTCATTAATTGAGGGTGCGCCTTATAATTTGGTGCGTCTTATACATGGAAAAAGTTGTAAAATATGTCATTAATTGAGGTTGCGCCTTAAAATTTGGTGCGCCTTATAGTGCGGAAAATACGGTAATCTTTTTCCCGAATCTGAAATCGTGAGTCATTGAATATGTTTTTAGCAATTAGCTGGCAACGTATCGAAAGTATCTGGAAAGCAATCTGAATTCTTGCGACGCGCTCCGGCCTGATTAGCGCCACGCCTCCGCAAATAACAAAACAGCGCGTCGGGGTTTTGCTATTAAACGCGGGCGCGGCTCCAGATTGATCGGCACGAAGCGAGCGCAGCTTCCATTCGCGCCTCGACCTTTGGCGACCTTTCCATCAGCGACTCATCAACTCGCCGGCGCGCGGGATGCGTCCGAGGTCAGGTGACCATCCCGGGTCATCTCACAATAAGCAGATGGGTGGAAACGCCGCCGATCGATAAAGTGGCGCATCCGCACTCGTTTGAGAAAATGAAAAACGGATCATTTGAACGTAGCTGTCAACACATAAGCGCTTGGAGGTTAATTAAGGAGGTTAATTAAAAAGTTTCAAAGGGAGTAAACTTTCGGGAGGATTTTTTTTTTTATTTTTGCCCCAGCATGTACCCAAAAGGACATCAAAACATTGACTGAAATTTTTAACCCGAATCAGAAATGTAAATAAATATGTTTTTTGAGTACGTTTTTAACACTTGACTACTTTTTAACACTTTGAGCGCCGATGACGTCAATTTACGTCAACCGATTTTTTTTTCATTGCATTCACACGATTAAAATGACGCATCCGATTACCTGCAGTATTAGTCATTAAATATTAATTAAATAATTTACATAATGATTTAGCCTTGAGTCCAACACAAAGCAGAATTAATTAACAAGAATATTAAGTTTATGAAAAACGTAAACATTCTAAATGTTTAAATAGTACTAGATGATAAATTTATTTCATTCCTTAATTAAGAAAAATCAAAGTTAATTCCTTGTTTTCTATTGAAAACGAGTCATATTAAATGTTAAATGGATAATTATTATTGATTTACTCAATAGAAAGCAGTGACTTTATTTAATGATATTCATTTGAATTTGTTGCTTCATTTGAATTGAGTCAGTGTGATTTTTGTTTGTTTGTTTTACAAAGTGGGAGTTGGTAAAGATCAGGTTTGGAAAAAAAATCAGAATGCTCAAAATTGTCTGGCTGGTTCTTATTTATTGAAAAAAAATGTCTGTTAAAATAATTAGATGGAGTTCAAACTTGAGAGCTTTAGCATTTAATAAATATGAACTGTGGAAAAAAACCGTTCTTCTCTACTTTTTTTTCTTTCAGAAACCACCGCTCCCGAGGAAGAGCAACCAATCAAACACAGAAGGTCTTAGCATTAATGCGTCTCCAATGCTCCTGTTTTGGAAAGATCTGCTGAAACCATGGCAGAATATCAACAACACCACAGTTACGGAATTAGCAACATGCTCCACAGGTAAGCACGCCATTTTTTTCAAAAGATTTCATTTAACCTTCTTCTAAGTCCTTTTTAAAAAAAAATTCTCACCCCCAACTTTATCAAATTCAACTTTTTAAACATGGAACCAAGAGACAAAGGTACAAAACATGTTGGCTTAACACATTCCTAGCAACCGTGGCTAACATTTGCTCATTTAAAATGCCAATGCTAGCTTGATACTGTTTTGCAAGTGCTGCTGTAGTGCTGTTTATACAGTATAGTGTGCGTCCATATATATATATATATATATATATATAGATATATATATCCAGTATGTAATGTAAGGAACAAGAAAAAAAAGCTATAAGGTGGTTTCTATTTTTAGCATAAGTTGGAACCGGCCGCACGGTATTGATCGACGGTTGGAAGGTCTAGTGTTATGGAGGGAGCTTCATCTCCACCCAAAGGTCAAGCGTCCCCCTGGAAACTGTAAGGTTAAACTGTAGTATTTATGGGTATTATTGCTGATTGGCCGCTGGGATTACGGCGGAAGACTGACACGCACTTGTTTGTCTGTGGTCGAATTCCATTCGGGTTGCAGCCTCTGTCATGAAATTAATCATTTATGGAGTGAGATTGCCCATTTTGAATTGTGAAATACACAACAAAACATGAAAGAAGAGAAAGGAAACAGCAAACTTAATACACTCACAACCAATGAGACCACACGGAACACCTGCACAAGAAACAATTGGATTGAGGGATCTGATTGGCCAACACAAGGGAAGCAGGTAAATGCAGAAGGGTGGACACATTCACACTGACGAGGACAGACATGAGGGGAACGAAAAATGGACGTAAACACGTGAGCAAAAATCCCACAACTCAAACGCAATTAAAACCCGGAAAAAGCCGAAAAACAGAAAAGCACAGAACATCCCGAAACTAGCAAACGTCAACAGAACATGGCGTATATGATTCTGTATACATTTTTTTTTTGTCAAATAAAGAAATGCAAAAATTTGCATTTATCGATTAATCAACAATATAATCAACTAGTTGATCGATGATTCAAATGACTGTTAGTTGCAATCATATTTCAATCCGATGCCATCCAAAATGGCAGACCTTTACATAGTTTAACTTTCAAGCCAGCGCTTTGGCGCCACCGTGTGGCGTTTTGTAGTATTGCCTAAAGCAGGCAAAAATTCCCAAAAAAAACCCACTTTGAATGGATGACATTTAGCAGATAGATGAAATTATGTTCCGTAGCAAAAAAAAAAGTTTGTCGATCATTGTGCCGTGTTTGCACGCAAGCGATAAAAATCGAATTTTCAGCATGAAGCCAAATCACGTCTTTTCCAATCAATAAATTACAAAGCGACTCTGCACAAGTTGATCTATTATTCAAATGACTTTTAGTTGCAATCATATTTCAATCCGACGCCATCCAAAATGGCAGACCTTTACCTAGTTTAACTTTCAAGCCAGAGCTTTGGCGCCACCCTGTGGCGTTTTGAAGTATTGCTGAAAGCAGGCAAAAATTACAAAAAAAAACCCACTTTGAATGGATGACATTTAGCAGATAGATGAAATTATGTTCCGTAGCGAAAAAAAAAAAGGTTGTCGATCATTGCGCCGCGTTTGCACGCAAGCGATAGAAATCGAATTTTCCGCATGAAGCCAAATCACGTCTTTTCCAATCAATAAATTACAAAGCGACTGGGCGAGTCCAAACCACGGAGTCAACGTCGGCGTTTACACATTGCGGCTAATTAATTTAGCGCTCGCCCGGATCTCAACATGAATATTAACGTCCCTTTGACTTGAAAGTCCTTGTAAGGCTCTTGTTTGTGTTGAGTCGCCGCCCCGGGTGATGATTTGCATCGGCATTAGCATTCGGCGCCGTCGTTTGGCCCTTTTAGAAAAGATTCACTTTCCAAAGACGAGCGAGCAGCGACGCCGAGTCATCGGGCCAACGGAACGGCTTTGTCCAAATTGTGTTGATCCCACACTTGTCACCGGAGGAGCCTGTTGCCGTGGTAACCCCACGTGTCACAATATCGGTGAACCTCGTCGGCGCCGGCGATGTGATGGCGCCGAGCTTTGTAAAGCGGCGAAAGCAGATTTTTCATAAGCTGGATTCCGCTCGCTCACCGCTCCCAGAAATATTCGGCGGCGGTCGCCTCCAAGCTCAAAATGTCGAGCCCGTTTTCATTTTCAGTAAAAAGGGAAAATGTCGGAGTCGAAGTTTTTACGAAATAAAAATGAAGCATTTATTGATCGGGCGAGCATGTTTTTTTTTTTCTACGCTGTGACAATAATCAGCTTTGTTTTGAAATCCAAAGGCAGGGCGTAAAAGGCTTCCTTCAATCTCAATTAACTAGTTGCTAGTAAAACGCTCCCAGTACTTTTCAAATTAACAAACGTTAAACTTTCAATCTTTGTTTTAATGTCAAACCAAAACCTTGAAAAATACATTTTAACAAAGGCCGATATGATAATCGTCAAAATGCGGAAAAATCGGCTCTGATAAGCTACCCGGCTGTTTATCAGTGGCGCACTGTGTGTTGTGTGTTGTAAAAGAAAAGAAAGTGTTCAGCCTCTATCCTACGGTTAAGAGATTAATGGGGAACATTAGTGGCCGCTCGCTACGCTCTGGTGCACTGTATGTTGTGTGTTGTAAAAAAAAACAAAGTTTGTGCCTAAAAAGAGTCATGTTCAGCGTCCATCCTATGGTTAGGAGATAACTGGGGAACATTAGTGGCCGCTCACTACGCTCTGGCGCACTGTATGTTGTGTGTTGTAAAAAAAAAAAAGAAAGTTTGTGCCTAAAAAGAGACATGTGCGATTTCAGCCTCCGTCCTACGGTTAGGAGATTACTGGGGAACATTAGTGGCCGCTCGCTACGCTGTGGCGCACTGTGTGTTGTGTGTTGAAAAAGAAAATAAAGTTTGTGCCTAAAAAGAGTCATGTTCAGCCTCCATCCTACGATTAAGAGATTACTAGGGAACATTAGTGGCCGCTTGCTACGCTCTGGCGCACTGTGTGTTGTGTGTTGTAAAAGAAAAGAAAGTGTGTGCCTAAAAAGAGTCATGTTCAGCCTCCATCCTACGGTTAAGAGATTACTGGGGAACATGAGTGGCCGCTCGCTACGCTCTGGCGCACTGTATGTTGTGTGTTGTAAAAAAAAAAAAAAAAAAAAAGAAGAAGAAAGTTTGTGCCTAAAAAGAAAAATGTCCCTGTTCGGCCTCCATACTACATTTAGGAGATTATAAAAAGTAGGTAAGGTTTCATTCAGCACCTTTAATATGCGTTATTTATGTCCGCACAATGTCCATCAGGGCAAATCCTATTCATCGCGGGAGGGTATTCCGATACCCATCAACACCAAAAATCAAGAGAACACCATATTTAATTTGATTACATATTTTGCCAGTCAAAAAAGTAAAATTCATAGAAAATAGCATCCCCTGTAAAATTTGCGTTTTCACCGTTTTTGTCCCATATGCAAATGCTGTGGCGCAAAGTCTCCTTTTTGCAATGATGGAAGGCTGCCGTTTGCCTTCCTTTTGTCTTTTCGCCTCGCCGAGATCATTCCGAGTTTGTAAAGTCAAATCAAGCGGCGGTTGCAGCAACCGGACCAAGTTTTCGGCGAGGATTTTACATTGGCTTTCGCTTGACCCCGAGCAGATTGGCGGCGGAGCAGCGCGAGAAAAAAAAAAAACAGCCGCTTGCGAACAAGAAAACTTTCTGCTCCAACGAGCCTCTGATTCCCAGCGAATGCTAAGCGCGAGGCGTCGGAGCACCGCGACCTGTCATTTTAGTCGCCCCGGCGATTGTCATTCAACTGCAGAAAAGCGTTTTATTTTTTAACGCCTTTTCAACTGCCGCGCGCCCGAAATACCTTTTCAGATTGGGCGCCGGCATTTTTTTTTTCTTTTTATTTGAGGCTTTTCTCGTTAATTTAGCGAGCCGCCGTCTCCGGCGTTGTCGCCGGGCTGTAAAAGGATCGGGCTTCTGAGCGCCGTCCGCGCCGACTGATGAAAGATTAAAAGGATTGTTGAGATTGAAGGCACATTTAGTACCCCGCCGAGGTCCAATTTGGCGTCCCTGCGCGGTCGGCGGGGCCGGGGAAAAAAATAGAAAGACGGCGGCGGCGCTCGGCCGATATGTGACGCGGATGAAGGAAAAGTCCCGGCGACATGGCAACGGGCGCCGGCCCGCAATCATTTCCGCCGTGGCAAATCTCGTCCCGAATTAATGGGGGGCGCTCTACTTCCTTGAAACGAAACCCGGCGCGCAGACGCACGCTAATGAAGTAAACGTCACGCGTTTCCCAAGTGTGAGCCTTTCGATCAAATTTGAAAAAAGGCCCACCTTTAAATATAGAAGTTTTCCCCGTGATGTCACACATTTCCAGGTGATAGAAAAATTTGTCTTGACGACCGCCGTGTTATTCATTTGCAGCGTGTCGGAAGAATATATGACGTGGAGTTAATTGCTTCCAGGTGAAACAAAACTTGAAAACTTGACATTTCGATTCAACACAACCCCACAATATACATTTTTACTTTGTGTTGTTTTAACTTACTGAAGTACATGATTACTTCAGGTAAACAAGAACTGAAGATTAGGTACTAAAGTACCAAAGTAACCAACTGCTTTAGGGTTAATAATTACCGTATTTTCCGTACTATAAGACTCACCGGATTATAAGGCGCACCCTCAATTAATGACATATTTTCAAACTTTTTTCCATACATAAGGCGCACCGGATTATAGGGCTCACCCTCAATTAATGACATATTTTAAAACCTTTTCAATCACAATATAGTAATACTGAAAGTAATAACAATAATAACTCAAATAATAACGCTAAACTTTCAATAGCATAATAACAATGTCAATATGAGCAACCTTGTAAACACACAAAAGAAAAGGGTAAAGCTTACTTTATCGGTTCGTTCCCCATCTACGAATCCCAGTCTCAATATTGATCCATATATAAGGCGCACCTGATTGTAAGGCGCACCTATTAGTTTTTAAAAAAATTAAGGCTTTTAGGTGCGCCTTATAGTGCAGAAAATACGGTAATTACTTTGAGTACTTCCTGGAAACAATAACTGGTGTGATGTCACACTTATTTCCAGGTGGCGAAAAAATCATTGTGACGACCGCTGTTTTATGAATTTGTGTCGGATGTATAAATGATGCTACCAAGCATATAAATTATGTGCGAAAACAAAACAAAACCAAAAATAGTTTTCTGACGCTTTGAGTTAATTATGAAAGACCCCGGGTCAAATTGACCCATGATGTGATTACCATTCCAGAGAAATACAAAGTAGCAGCAGCAACACTTAAGTTACAATCATGGTTGATAGTTGAGTACGTTTCAAAAAATGGGAAAAAAAATACACACTTTTGCATAAATCCAAGTCATATTTATCCAGAGACATGATTGCTGTTTTTTGAACATACATTACGGGTTAAAAGACATTAATTACATCTGGATTCTAAACATTTTGCCCACATTTAGTAGTTAAATGAAGCCTCATGAAACACTTGTGATATATTTTTACTCCTCTAGATGGTGCTCTTAGTTTAAAAATAAAGGGTATTGCAATGAAAATTTACCTTGAACCTTTAAATCGAGACTGCCATCTAGAGGAGCAAACAAAACACCGCAAGTGTTTCACGAGGCCTCATTTTCCCATCACTGTTTGGGTGACGAAATACAAACCAAAAATGTTGTTCCTTGCGATTAAAAAAGAACAAAAACACAACAGAAGGGTTAAACCGGGTTATAAGTGGAAGAAATCCTGGCGCCTCACATCTAAAAACGAACCGGAGCCCAAATTCAAAGCCCGAACCTCAAAAATGCGAGGCAGCTGCGCTAACCACTGGAAAAGTACGATCTTAGCTCGCAATAAAGGCACAAGTCGACCGAATGCTAAAAGCTCTCCCGCCGCACACACTTCCTCCCATAAAAAGCGTCTGAGTTATGACGGGCCACCGCCTTGTAAAAACGCAAGGCGGCGCATAACCGAGTCGTGTGGCGTGTCACGACCCGCCTATCATTACTTTTTATAGCCGCTGATTCCGGGCGCTACCTAGCGCGTGGCTTGCCTGGGATGCTGGAGACTACATGTTCGCGTGCCGTACGCCCCTCCAAAAAAAAGGCTTCAACTGTTTTTATATTTTGACGATACAAATTTTGCAACAACAATGCTTTGGCGTTACTATTGTTACTCTTTCCAGATATTTATACTTGCTGAGTACAAAATGCTAACGTGAACATGAAAACTTTACACTACTAATTATTTTTCTTCAGGGGGGGGGGGGCAATTGTGGAGCTAAGCATACTGCAATTTCCCCTAAAACTTAATATGTTTAACTAGCTAAAAATTATTTTTGGAAAAACAAACAATTGATTTTTTTTTCAAGCTAAATGTACGTTGTGAAGCGACGTCAGAGCGCTAAGTGATGCTAGTTAGCTCGTTATCTGCTTCCCCAATTGTAGAAGCGAGCGGCCACTAATGTTCCCCAGTAATCTCCTAACTGTAGAATGGAGGCTGAACACGCACACGTCTCCTTTAAGGCACAAACTTTCTTTTCTTTTACAACACGCAACATACAGTGCGCCAGAGCGTAGCGATCGGCCACTAATGTTCCCCAATAATCTCCTAACCGTAGGATGGAGGCTGAAATCGCACACGTCTCCTTTTAGGCACAAACTTTCTTTTCTTTTACAACACGCAACATACAGTGCGCCAGAGCGTAGCGAGCGGCCACTAATGTTCCCCAGGAATCTCCTTTACCGTAGGATATAGGCTGAAATCGCACGTCTCCTTTTAGGCACAAACTTTCTTTTCTTTTACAACACGCAACATACAGTGCGCCAGAGCGTAGCGAGCGGCCACTAATGTTCCCCAGGAATCTCCTAACCGTAGGATATAGGCTGAAATCGCACATGTCTCCTTTTAGGCACAAACTTTCTTTTCTTTTGCAACACACAACATACAGTGCGCCAGAGCGTAGCGAGCGGCCACTAATGTTCCCCAGTAATCTCCTAACCGTAGGATATAGGCTGAAATCGCACATGTCTCCTTTTAGGCACAAACTTTCTTTTCTTTTACAACACGCAACATACAGTGCGCCAGAGCGTAGCGAGCGGCCACTAATGTTCCCCAGGAATCTCCTAACCGTAGGATATAGGCTGAAATCGCACATGTCTCCTTTTAGGCACAAACTTTCTTTTCTTTTGCAACACACAACATACAGTGCGCCAGAGCGTAGCGAGCGGCCACTAATGTTCCCCAGGAATCTCCTAACCGTAGGATATAGGCTGAAATCGCACATGTCTCCTTTTAGGCACAAACTTTCTTTTCTTTTGCAACACACAACATACAGTGCGCCAGAGCGTAGCGAGCGACCACTAATGTTCCCCAGTAATCTCCTAACCCTAGGATGGAGGCTGAAATCGCACATGTCTCTTTTTAGGCACAAACTGTCTTTTCTTTTGCAACACACAACATACAGTGCGCCAGAGCGTAGCGAGCGGCCACTAATGTTCCCCAGGAATCTCCTAACCGTAAGATAGAGGCTGAAATCGCACATGTCTCCTTTTAGGCACAAACTTTCTTTTCTTTTACAACACACAACATACAGTGCGCCAGAGCGTAGCGAGCGGCCACTAATGTTCCCCAGTAATCTCCTAACCGTAGGATATAGGCTGAAATCGCACGTCTCCTTTTAGGCACAAACTTTCGAATTTATGTATGCCTTGTGACAACTATAATTTTAAAAAACGATTGTTTTAAAAAAACCGATGCTTTGCGATTCATGTTTGCAGTGAATTAAAAAAAAATTGGAACTGAGAACCATCAAAGGGGGATGAACGTTGCGTAATATAAGATCCTTAGTATTCAGGTTTGAATTGTGGACGATATTTTCTCATTAAGCAGATCGATAATAAACGTAATTTGATGTACAACGGGAAAGTTTTGTCTTCTGAAGGATTTTTCAGCTCAAACAGGCCGGTACTGAATGAGTTATAAATAAAATTACCATTTTTTTTTCCGGTCTGACTTAAAAGGAAGAAACATAAGAAAAATTGTGGTGAGTTAAGAATAAAAATCCCCCATGATGTCAAGCCACAATAATTGAACCAGCGCGAAGCGAGGGAACACTGCGCACGAGTGTTTTTATTTTATTTTTTTTGAAATATTCTCATTCTGACTCCGAGTGACTCATTGAGGACGTCAACGCAAGGAAGGTACACTAAATTGTCACCATCTCGCCCTTTGATCAAAACGCCACCTAACCGGAATCAACCTGATGCAAAGCTACACGTTTGAATCGCAGCCTTTTGATAGAAAAAAAAAGATCATAAACCGAAGATAAAACATCAGACGTGTCACGAAGCACAAGCTCGTCTTTTAATGATTAAGTCAGATTTCAAAATAAGAAGAAGGGCAAAACCATAAAATAAAAATAAAAAAAAAAAAAAGGGCGGGGAGGCGGCGTAGAGCAAAGCCAAGCGAAGCCCAATTAGGGCTTTTATGGGGCGAATAATTGGGAGTCGCAGCACTGAGCCTTGTCTCGAAAGCAAACCTGATTTTTTTTTTTTCCCGTCTTTTTTTCTGCTTACGACAAGAACAAAAGAACGCGCGCGCGCTGAAGTCGGCGGCAAACCTGGTAAATTATTTAAAGGAAACATCAAAACACAAGAAGACTCACAGAGCGCCGGTCGGGGCTTAAACACGCTGTCGACACCTGAAAATAAAATCAATATCATTTACGCTATACTTTGGCTCGGGGATTTTGGCTCGCCGCAAAAGCCTCCGCCAATATTTTACGCGTGTTTATGATCGTTTGTCAAATGACGGATAATCTGGATCCGATCCGCATTTGAATCCGGTTTGAGCCTATGTAAACGTTGCGGTTTGGTTCGGTTGGATCTGCCTTGACCGGATTTGGAATTTCCTTCCCGTCGCATCTGATTTGACGTCGGAAAAAGTCATACAAGTCGGGATAAACCGATTATCGATTGGGCGTATTCGATTCTGACAGTGGGATAAGCGAGAGCAAAAATGTCACGAAATCGCAGTATTCAAATTACAGCTGTTTTATTTTTATTTGATTTTTTTTTTTCATTTTTATTTGATTTTTAAGTGGGGTCCAAGTTCTAACATCGAGTTGTGTTATTAGGGTGCCGCCCACATGGTGCAAATTTGTTGTTTGCTCAATTTGCATTTTTGACATACACGTCATTATTAGCGACGTTTGGTATCTGAATCAGGATTCAAGTGCGAACCATTTGGAGTTTGAGGCTGTCCACCGAGGGTCAAAAAGAGTACTGTGGACCCCCGAGTTACAGCGTCCCTGGCTTATGTTTTTTTCATGTTGCGATGTGGATTACTGAGTTTTTTCATCCCCTCTTTACGGTATCTTCCCCGCTTTGTGACAAAAACAACTGTCATGACCCTAGGGGGTTGACTGTACTTGTGTTATTTTGTCTCCATCTGCAGTCGTTTTTAAGTAATTGCACTTATTTTCTGTTGTCGTCACATGACGGAGATGCTGGTCTGTCGTTCGGCCCGTCCGTCCATCCATCCATTAGGACATAAAAATTTGATGTCAGAAGCGGGATCCATGGAGTCACACCCAGCCACGTTTGTAAGATATTTTCTCCACATCCTGAGACAATTAGAACGCTTTGAGTGTTTCAATACCTAGGATGAAAAGCTGTCCCAAAACTGGGTGTCAGAAGTGGGATCCAAGGGCCAAGCACTAATATACTCACAAAGGTGAATTGAAAAAATACAGTCACAACCTTCAGTGCTAATCATGTAGGTCGCGGATGGCGCACCTTCGCATTGTCCCAGCGATGCTGCTGACTCCGCCTCTTTCTGCAAAAGGCGCACGAATGTTGTCGGGGCGCCACGCAAAAATCTAGCATTCCCACACAGGCGGCGGGCCAAATCCCCCGCGCCAGCCCCCGTCTCCGCTTTAACATGTGAAAGCATATTCCGCTTTTTAGCCACACCCAGAGTCGGCCCGCGCGGATTAGCTTCTTGGCACACAATGCGGCGAATTCGAAGAGCTCAACCCCCAACCCCGCGAGCCGCCCTCCGACTTCGGGGTGACCACGCACACTTCCAGGGCCAGGAACTCTTGAACCGGCGCCTCGGACCGAGCGCCGCCATCGAGAGGATTTAGAAGCGGGACAAAAGGCGGGAGTGGAACAGCTGCTTGTTTTGTCTTAACCTTCCAAACTGTGCGTGTCAAAGGTGGCGATTGATTTCTTCCAATCGGATTTTGGGCCTCGAGTCAAAGTGTTAGGGCACCCCTGTCTTTTAGTCGACGAAAAATGAGGGAAAATTGCGTCATTGCATTGCGTTCGAGGCTTAGCGACATCAAGTTTTGCAAAAGAGTCACAACAACAATCTAGCAATAACTTGTTCAATATTCCGTTTAATTTGCTCTTAATTTGAAAAGACAACTATAGTGTTGCCAGATCTGGCCCACGGACCCTTGGTTTGCCCCCCCCTTAGAATCGAAAGGGTTAACACATGCGAAGGCATTATAGTGTTGTAGACAGCGGACTAATGTTCCGTCCTATTATTTATTTATTATTTTTTAACGCTTCATCAAATCGTCTTGCAGGCTGGCTTGAATCTCCTCGCGAGCCAGATCCGGCCCCCGGGCCATATGTTTGACACCCCTGCTCTAAAGGGTTAACTCAGGCTAGGGCAGAACAGTATTATAGACTGTGGAAAAACGCATTTGCTTCTTTTCAATTTTTTTTAATGCTTCTCAAAATCATCTCGCGGGTCGGATGGACCCGTCTTGCAGGCTAGATCCGGCCCACGGGCCTTTGGTTTGACACAGATTTCGATTCTGAAGGTTTAACACATGCGAGGGCATTACAGTATTACAGAGAGTGAACTAATATGTTCAGTCTTTTTTTATGCCTCAATGAATCATCTTGCGGGCCAGATTGACCCTCCTTGCGGGCCAGATCCGGCCCGCAAGCCTTTGGTTTGACACCGATTTCGATTCTGAAGGTTTAACACATGCGAAGGCATTACAGTATTGTAGAGAGTGAACCAATATGTTTCTTTTTTTTATTTTTTTTATGCTTCACTAAATCATCTTGTGGGCCAGATCCAGCCCGCGGCCCCTTAGTTTGACACCTCTTCAGTCTAAAGGGTTAACATTGTTTTACATTGTAAAAAAACAAGACTATTACATTGTTATAGAATCTAGAAAACGGACTCGTGTAATATGTTTGGTTCGTTTTGTTTTTTTTTTTTCTTTTTTTGCCTTTGATGCTTCGCGAAAGATTCCAGATTGAACCTCCTTGCGGGCCCCGGGGTCCCTTAGTTTGACACGGATGATTTACAGCTATCTTCGCAGTTTACCACGTTCGGTTGATGTGGAAAAAAGACACCTTCCTGAAACCGAAATGCAATAAATACTTGCACATCGAATGGAATCGGAATTCCATCCCGAATCGAATCGGAACTGGATTCCGAATCGAATCGGAGCGCGCCAAAATGGGCGGGACTCACCTCTGGTGAATGTGAATATGCAGAGCGTGAGAGAGCGAGAGAGAGAGAGAGAGGGGTGGGGGGTGGGGGGGCAGTTGCAGGGCCTGCAGCCTCCTCTCGGCGAAGGGGGCGTCCACGCACAGCGTTCGCCGCGCGCCGCTCAGTGAGTGGGAGCACGCAGCGGCGGCAGCAGCAGAAGCACAAGCGGCTTGTCGCTCGTCTGCATGCGCGTCGCCTCGGCCGCTTTGGCACGGTGACACCTCGTTTTCCTGCTCCCCCCTCCCCTCTCCCCGCACCCCTCCCCTTAATTCCAAGGAACGCTCGCACGCATTCCGGCAACGTGCGTTCGCTTCCTTTTGAGATTTTTTTTTTTTTTTCCCGGACGGAAGGAGAACAGGACGCTTTTTCTCCTTGTTTTTTCTTCCCTTTTTTTTTTTTTTTTTCTCGTGCAGCATCGCGCACTGTGGGAATAAAGGCGAGTGAAGTGTGGACCCGGACGGGACCTGCTGCATTGTCTCCAACATGGTAAAGATGCACTAAACGCTCTTTGAGATAGACATCGTGCACGCAGATGTGGCTCCCCTCTTCTCTCGACCCCCCCCTCCCCTCCGAACCGCACCTTCGGTCCCGGCCGGCCGCGCGCAGCTCGCTCGCTCTACCTGCATGTTTTGCCTTCATACGTGAAATTGGCCGTAGGATGTCCTGCATACGTGTGGTCGTTTTTTTTTTTTTTAATGGGATTTGGAAGGGGGGGGGGGGGGGGCGGACTTTTGCAAATTGCACTATGGTGGTCCTGTTTTAATTGGGAAAAAGAAACGTTTTCATTTAAAATCCTTTTGATTCGTATTATTTTTGGAGAATCGTTTGGAGCCACCTTATATCGATACTCTTTTTGAATATTTACACGAGTTACAACGGCAATGTGTTTTTAAATATGATTTTGATTGGATGTGTAAATTAGATCTAATTTAAAAATAAACATGTACATATGTTAGGGATGTTGGATCGTCCAATCCCCGCCCCCTTGACACATCATTGTAAAGTAAGCTAGATCTAATTGTATATAGCATTTTTCTTAATATTAATTTTGACAAAAGCAGGCCCATGTTGCGGATATTAGTTTTGAATTATTGACGAAAAGATGAATTTTCAGCAATGTCCAATTTAGGATTTGTCCAAAGCTGCCTCCTGGATTTTCAGAAAGTCCAAATAGTAATATACACTACTTCTACTATAGTACTATAGACGCCGTCACGAGTATTGATACCTGGTAACGGGGTCAGGTATCGGATCAGTGCCAATACTAATATCACTGCTCGCCCCTCCCTAATATACATATATCATAATACATGAACATTTTGAATGCGTTTTCCCTTTTCCGGAATAAAACGTTCCAGTCTGAAATCCTCGAAAAATTAGCTTTATTATTGTTTTATAGTTAATTGAATCTAATTCCAAATCACCGTGCTGTTGATAAGCTTTATTTTGAGAAGTTCCCAAACAGTGTGTATGAGTAAAAAGAGTGAGCGAGAGCGAGCGAGCGAGTGAGTGGGACCCCCGGGAGCCATTGTTGGGGCGGTGGGGGCTGCAGCACTAGTAGCTCGGACCGTCCCCCGCTCCGATTGGCTGACGAGAAAAGACTTGTGTCCGCTCTTCCATTAATGATTGTGTTTCATTGTGTGGCGCGGTGTGTGTCCTTTGAGGTGTACGCCGACGTAATAGGATGTTGATTTATAGCACTTTGGGCTCGTCGTGGCTTTGGAAGGGCTAGCATGTAGCAATACTAAATCCGAAACGGATCGCTAATGCTAACTTTGCTTAGCTTTCTTGCCTATGCAATCTGGTGTGGGCGGGGCTTAAAGTTGGATCATTTCATGGATTCACAAGGAACTTTCAGCGAAATGTGAATAATTCGGTCAAGGGCAAGTCGAGAATTCGGGTCCGAATTATGGCTCCGAGCTTTCCGTAATCCAGTTTAGCTCTAAAGAAAATTATTAATGGAGAAAATGCAATGGATGGATGAACCGTCGGCTGTTATTTTTGGTATTATTACAGCAAAAGTAATCTGGATAGACTCTAAAAATGCATTTTTTGGTAGCTTCCCAAACACCAACAGGCATACAGAAGGGGGCGGAGCCCCGCGATTATACTGCGGAAAATGTAATGATTAACATTGTCTCTTTTTTTTCTGCAGAATGTTCTCTAAGTTAAAACTGTAAATTTATCAAAACCATGAGCATCAAGTGGGATAATTAATCTCACAAAATTAGCGCAAATATTGTTCAATGTCCTGCAGATGGGTCACATGATGCTGTTTTCACCTTTTATTGGTTGTCCATACATAGATGGGGGTGTCAAACGTTTTTTTAGCTTGCAGGCTAATGTATTTTCTATCAGGCTGCAGAGAAGCGCTAAGCTAGCAGTTGGCTACAAATAGTTTGTGTGTCAAACGTTTTTTAGCTTGCAGGCTAATGTATTTTCTATCAGGCTGCAGACAAGCGCTAAGCTAGCAGTTGGGTACAAATGGTTTGTGTAAATGACTTTTTTTCATCAATTTAGGATGACAATTTTAATGTTGGTGCTGCTGGGAATTTAAAATGGAGACTTTAAGCAGGTTATTTTGGGAGAAATCTCAAAATTTCCTATTTGTCCTAATGTTGTATTTTGGTGTCAAGAGATTCTCTCTCTCTCTCTCTCTCTCTCTCTCTCTCTCTATATATATATATATATATATATATATATATATATATATATATATATATATATATAAATACATAAAATCATCAGGTTTTTCCAAAGCCGCGTATGACAACGGTATTCCGTGTAACCTTGGAAATGAGAGGTCACATTCAAAGGGGTCACCGGGGGGGCATCGCCACATTGTTCGGCCCTGGCTTTCGTCTCGCCGACGAGCTCCTCCCCCTCGTCGCCGTCTCCTTCAACTTTGGCAGCCCGCATGAGGAATGACTGGGTGTGCTTTGACAGCGGACCCGGCCGCGTCCCCACAATCGCCCCGTAAGCGTTTGAACTAACCACGTTCCGTCTCGCTCCTTCCGGAGTAAATACATTTGATTGCACCTTTCAAGTAATAATGATAATGATTGCGATTGTTATGAATGGCGTGAATGCGAGAAAGCAATTTTTGCTATTGTGAACGCCACAAAAGAAACATGGCTCGGTACAGCAGACGGGAAACTAGAAAATCAGCTGCAAGCGCCATAATATTAGGTACACCTGTACCAACTGATAACTGATTAAATAGTCCAGCTTGTCACTATCGATAAAACGTGACGTCTTTGTTCATCAATCCATGCTAACGATGTATATTGACAGGCAGAAAAATTCGATGATCTGCCACTAGATGGCAGAAGATACAATCCACACTGTGTTTTCCGCACTATAAGGCACACCTAAAAGCCTTCAGTTTTCTGACAGTGCGCCTTATATAGTGCATAAAATACACGTTTTTACTTTGGGGGACGAAAAATCCAAATAACTTCATCGCCATTAAAATTCTTCAATTTCTTGCCTCTGCATTTCAGTTATAGAGTTTTTTTTTTTTTTACAATGAAAATTTAATTGAATCACAATTATGTTCCTTGATTGCTTGGTTGCCATTCCCATAAGCGCAGCTCCACCTAGTGGATGCATAGCGCAAGCCCACGACTGTAGCTTCTATTCAATGCGCCTTATAATGCATAGGCCATCCGTTGAAGGTGCCACTTATAATCCGGTGCAATTTATAGTGCGGAAAATTCGGTAACCGTGTAAAAATGTGCGTTTGACCAAGCTGGCCCAAATATGTCCTTAAATACATTTGTGAGTAAATAATTCGAGGTTGAATTGATGTTTTGCTAACGCAAAAGGGGCAAAGTATTGCCTCATATTCGGGCAGCGCTACAAAATGCATGCATGCATAATTAAAGATGCAAGCAGTGATTTAGAGGGCCGAGCAATTCCATTTAATTGCAAATCCAGGAAATAATTATCAAACTTTGCCGGCATGCGGCGCCCGCATGAGACGGTTTTGCATTTTGCGGGGTCCATCTGTCTCAGAAACCTGCTTTCCATTAGGGCTCATTTGTGTAAATTCCCAAATAAAATTTCGCCCTGGAATTTGCCTGCAAATGCCAACTTCCGCCCAAAATGGCCGCAGATGTCCATTTTGACATTTATATAAACGCCACCTCCTTAAAGTCTTGATTTTAATTTCTCAGTAGGCAAAAAGTTTAAATTGTAATCAAAGTGCAAAATAAAAAGATTAGCAGATGATGCATACCATTTAAAAAAAAAAAGTGCCATATCTTTATACGCGTTTTTCTCTGAAATCGGGATTTTTCACCTGGCAATATTCAAATTGCTCTAACATTGTCAGTTATATATTTAATACATATCATTTTAAAAAGGAATTAAGTGAAGAATTACAATAGCGTTTTCATTTTTGGAGACATAAGCCTAAAAAATAAGGTCTGAAATCATCAGTAAAAAGTTGTGGCTTATAGTCCTAAAAATACGATATATGTACAGTATGTATTCACGTGTATACAAATATATATGTTTGTTTATATGTGTATACACATATATGTGTATATATGTGTATTTGTGTATACACATATATATATGTATATATGTGTATATGTGTATACACATATATATGTATATATTGTATACAAATATATGTTTGTTTATATGTGTATACACATATACATGCATGTTTATACACACACACATATATATATATATATATATATATATATATATATATATATATATATATATATATATATATACACACACACACACATATATGTATGTATGTGTATACACATATATATGCATATATGTGTATACACATACACGTGTGTGTATATATACACACATATATATGTATGTATGTATATACACATATATATGTACTGTATGTTTATATGTGTATACAAATATAAATGTATGTATATATGTGTATACACATATATACATGTGAATATGTGCACACACACACCCACATAGAACATGAAACAAGAGAAGAATGGATCAAGCGCAAATATGCTGGCACGGTCCGTTTATATCCTTTAAGCATAAATGAAATCATAACACGGATCTGTGCGTGTAGTCATTTTTTTCCACTGATGTCAGTAATTCTAAAGTGTCTGAGGAATCAATAATTCTTGTCCAACTGCCTTTTCAGCATGCGCACCCCGAGTGTTCTTTTGCCCGGGGGCTTTACGTTTAGCGAGGCCGCTCTGCCATGCGTCACGCGCGCACCTCGTCCATCAAAAGGGAAGGCGCACCGCAGCGCGCCGCGTACGTTAGCAGACGCTCACGCGCTTGGCCCAACTCCGTTTTCAAGTCACCCGCGAAAGGGCCGGGCCGCGCGCCGACCTGCCCTTTGACCTTTTCCCTCGGCGTTCTCTCAAAGGAGCAGAAAAACATTTAGCTTGTCTGACCTCGCCGCGTCTTCTTTTTCGGTTTGTTGCGATGTCTTCATTAGTTTGGATGTGACGCGCAGAGGCTAATTTAGATGCCCGATAGATGATTTTCTGTAAACTTGGTACGGGTAGATACGCCGCGTATTTTTTTCTTTTAACGCTTTTGGAGTTTTTGACCATTTTTGGGTCATTTTATGACACGCTTTTCTCACGATATTTTAGTCAAGGGTCGCTACGCTACTGCTAATGTGATAAGTGGTCGTGCCGTGTTGAACTTTGACATGTTGTCGTCGTCTGGGTGAAATTTCAGCTCCCTCGTGTCGTCTTCCAATGAAAAATTGCGAAAATGACTGATGATTTGTCAGAATCTTACCAAGAGTTTGCCGAGTGTTGAATTGGGGAGGTAGCTGACCAAGATGGCCGCCGGTACTGTCGCGTCAGATCTCCGCCCGCGGGTTGCATCTTTAGGAAAACTCATCGGGCGAAAACACCAAACTTGCGAGTTGTCTTCAACTTTTAACCATTTAAAATGTTTTATTTCCAATCTATCCTTTGAATATTTTTTGTCCGACCTCTGATTTCAAAACGCGGCGACGCACACGCTTAAAATTGATTTGACCACACTCAGAAACTAGAACTATAACGTTTCCCGCAATATAAAAAAAAAAGTTTGACAAGGACAATTGAAAATCTCAAATGAAAAAAAGTCATGTAGGCCAAGACTTATACAATACATTTTTATATTTTTCGGGTCCGGAATCTTCCCAATGTTCCAGCAGAACAAAATACCGCCGAGAGGATCCGGTGAATTATTGTCCGATATAAAAAGGTGCGCATCATTGAATTGGTTTTGGTGGCCGTCATAAAATATGACACCGCATCTCGGGATGCGTCGGGTCTAGCCTGCGAGAGAGCAGGTGCAAAAATACGAGGCCTCGTATAGCTCCGGGCTCGGATTACTTTCTTAAGTCACCGTTGTCGTTGTTTGCGTCGGGGAGCCAGGTGTTAGCCTAACCCCCGGGACACGCCTCCTGCACCCACATAAAGGCTCTTCATCCGCTCAATTGTTTGATGGGGGGGGGGGTCCTTCGTGCTGTCTCAGCATTCATTAAGGGCCGCTCGGGTGCCGGAGGAGTCAGAAAGAGCAAGAAGACATTTTACATCCAGTGGCTGCAGTTTCGCGAAAAAAACCTTCAAAACAGATTGAACATATCTTCACGAGAAGGAATAAGAGCAGAAGAAACACCAACTCATTTGGATTGTTAGAATACTGCACCAACGCAAGAGTAACACGCCTGGTCGCATATACTCGGTAGCGGGTGAAACAGCAGTTCAAAATCAATACGTCAGTACTACTTCTGTCTCCCTTTGTTTACCTCTAAATTGCCCCTTGGAGGTTATTAAAAAGATGAGCTCGACATGAGCTAAATTTGACACCTATAGGGTGTACCTCTCACCCTCCTGTTTTTAGAAGGGTTGGCAACGTGGCATATTGAAAGTCATCATGTTTTGACAATACAGTGGGCCCCCGTGTTACCAGATGAATCCGCCCAAATTCCCTAGTAAGGGTAGCCTAGGCTAGGCTAGCCTTCTTCGTATTTCTTGATTATCTCCAGCTTCGTTCCATAGAAATCATCTTCTTACTTCTCTTGTCAACATCACTACCAATCTTGGGACCCATAGCTAACCCCAAAAACGTTGAATTAAGCAGTAAAATGCACTATAAATAGGGTTTGTAACCACTCGCGGTAGAACAAAGCTTTACAATTCCGCCATTTTGAAACTAGTGAAGCCGACCAATAGCAGACCAGCATTTTAGTTACACGTTGCATGGAGGCGGTTCGGCAACTGAACGGGAAATAAGTGCAATTACCTAAAAACGCCTGCAGATGGAGACAAAACAAAACAAATACAGCAGACCCTCTAGGGTCATGACGGTTGTTTTTGTCGCAAAGCTGGAAAAATGCCGTTGAGGGGATGAAAAAACTCAGTATTCCGCGTTGCAACATGAAAAAAACGTAATCCGCCGACGCTGTAACACAGGGGTCCACTGTATATGCGACATTTCATCCTCCTAGTGTTTTTTGGTTGCTTTTCCTGTGAAATCCCGCATCAAAAAGTCCCTTTTGGGTCCAAATTTCCCCCGAACGCACGTTTGAGAACCCATACACGAAAACGGAGACAGAGTGCTTTTAAGTAGCGCCGCTCGCCGCTTCTTCCTAAGCCCGACTGTCGCCTCCAACGTGCCCCCGTGTTCCTTAAAACACAGCGTGGCAAATTACCTCTCCGATTCGAGCCGCCTTGTTTTTTCGCGTTCAACCGTGAGGGCGGGGAGTGACAGTAATTACGTTTGCAAAAAAAAAAAAGAAAGAAAAAAACGTCCCGGCCGCGTTTGAAGGTCAGCGTTCCACCGACAGCCGTCACGTCCCTCGGGGCGCATCCCGCTAACAACGTGCTAGGTTTTTTTTGTTTGGCCCTCCCGTCAGAACGTTCTCCCCCAGTGGCGTTTCATCATGACCGCCGCCATCTTATGCAAGACGCTGAAATGTGTCCTAATCCTCAGGTAATTAAGCCCCAGCGGTTCACGCGTCGCCGCCCCGTCGCCATCGGAGCTCTCCGTTTAGCTCCTTGGCTTTAATGAAGCCGTCTTGGCCGTTTCTTGGCCGTTCGCTCCCAATTTTGCGCGCCGCAACTTTGCATTTTCGCCCCGCTGTGATCAATATGCACGCGCGGCGGGAGACGCCGGGGCGCTCGGGAGACGGCGAGCCGCAGAAGCAAGGTCAAGAGTTGGATACAGATATCAAAACAACGAAAAAATCAAACAAGCATGTGAAGTAGCCGGATTAACATTCAGAGGCGTGAAATATTTCTGGCATCTGCTTGAACACCAACTTCATTTCACTACATTTTTATGTATTAGGAGGTGGGACAGCGGCTTGCACGTCCGCCTCACAGTTCACAGTCTCGAGTTCAATTCCGGCAGCCCTGTGAGGAGTTTGCACGTTCTCCCCGTGCCCATGTGGGTTCTCTACGAGCTCTCCGGCTTCCTCCCACGCTCCGAAACCATGCATGGAGACTCCAAATTGTCCCGCATAGATATTTGTCCCTGTGTGCCCGGCTGGCAACCGGTTGAGGGTCCCCCCCGCCTACTTCCCGTACAAGCGTCAAAGGATAAGCGGCTATAGAAAATAGATGGATGGATATTATGTACTGGTTGACCCCCAAAAAACGGGAACTTTTAACAATGCAGTGGACCCCCGGGTTACAGTGTCCCTGGCTTACATTTTTTACAAAGTGGAATACTAACTGTTTTCGTCTCCTCTTCATGGCATTTTTCTGGCTTTACCGCATCAACCACTGTCATGACCTGCGAGGTTTATGTTTATGTTTGCCTCCCTCTTCAGGCGGTTTTGGTAATTTCTCTTGTTTTCTGGTCATATGAAACTACCTGCTCTGCAGCACATCAGTATAATGCTGGTCTGCTATTGGTCAACGTCACGGTGTCACTAAGATGCTAAAGACTCGATCTTACAATATCATGTTTATTGCGCATTTTAGTGCTTAATTCAAAGCCACGGGTCCCAAGATTGCTAGTGATGTTAAAGGGAGAAGGAAGAAGATGATTAGTATGGAAATGAAGTTGGGGGAGTACAAAGAAGGCTAGGCTAGGCTCCCCTTGCTAGGGATTATGGACCTCTAGAACCCCTTCACAAAAAGCGTAACTGTCATCGCAAAGTAATTGGATGGTATCAATGCAGCAGTTTAATCACTAAATACTAAGAATGGGACGAGACCCAAATCCCATGAGACGCGGTGAGATTTGGGCAATATAAAAGAATGCACTTTTCAAGGTTTTCTCTTTATTGAGCTGACAAGAAAATGAACAAGCGTCATTAAATGTCAGCATAATTAAGTCGTTTTCTAAATTGCTCTGAATCGGCGATTGAATGTGTTTTCCAAACGGCAAATATTTTATATGTGTTTTGAAAAGATAAAAGTAGGGAGGTAGTAAAAAAATAGTTGTGTTTATGGCATTTGGACGATTTTTTTGGCCGATTTAATCAGATGGACGATTAATAGGTCTGGCTCTCTTCTGCCTAGCGACATGTGACACAGCTGCTAGCTAAATACAATATACAATTTTTGAATATATCTTCAATGGATAACAGTAAAGAATTATATATATATATTTAAAAATCGTAGTAGCTATGCCATTTGGACGATTATTTTTGGCCGATTTAATCAGCCGGCCAATGAATCGCTTTGGTTCACTTGCCTAGCAACAAGTGACACAGCTGCTAGCTAAACTTTGAATTTACTTGTGAAGTTGTATATCGACAATTATTTTGTCAAAAAGTTTCATAGTTACTCGACGCATTTGGACAGGACTTTTGATATTTGTCACAGCTCGGAGGTTAAAACTCGAGACCGCCTCCTGACTCGCACACGTGTGACGTTTTGATGGAATAGGCTAACGGTAGCCGCGTTGTTTGTTGCGCCGTTGGGCGCGCCGCTAGGTCGCGGCTATACATTTCGCCAGCATCAGCCGGCAAAGCGCTGGAGTGGCGTCTCCCGACGGAGCTGACCTTCAGCTGTTACGCCATCAATATTCATGAGGCCGCGCTAGCTGGCCCGCTAGCGCTCTAGCGCTCCAGTCACACAAACAGCCGGGCATTTTTCCTCTCGTCGGCGCTACCGTGACATTTTAGCGAGCGCTCTTATTTATCAAATACGCGTAGAATGTGCTGAGCTGTTCTTTTATGCCGCGGTGTGACCCAGACGACAGCGCCTGTCTGTTTGCGTTGTGTTGTAGCGTAAAAATGCATTGATGTTATTGATTTAAAGCCGTCTGGGTGACATAAGCCACGCTGACAAAAAGTCATTTATCATTCCGTAATAGGGATTTAGCGGTGGAGTTCCCCAAAAAAAATGGTGGGCTTTATGCAATTTTCGGGCTGCAGCTATCAATTATTCATGAAGATTTTGAAATTTTACTTGAATACCCTTCTGAAATTTCCGTCGAATAATCGGGAATTCGGATACAAATAAAATGTTTTTGCTTGGTTAAAGAACAATAAATAATCCGGGTGATAATATAACACAGTTAAATTCAGTTATTTAATTCTAAGGTATCCAAAAACATTAGAGATTTTAAACAAATGCCAGAGAAATCATCTGGAGCTAACAGGCTTTGTTCAAAAGTGATCAGTAGGAACGGCAACTGTTTTCACTTTATGTCTATTAAACTGCCTTTGAAAGTTATTTCACGCCTCTCGCCAGCCCACACGGGGCAGTTTAGCGTGGCTAGCTGCTAACGCTGCTAGCGCTACTACCTGCTAACGTTGGAGCCCACGTAAATCGCTTGCAACAGGTACCATGTCATTTAATGTCAGTGTAATGGTCATTCTTTTAAGCACCCATAGTTGGCGCACTTCTACTTACATAATTAATTAAAGTGTTTCATATGTGAAAATGTGCAATATTAGCCGTAGCTAATGTCGATTTAAAGTTACATTTTGGTAACGAGGCGTTCGTAAGTTGAGGTACCACCGTAATTGAAAAGTAATTTATTTGTTTTTAACTGAGGTAACCAACTGCTAGCTCATTCAAAAAGAAGCTTTTACTCATTGGATCTTTATTTTATTCTGTCTTATTTCAAAAGTAGGTGTTTAAAAAAAAGAAAAGCACAAGTTGCCAGTCGGAACAGCGTAAGCTTAAAAAAAAAAAACGTATTTAGAAGGTATTTGTGGATCTTCAAAAAGGTCAATCTGACCGACAGTACAAAAAAAATCTTTTGAGGAGGGCCAATTAGGCGCGTAACAGAACAGACGTGTTAAAACGGGTCAATCAGACCTTGGACATAATTGCCGTTTTAAATGGAGTCAATTTGACCTGAGCATTCAAAGGAGGTTTGAAAAGATGCTAACTGCTAAATCTGCTACCCTGAAAACCTAACACAAAATGGCTACGTTTGAAAACCTCACATCTTTTTTTTGCAAAATTTCCCAAACATTTTTGTGATCGTCTCCCTTTGGCCCGGGTAAGAACCCGAGTGATTTTGAGCGCGGGCCAGTCCGGTCGCGTGTAGCTTTACCCGAATCCTCTTGAGTGATTTCACGTCTCCGGCGGGATTAACCTTATGATAGGAAGATTATGCGGCTTGGTCTCGACGTCGCGTCTGATCGTCTTACTCTGTGTACAGTGCGGCGTGTTGGGAGTTCATCTTTCAAGTGATAGCGTGAATGAAAAGGTGCTAGCATGTTTGCTAAATGCTTCCCAAACACGTCGATTGAGAGACGTCTTTCACTTGTGGCGCCGGTCAACAAGAAGCACATGATTTTGAAGCCAATATTAGGATTTTGATGCGAATTCTAATTTCAGGTTAGTTTGAATTAGCTTATATGCTAAGACGCTAATAGCGGAACATTTATTTTGTGGAAACAAGTTAGCATTTCGGGCGCGCCCTCGCAGTTTATTTCTGACCGTAACGTTTTCGTTTTACTTGTTGGTTTTCCTCAGGATAGAACCAGTGAAAAACAAAGATCCATTTTATGTGTTTTTTTTCTTTTTCCTTTTTTTTATTTTAGCAAAAAGAAAAAAAAACTTTTTTCATCATTTCTAACCATAATTTTCCTTCAGGTTGACATTGTTACTTTTGTTGCTTTTTTTTTTGTTTCTGTTAAGTCAAAACAGTCCCCCCCCCCAAAAAAAAAAAAAAAATTATAATAAATATGATATAATATTTATAATTCGCTGTGTTTTATAGTCCGAGAAATGCGGTACCCGACAGAGACCATATTAGGTGGACTAAAGTTTTGGGTCACCCTTATTTTAAGCAATATGGCCACGTGTCCCAATACTTTTATCCATCAAGCAAGCTTGCAGGCATTGAGCTTTTATTTTGCTATCAACAATGTATGGACAAAATCCCACAGCCGTCCGGCCCAATAGCTTTGCGCCTAGAGTGTTTCTGCACGCACGGCGACCCTCTTCTAGGTCACATGACCACACGTGAACGCCAGGAAGCACATCAGGGCTTGGCGCCGCTCCCGAGCCGGACGGTCGGCGCGTGCGTCAGTGTGGTCAGCGTGTCGTATTGAGCCGCTGGAAGTCCAGCCACAAAACAGCTGCTATTTTTTTTTTTCCCGAACACCGCAAATGCTTTTTTCTTCTTCTCTTCTTCTAATATAGTTGTGGAGTGTGGTTGACATTTACTTATGTTTGGGCTCAGGCCATTAGGGCTAAATTACATCTGGATATCAAAGACTTATTATGCTAGTAACTGACTTAACTCATCACAGATGTCAACAAAACTACGATGTCCTCGAATCGAGTTCAATTGCTAATTATGCTAGTAAGGATGCTTTAAAAATTGTATTATTAATGATTAGCCATGGCGACGGTGTTAGCCACTAGCAACGGCAAGCAGCACTAGATGCTAGCAGCATTAGCAGTCTAGATGCTAGCAGTGTTAGCCCTCAATTTCCCTATATAGGCGAGTGAGAGCTATTTCTTTTCAAAGGGTGTTTAATCGACATAAATGACCCAAGTTCCCGTTCCTACTGATCACAAACACTAAACTATTCTGGGAATTGTATTTATTTATTAATTTTTTTATTAAAAACTGTTGAATTCCGCTCTGATCGCGTATTCTGGGTATTGCAGCAGCATTTGGAAAAACTTTAGATGTCAATTGCAGCCTGCTCAATAAAAAAAAATAAAAAAAATCATTTTGAAATTGGAAAATTTATCCCAGCATTTTTTGATTTTGAAAATCTTGCAAATATCTCATCATATCTCATTCTCATGGACTCAATCTCGTGAGATATCTCGTCTCGTGGAATTTGTATCTCGCAGCATGCCTATATATATATATATATATATATATATATATATATATATATATATATGTGTGTGTGTGTGTGTGTTAAGTCCTTGTTGCCCATGGAGGTATTGGCCAAACATGTTTGATTAGCACTTTCCAACCAAGATAACCTTACGCCGGGTTTATAAATGATTAGCGTTCGTACTTAGTAAGTTTGTTCACGCATCCCGTTCCAAAGCTCCTTTCGATTGAGTCGTGCCGCGCGCGAGTAAAACGAATCAATGAGTAGCGAGGCGGCGTTGCAGGGGAAAAACAAAAGGCCTCTGTCGAAAGCGCTCGCGACTAATTTGTACCTCGTCTCCCGGAGTCGGCCATGACGGCGCGCCGGCTCCGAGGCCCTCGGGCTCAGCCTCTCTTGTTGAGTCCAAGTGAATCAAAACACTTGTTACCGACAACTGCCGCCGCTTTTTTTTTCCGCTCCCTTTTTCATTTCGCTGAATCGGCGGTCACGTCGGAAGAGGAGAAGGGCGCCGGCGTGTTATTTACCTGGAGTGCGCCGATCGTACGCGCTCGCCCGCCGAGCGTTTGTCTTTTTGGGCTCGGTCGTCAACGCGCCGCCTGGGTTTCGCTGATTTTTCTCGTTAAAAGAAATACACAGGCGCACGCACAAATCAGCGTGTTCGCGCAAGAGGAAAACGTGGAAATGACATCGCGAGGGATGTGTTAACGCGTCCATCTGCTCACGGGGCCCTCGGAGGACCGGCGAGGCGGCTGGGTGTTACGGTGCGAGCAAGGTGACGGGATTATTTTGGCCGCCAACTGCTCGGTTTTACCGTTACGGCACGGGAGACTAAAATGCGCCTGCTGATCGTTATTACGTGCGATCGACTATAAATGAAGACTTAGGCAACGGTGGCTAAAGCTTTCAGATTTTGGATTTAAGAAGTACAGATCCCCGAGTCGGGGTCCAGCTGTGGAATTTTTAGGTTTTCCGATATCCTACAGAAAATTTTAATCTTATAAAAATGAGTTTTTCGCTTGGGGAAAATTTAATATAAACGCAAAAGACAAAATTGGTACAGGGGTGTTAAAGAGTAGAATGGAATAAATTGTGGAACCGCTTGGTGAATTTTTTGTGTTTAGTGCTTTTTTTTGTCTTTGTTGTACATAGACAATTTTGCGAAAACTCACGATTGAACTCTTTTTTTTCGAATGGTAAACCATTTTGCGAAAAACCCACAGCAAACTATGGCAGCGGAATATTCCGTCTCATTCTGTATTCCATGCTTCAAAGCAGTAAATTTCATAGAAAATATGAATTCTCTCATTGTGCCAGCCTATATGGAGCGCTGCTAGCTAGCTGCTAATTTACACTCAACCCTAACCCTAACCCTGGAGCCATCGCTAAACGATGGCAACAGGTGCCGAATAGTAATCTTAGCGCAATTCAGTAAATTGTTAGCGTCCTGTTTTAGTGATCGAACGTAATTTCGGAACAATATTGCATTGTTCGTATCAGGAATCGGAAGCGGCAGTTCGTACAGCTTTTCAGCCATGAGACGCCGTGGGGAAGAACTTCAAAATAAAAGCGTACCAAAGCTTTCATGCGAATATATCATTTGGGAAAGTCATTTCTTGCTACGATGCAGGATTAGAATCCGGGAAGCAAAGTACCAAAGTAGGCAAATATATAACAGTGTTAAATATACTGTTTTAAGGCCGACAAAAGAGTGAATTTATCCTTTGAGACAGCAGCGAAAGCACTCTTATCCCCCAACTGTGCAGCTTTCAAGAAGGGATTATCGGACTATTTTAAGGGGCGACCGCGCTGAATGTTGTATGGAGGGAAACATTTTTCTAAACGGAAGGCAGGGTTACATGTGGTCACTGGACTTTTTAGCAAGTACGCGCTGCCATGAGCTGCCAACACTTTACTGTAAATAGCCTGCCACAACGTTTATTTTTCAAAGGCATTTCGATTCAAAGGGAAAACATTGAAAGAAGACGGTAGGGAGCTGAAATTTCACCCAGATGGCGACAACGTGTTATCACATGGCACGACCACTTAGTTATCAAACTCCCAGCGGTGAGTAAAATACTGACAGATTGATTTGGAAGGGTATGGCCCAAAATGGTTTCAAATACAGTGGACCCCCGTGTTACAGCGTCCCCGGCTTACGTTTTTTCATGTCGCGATGTGGAATACTGAGTTTCTTCATCCCCTCTTTATGGTATTTTCCCGGGTTTGGGACAAAAACAACTGTCATGACCCTAGGGGCTTGGCTGTATTTGTGTTGTTGACCGGCCATACGGGGAATTCGCCTTACAAGCCCAACCGCGGAACGGATTCATCTCGTAACACTGTACTGGAAGGATATGGCCCAAAATGGTTTAAAATATTGATTCATAAGCAAAAAATTGTCATTGTGCTTGTTTGAATCCTTCCTTTCTTCCTTCTTTCTTTCTCCGCCCCTATTCTTCTGCGGTGGTTCTCTGTCGACCAATCAATAAACATCAGTGTCTCTTTCCCTGCACCAAAACTACTGAGACTTGTACACCGGC
Source organism: Hippichthys cyanospilos (assembly GCF_059441005.1). NCBI lineage: Eukaryota > Metazoa > Chordata > Actinopteri > Syngnathiformes > Syngnathidae > Hippichthys > Hippichthys cyanospilos. The sequence continues at coordinate 2,428,002 of NC_142379.1, forward strand.
GAAGGTCTGCAGGGGTGCAGACAAATGACAATAAATCACTAAAAAGGACTCGGGGAGCTTTTGGGGCCATAAAAGAAGCTGCAGCGGGTCAAAAGCGTGAGCTAGAGCGCGGCCGGCCCACGACGACGTTCCTCCGACTCAGCTCGAACTCCCGAATCTAAATCACTTAAGCTTCTTTCACAGTCAAAACCTCGCAGGTATAGTTGAAGCTTCGCCGCACATTTTGCACTTAATTGAAAGCAAACATCAGATACGCTCCCGCCCGTTCCTATCGTCCGCCATCAAGCCAGACACATTTAAATAAAAACGCTCGGCGATGACATGTCGGGGAAAGGTGCCAGACGCCTCCCGATTTATTAGTCGACACCTATTTTGCATTTAAAGTGGAAAAGCCGGCGGCGGGGATGGCAATTGTGTGGCCAACGTGTCAAAAAATGGTTAGGATGACGTTTTTTGTTTTTTTTATTCGCGCCGCGTCACCGCCTAGCTAGTTTACATAAACGCGTCACATGCGGCGAAGCGTTTCCACATGGATAAATACTAGAAATAGGGGTGATGTGTGACATACGGGATTTTACAGCACCGCCGAGCAGTGGAGAAAGTCGAGTGAATAAACCGGGTTGGTTCAATTTATTGCTTATCATTCACAGATACGACACAGCCGACTTTACCAGAGATTTCATTGTAGTTGCTCCCTTTTTTAGTCCTGGTTTCAAAGGCCCAAAATCAAGCTGAAACTAATGGCCTGCACCCAAATGTGCATTTTTCTCTCATTGAGTCTTGGTCAGGAAATGCAAGATAGAAGTTTCTTATAGAATTCTTTTTATTTTAAAATAATTTCTTTTGAATTTGTTTTAAAATAATTTTCTTTTTATTTTGAAACAATTTAAAAATATTTTGAAAATTCTTTTTAAAATTTTTCTTATTATTTTTTTTAGTAAATTCAATCTCAGCAACGCTACTTTCCCTCCGATGTAGATGCATAAAAATGCTTAGCTTTGGTGTTACACTTATATTACTGTTGTGTTTCAATTGCAGCGTAACAGTAGAACCACCAACATGGTGTACAAAGCTGAAAAAAGATAGTATGAGTGCCCACGGACTTAGACCTGATCAAACGGACCAGAAGAAAAAGGAAAAACTCAAATTTCACCTTCTAGTGAAAAAAATACACCGACGGACAGACGATGACAAAAAAAACGAAGGACCGACAATGACAGGGGGCGGGGGTCCACCTCTGACTTCTGGTATACCTGCACCGTATACCTCCGTCCGAATACTGAGTTATCCGAATCCAAAGGAGAATTAGGGCGCGTAAAGCGCGTCCCGGGTCGTCCCGGCGGCGGGCCCCGCGATTCGCCCGCTGACGAGGATCGGGAGGAAAGCCGCTCTTGTTTCCCAACTTGTTGGACACGCAGACGGTGTTAACATACTTTGTTCCCGCTCGGTCGCGCAACCCCCACTTCACACGCTCGCACGCACTCCTCCCTCATATCCAAACGGTTTGAAGTCGCCCGGAACCTGCCGAGTAAGCGCGGCCCCCCGCTCCGGGAGCCGCGGGCCCCGAGGGAGGCTCGGGTTACAAGCGTCCAGCCCGGCCAAATAACAGCTCGCCATCTGGAAGCTATGCGCCGGCCGTCCTCGCCTTCAATCACGCTGACCTCAATTAAGTTTCATTTGTTGAGTACTTTTATTTGCCGCCCGGTTCGGCCGCCGGCTTTTTCTCCTTCCGCCCGGGGTGGAAATTCTCCTCGATAGCGTGCCTTTCTACTCCGCGGGTTTTAGAACTCAAGTCTTCTAAATCCCTCAGTTTTCGCTCGGGGGTCTGGAAAATACTTCCCAATGACTTGTGTAGCGTCAAAAAAAGGGCGGGTATTCGGAACGCGGCGACGATGAAGTAGAGAGGAGAATGCGCCGTTTGTGGTGAGAAAGAATAAACGTTCAGACGTCAAACCTACGTCAAAATAAATGGTAATGCAGCGAACAATGTATGGACTTCGATGCTTATGTTTTGATACGAAGGCGTTTACAGTGGACCCCCGGTTTACGACGTCTTGTTTTTTTCTCCTCACGACGAAGACCGCGCCCCTTTTTTAGCCCCTCTTTACACCATTTTTTTCACCTTACGATACTTACATATAAACACATGTATATCTACATGCATATTGATAGGAACTAGAAAACTAGGATTACACACACATCACACACATAATTTTGCATATATGTTTTCTCCCTCTCATGGATTCAATCTGGTGAGGCATCTCGTCCGGTGGGATTTGTGTCTCGTCTCGTCCCGTCCTTGTAGTTATTTTTCATCTGGCGTGAAGGAAAAAAAATCTTCCCTGTTCTACTTTGAGTCCCCCCCCCCCCCCCCCCCCCCCATTAGTCCACCTTATGAAAGGTTTTGTGAGAGAGCACCTTGGGCGCGCCAGGACAAAGCCGTCCTTTGTGCCCGAGAGAGCCTACTTGGTATGCTGGGGGTTAAGAGTGGATGTTTTTTGGCGACGCTTCCCGCTCCGGGACTCGGGCCGCGGTGTGGGGGCGGGAGGGGTGGCGGTGGGGGGGCGGGGGGGGGGGGGTCTTTCTTGACCCCACTTAAACAGGAGACAATGAGCGCACTTGAGCAAAGTCCTCGCCGGGCTCGGACCTCGACGAGCGCTCGCTTTTCTTCGTTTTTGCGGCGGCCAGGAAGAAAGGAGAAACCTTACATGAGCTCATCGTTGGGCTGCGAGAGATTTTTTTTTTTTCTCCCCAAAAACGTAGCATAAAATTTTAATAAGCAAAATCCTACGATGGCGTCATGTAGATAAATGCAGTGCAACTTTGAAGACTATTCATTGCAGGTCCATATACACACATACGTATATATATATATATATATATATATATATGTATATATATATATATATGTCCTTTATACAAGGATGGTATCAAATCTCGAGTCTATCCTCCTAGGATTTAGGACTGGGTGAAAAAAAACATGAAAAAAACATGATTGGATATCTCTAAATTTTACTGGATGAAATTGAACAAAATTAGAGGCATACAACTGCTTCATGCTTCATGTTCCAATTCATTTGCTCTTAAGTTGAAAGGAAAATTGTGCTGCAGATTTTTTTTTTATGCAAACACAATAGCAAAACTTCAAAAAACAACAGAAAATTTATCAAACAGCAAATTTATCAACAGCAAAAAAAATCTTCAAAGAATGAATCACTTGATATATGCAAGATGCCGGGTTGAAAAACGGAAAGACGGAGCTTGGAATAATGCCGCCGTCCTAATGCTGAGCAGATAAAAACAAAGAGGATTATGGGTAATGTAGTCTGTGCCCATTTTAGCTAGGGGGATGAAAGGGATGATTTTTTTTTTTTTGTGAAACTCTCAAAAGCTTTCCAGCTTAAGTGTGCGGTTTTGTTCAGCAAGGAAGCTTGCCTATTTTTTTTAATCAACTAGCACCAATGATGATTTGCAATATCCCTCCCAAAATGTTCAAACAACAAAAACGTATTTTTAGCCGAATTTATTAGCGATTTTGCTGACTTCCTTTGCACATTGACGTTTTGTTTGAAATTAAAATGATGTGTGATGGGAAATGTTAACATTCACTTGAAATTGTTTTATTGAAATTTGTGCTTCACTGTTTAAAGACATGCGAATGTCCCTGAACTTTTTGTGAGAATTTTATGAAATATATACTCTATAATAGTTTGAAAAATATATATATCATGCAAAGCTGAAAGCTTGCTCAATTAACATTTGAAAACATTGAATCAAAGTTAAGCGTTAGAGTCATAGTTTTGTTTCCTCAAATTTGATGTTAATATTGTTGTGTTTATATTTGTGCACGTGTGTATACTAAAAATAATACATGTGTATATAATGTGGATATTTATTCATGTATATAAATGCTTATTTATATACATATATATTATATATATATATATATATATATATATATATATATATATATATTTTTGCCAAGTTTGGCAAAAGGAAAATCTAAAAAAATCTAAAAATGGCAAGTACTTAACTAAGTTTTAAAGTATTCATTACTTACTAATGTAATTGATTACTTTTACGCATTGATGACTTCCTTTAGATAAGTACCAAAGTAATCGTTTAGTAGCAAAAGATATGAATTCCTTTAGTCTCCTGTTACCGATGAATATGAATATGAATAAGTAATTGATGACATGAATGTATCATGTAATAATATAATAATTTTCCTCCATTTGAAAACAGCAAACAAAACAACTTTGTCCATACTTTCACTTGTCATTTTCTGCTGTTTTGTGGTGTGGAATTGGGGGGGGGGGGGGTCCACTTGCATGGAGTTCTGGCAAAGAATGGCTGTTTGTAAGGGGGGGTGGGGTCGGGGGGTGGGGGGGTGGGGGGGGGGGGGTCTCTGGATGTGTGCGTGTGTGACATGCCGCCATTGTGTTAGCCACGAGACATTCTTCTGTTTGTTGCCGGCTCCATGAGCGCTTTGTGTCCTTATGAAATGATTGCAGTGTTTGCTGTGAGACTTTGTTTCTGTCAGAAACGCAGCGGCGGGTTCAAAATGGCAACTTTGCTGAGGACTATTTTCATTCCACGTCAGTCAGAAATAGTCAAAAGCAAACCTTGGGAAAAAAACAAAACAAAAAAAGGACTATGGACCATCTTGCTTTGATTTTGTTTTTTGTTTTTAAGTGATTTGCAAAATTACAAAGCTAAAAAACAAAGTAGTCGACTGATACTAATAATAAATTAAAAGTAGATAATTTGGACTAAGGTATCTGCAGTTTTTTTTTTTTTTTTTACTCGCCACCAGTTGGCAGTCTCCCCCTGAACAAAAAGAGACAGAAGAAGACACCATTGAAGTATTGATTTTGAACTTGAACTGCTATTTTAGCCGCCACTAGGGGCACCCTCCACCTGTAAACACAAACAGGCATGTTACCGTTGTGTTGGTGCTGCACTCTCACAATTCCAGTGTGTAGGTGTTATGTTGAACATATGTTTTTGCTGCTCTTAAACATGCAGCGATGATCCGTCTGGAAAAAAAATACGGAAAAACTTACATGTAATATATTTCAGCAGAAATATCTGATGTTACAACCTGCGGCTTGTAGTCTGGTGGAGCATACAATTGACAAAAATACATTTCTCTGTAAAATTTTTGTAGGTGCTGGACTAATTATAGTATAATAGTCTTAAAAATACAATACACACACTACACACACACACACACACACACGCACACACACACACATATATATATATATATATATATATATATATATATATATATATATATATATATATATATTAGAGACCTGAGCCTTGTGCCTTTTTAATCCTATCCTTTGGTCTTTAATCAAAGGCATTTCACATCAAACGGGAAAACATTGAAAGAAAACACAAGGGAGCTGAAATTTCACCCGGATTTTGAGAAGATGTCAAAGTTCAACATGGCACGGCCACATCGTTCTCACACTAAGAGGAGTACGTCATCCCTTGGCTCAGTAGAATGTGGAAGAATTTGTCCAAAAATGGACACAGTACTCCCCAAAAAACAAACTTGCATTCAACAGTTGTTTGTATTTGAGGCTGCGATGTTTGACGCGAGACACTTTGTCTATCTCGCCTCTTTTAAAGCTGTCGACGTACATATTTGTCGGGCCTGACTTTACGCTCACTAAGCGCCGCTCGAGTTTGTTTTCACGGGGGATAAAAACGCACGTCAGTTTGTTGTCTGCGCACCGAAACAGCAGTCGCGACTTCCGTTTGCATCCGTCCATTTGATGCATTAAGCAAACAACGAGTTTGTATCATGTTTTGTTGTTTTTGCTAGATGCACTGCGCCATGCCGGTATGCATCAAACAAAAACAAAAAAAAAAAACACCTGTGGAAGGATGGAGTGAGAAGCGGGCGAAAGAGGCAAGCTAATCAGATTGATGGGCCTGTGATGGCCACTTGCTGACTCTTATATGCTTTTATTTATGGAAGTATCCTTTTCTGTCCCGGGCCGGGTCCTGATTAGATCACCGATAGTGATTGTGGCCCCGAGCCGCGGCCATCGATCCTCGTTTAGTCTCGGGATTAAATTTATACATCACGAGGTGCGGTGATTCCGAAAACGCGAGGGCCTTTTCCGACGCCGCGTTTGTCACATTGATCCGAGTCGCTCGCTTTTGTCGGAGCGGTTCTGTTACGTGGGGGGGTTTTCAAACCGGGGGCCCCGGAGCCATCGGCGGCCCGCCGTGTAGCCTAAAAATAACCTTTGCTATTAAAAAGTTAGTTTTACATTTACTTACGGAGCTTTTGTGGATACTCAAATCCGTATTTTCCGCACTATTACCGGATTAAAAAGCGCACCTGAAATGACTGGCCTATTTTAAAACTGTTTTCATATATAGGGCGCACAGCATTATAAGGCGCATAGAATAGAAGCTACAGTAGTGGCAGGTGTTGCATTATGCATCCACGAGATGGAGCCGCGCCAAAGGAAATGTCGACAAACAATCGTCAAATGTTATTACTAGACAAAGAAGATTTTTGGAAAGTTCTATCTGAAGAATGAGGAAAAAATACCTCTTGATTACATTAAAAGACTTTTTAAATCAATGACAAGACCAATCGAATTGTAAGGTAATGAATGGCCTATTTGATAACTGTATTAATATATAAGGCAGACTGCATTATAAGGCGCATAGGACAGAAGCTACAGTAGTGATAGAGCTGATGCTAGATGGAGCTGCGCTGAAGGGAATGCAAATGGCAACAAAACAACCCTAACCGTACAGTTTTTGCGCCTGTTCCGGCGGGGGGCGCGTGCGAAATCCATCTTAGCGTCGTTACGAGCGGAGCAAATTGGCCCAATTTTGTGCAAGTGATGGATGGATAATTGCGCACATTCCCGCTGTTTGCTAGTTTGATCACACCAGGAATATGATTGCGTGGTTCCTAAATAATTCTGCTTATTGTGGTCAGCATGCGTACTCGCCAGTGCTGCTTTTACAAAGATAATAAGGCGCTTTGATTGACGGTGGTAATTTGTGGTGGCGTTCGAGTGCACTGCGAAACTTTGAAAGCGGGTTACGTCGTTTTGCTTCCTGAGCGACAGTGGATGAGCTTATGTCATTCATTTTAAACGCATTTGTTTTGGAACTCTATCAAGCAGAATACTCAATGACTTTGTTTTTACCTTTTGCTTGAATGAAAAATAATAATAAAACACAATCAAAAACCTTTAGAAAAAAATCAAATAAACAAATACAAAGTAACATATTTGTTTTAAATGGTCCATCCATAAAAACTAACGAAACTAAAATGCTGCTAACATCTAGCTATCAGTTGGCTAACTAGCATGCAAGTGGTTAGCATTTATTTGTTAGCTCACTAAATAATATCAAACCTCATAAAAATAATCTTTGAAAAATAAAATATAAACAAGTACAAACTAACATACTTCCTCTTAATACAAATTAGAACAAATGGAATTTTTTAAAAAAAAGCAAATTGAAAAAAGTGGTACATACTTAAAAATTAACTTGCTTAGCTTATTGGTAAGCTAGTAAGTTAATTTTTAAGTTAACTAACTTAAAAGCTAACTGGAGGGGTTAGCTAAGTTAACTAATTAACTAACTAACTAACTAACTAACTAACTAGCTACCAATGATCTAACTAGCATGTAGTTAGTTAGCTAACCAACTACAAAACTAACTATCAATTGTTGTATGACTGCTGTAAGCCACGTAGTCACGTGATACATACATATTTTTAGAACAAATATTTACTTTTAACTCCAAACTTTAAAGCCAAAAAAAAGAAAACAGGTTTTCAAGAGATGAACAACATTTAATGGAGGATGCCGCTTTGTCTTTTCAAATAAAACAAATCAAATGGCACCGTCTCTTGAAAAGGCAGACTTGGAAACGTAAACAAGAAAGCCTTGTCAAGTCCTGTATTTCCTCGACTCTCCAGTTAGGTCAACTCGCATTTTTTTTTTTTTTTTTTTAAATACACGTCCAAAACACGAATCCTAATTCCTAACCGCGGTCGACTCAAGTCTGACGACCGGAATCCGGCGCTAGTGGTTACCGTCGAGGTCCAGCTGCAGTCAGTCCGAGACGCCTCGTGTTTACGTTGGGGCCTTTTTACGCATTCACTTGAACGCACCGCTGCGCTGGAGGGGTTAGCTTTTGATCCTGGAAGGAGTCCCTGGAACCCCAGCGCTCCCCCCTTTCCCCCACTTCAGCCTCGCATGATCGAGGCTGAATTCCGATTTGTTCGGTCGGCCATTCAGCGGAACTAGCCGCCCGCGCGCGCACACACAGGCCTCTCTATTGAAAACACACCTTTCCGTCAATGGAAGCCGGCCATGTGAAAGGCTTCCAGAGGAGAAATAAGTAGTGCCTGTGCGCAGCTTTCTCCGCTTTCAATGAAGCCGCAAGACAATACCGCCGATATCAGCCCGACGGCCCGCTGCGTCGCGCCGCGGGCGGCTCCGGTTGATCCGGTCCAGTGCGCCGATTATCGGACAAAGTAGAAATTCTCAGAGGAACTTTTTTTGGGGGTGAGAATCCTCTCGTCAAATTCAAATGGACCAGGAACGTGAATAAGTCAGCTCACCACGCACCGAGGATCCGGGGTTGCTTTGGTGCTTCGGGACCTGGACGACTAGGAAATTGACGGTACTGTAATGGAATGAAACATTTTTTTGGGGGTGAGAATGCTCTCGTCCAGTTCAAATGGACCAGGAACGTAAATAAGTCAGCTTACCATGCACCGAGGATCTGAGGTTGCTTTGGTGCTTCAGGACCTGGACGAATAAGAAATTGACGGGACTGTAATGGAATGAAACATTTACAGTATGTTAATGGGAAAAAACTGTTTAATAAACATTAATGATAAACAAAAAAAGCATACCAAAGAAAAAAAATCCATCGTAAATAAAAAGAATATATATACGTGCCTTTAGGAAAGGACCACTTGGTGAAATCACACATTTTTCAGAAAAACCAGGAAGCGATGACGAAAATGGTGAATATGCTTTTTTTTTGGACAAAATTCACGTTTTTCATGACGTGACCCTCGAATTAACGCTGCGTCTTATATTTGGGGGATTACGGTACACCTGGAAGAGAGAATCGCAGCGCTTCATTGTACTCACTTTGAATTGTTCGGTGACAAGTTTGGCTGATTCCAGTGATTGAATTTTCCTCGTTTTGGGCGATCACCAAAATTCCCACTAGCAATGGGGAAAATGAAACCTCGTGAACCACTTGTGATGCTTTTTTGCACCTCTAGATACCACTCTTGCTTAAAAGATGAAAGTGATCGCGCCTGTCTTCATTTTCAATGCGAGAGCACCATCTAGAGGGGTTTAAAAAAATCAAGTGTTTCACGAGGCTTCGTAGCGTTAAGAAATTCCCCATCGGCCGCGTGCCAGTCAATTTTCCTGGCGTTTATCCCTCCATCTTTTCCTGCTTTGAGTATCATGTAAAAAGCAGCGTGCGGTTAATTATGACGGGCAAAAGAAGGTGAGACTCGTACGGCGCTGCGCTGAATAGCAACTCTCAGCATACTTGCTAATTGCGTGATGGATAGCATGGAGTCATTTGCATTTATATTGCAGCCCGCCTCCCGCCGTTGCGCCTCCCACTCCCTTTTCCACTGAGTTTTTAAGTGACTCCTGACACGGGAGCAACGGTCGCGCCGACGAGCCGGCCACAAAAACAAGCAAGCGGTGTTTTCACTGGGTCCGGCGCTCCCCGCGGCGCGCGCGGCGGGGGGGCTGACGGCCGGATGGGATTGACAGATTAGCGAGAGGCTAACACCGCAGGAGTGACACGCTCGCTGGAGGCTGTTTTTGCAAAACCTCTTTTAAACATATCAGCTGTTTTAGGTCAAGCTTGTTTTAACAAAATTCGCTCGAAGCTAACCCCAGCCTCTGCCAAGGTCAAATTAGCGAAGCCTCATGAAGCACTTAGGATCATTTTTTTGCTCCTCTAAATGACACTTTTTTTTAAGATATATTTCATTGCACCAGCATTCATTCTTAAACCAAAAGCACCATCTAGACTGCAGAAGTACCCAACCGCCGGTCCTCGATCCAATACCGGTCCATGGATCACCTTGTACCAGGCCGCATGGGCCTCACCTGAAGTAATGACGTTTTGGAACTGATTTTTTCACCTGTATACAATTCATTAATTTGTGCTTGGATTCATTTGCTTGATATTTGATTTTGGCGCCACCTCTGGCCACTTTTGATATTGCATTTTGTAGTGAGGACGGATACTGTGGCTTTACTTGAGAGCAGGGTCCACACTAAATATCTCAAGAATTGACTGGTCCCCGTGGTGATTAAAAAAAATAACGTGGAAGATGACCCAAAAACGGTCAAAATAACACGAGGGCTCATTTCGATTTGTGTAAAAGATACAAATGACCATCTATTGACTTTTGATTTTTCCATCTGAATCAATACATTGTATATTATGTGGTAGTTAACAATATTATGTGAATATGAATTGCGGCTCAAAGTACTCTACACCCATCAATATTTTTGCTCTAAAAATACACCATTTGGTCCTACTACCTGTTTTAAATTCCTGTACATTTCCATTCATCCCCATGGAACGTTTTTCTTGTGGAAAGCTTTTCTTCAATTCCTATTGGTATTCTCAATAGTTTCTCAACATTATATACTGTACGGGTATATATAATGCATCCATTATATATTGCATACATAAAACATTTCCCAGTCCCACCAGGCCAGCATTGCTTACATGTGCTCAGCGCGCCTCTGAAGATGCGCTTTGCGGATCATTTAATGAGCCCGCGTGTGCGTCACAAACGCACACAATTCGACAATCTAATGCCCCCAATGCCCATTGTTCATTTCAGTCTTTAAACATTTGCCTTGCGACCGATACGCACCTTTTTGCCAATCGCGAACAATGCCATTGAAAAATACCGAGTCGGCAAGATGCATTTAAGGGGGGGAAAAAAAAGTCGGCGAAACAGACCATCCATCATTTCTTTTGTCCCCGGTAATCAATTTGGAATCATTGCATAGATAATGCACTCGCCGGCGGTCGCTCGGTCGCTCGGTCGGGGGAACTTTTTTGAAATGAAAGCGCTCACTCGCTCGCTATCTTCATCTGGACGCCGGCCGACACGTCGTTTGTCAGAGCCGCTTGTAAATAAGTCGTCTTTGTGAGCGTATCCTCATTAACCTTCCTCGGGGTTTGTTTCTCGGCCTGCGATGACGATAACGCTTCCAAAATGGAAGCGCTATCTTTTTGGGACCCGCCTGGCCGAGGCGCCGTCGTCAAATCAAGGCATTTGTTTATCAAGCGATAACGCCGCGTTTTGGCGCTGAGGTCACGAGGTCTTCAAGTCGGGTTTCCAGGAGATAGCTAGTCCCGAATTTAGCAAATCTCAGGTCAAGCGGTTACCTGGGGTCATCGGGTCATGGAATCAAAAGGTACAAATCAATCATTAACAGCTTTTGGCTAATGGTTGCTTTGTGTAGTCATGGGGCGGGCATTAAATCCAATTAATTTGAGTAATACGCCATTTTAAAAACCGAAGAATAGCTCAACGGTGCTCTCGATGTTTTGCAAAAGTAGCAGAATGCTTAAAAAAAAATGACTAACTGCATAACTCATTCGCTGCCTGCCATTTTCCCACCCTCCTATACCCTAACACTTGAAAATAAAAGAATAAATAAACACCTGGGATTGAATAGCTAAACTCACAAATACGTAAAAATACGTCTTTGGGATTGAGTGAGTTGATTGTGGCATTTAAGCAAGGTATACACAAGCTATGACTGTTAAGTTTACATTAAAACCGATACACATATCATTGTCTCAATAATTTAGGCAGAACTTTTACTTAAAATACATATTTAATGATTTTTATTTTTTTAAAACTGTAATCGTCCAGAATGACTGGTGAAAATCGAGTAATTTGAAAAAATATTTTTTTATGTTTTTATAGGACATCATATTTAAAACGCCATCATGTTATCAAAAAGGGGTGTATCATTATTTGTATCGATATCGGTGATACCGGCACCAGTGTTACTTGATATTGAGAGACGCCGAAATTTCAAGTAGGATCAATCAGATTTATTAGTTCATTTTTGTCTTCAAAAATTAAAAAAAATTAAAAAATATGGTCGTTGGGGGACAGGGATGACCCCAGGAAAAGACTTTGTTTTTACCACGTGACGTGTAATTGGAATAAAATAAAAATTGGATTACCCTCCAATTCAGGCACTTTGATGCGCTTGGTTATTTTTTTTCTCTTTTAGACTAACCTGTAACTTGTATAAAAATGTAAAAAATGAAAGTTGATTTACATTGCTTCTTTTTATTTTGTTCATATTAAAAAGAATGCAGTTTTAAGTATAATTGTGCTCATAATTAGCGCCACGGGTGGCTTTGCAAATCCTAATTGAGAAACTCTGAATTCTAGAAATGTAGTCAACAACCCAGTGAAGCGAAATTAAATTTGAAGCCTTTGAAAATGCAAAATATTCACAATTGACAGCGAAAAATGTCAAGCTAACAGCCATGGCCGAGTGTTTGTCACACGCCGATGCAAACTTCAAATTTTTTGATGGCGCTCAATGCATTTGGAGACGGTACGCCAGTGGCTGCTTGGTGGAAACAAAGCATGCAACAATGGTCCCTATTGGAGTCTACTCGCCCCTGCTTGGGGGCAAAACATGCGCTTGAAAACCACCATTGTGGTCTCGTGTTTGTACCTATCGACAGCTGAAAGGGCGGCGGTGATTAATGACTCGGGGCCGCCGCGCGAGGACCTGGGCCACGCGGGGGTGCGCGGAAACACCGCCCACCCGCCAGCTGTACGGGCTCTTCATTTGCTCGGGGGGGGGGACCCCGGCTTCGTTGGCTTGCTAATTTTGTTGTTCTTAAACCATTCCTTGGCGCTATGCTAATGGCAAGGGGGGCTTTCTAAAGTTTCAAGAATGTACCCCCAAAGTGTATTGTTTTTGTTCCCGAAAGACTTGTGGCGTTCGCTTGGGTAGTCTGCCGCTATTACGCCATTCACTTGATGGGAAACAATGGGGAAATTCAAACTGAGCTGATTTCCTAAGAGTTACTCAAAAGTATAAGCCGAAAAATTCTCTCTAAATGGCTACTGGAACCAAAACGGCTGACTTCCTGTTAGATTTTCGGATATGAGAGGTTCACGTAAAGTTCGGAGTGTTCTTCATAGTAGAAACCTAAAAATTCTCTCTAAAAGCCTAAAAATTCTCTGGCTACTTGGAACCAAAACGGCTGACTTCCTGTTAGATTTTTGGGTATGAGCAGTCCACGTAAAGTTCGGAGTGTAACTCGAAGTACAAGCCGAAAAATTCTTTCTAAATGGCTACTGGAACCAAAACGGCTGACTTCCTGTTAGATTTTCGGATATGAGAGGTTCACGTAAAGTTCGGAGTGTAACTCAAAGTAAAAGCCGAAAAATTCTCTCTAAAAGCCTAAAAATTCTCTGGCTACTTGGAACCAAAACGGCTGACTTCCTGTTAGATTTTTGGGTATGAGCAGTCCACGTAAAGTTCGGAGTGTAACTCGAAGTACAAGCCGAAAAATTCTTTCTAAATGGCTACTGGAACCAAAACGGCTGACTTCCTGTTAGATTTTCGGATATGAGAGGTTCACGTAAAGTTCGGAGTGTAACTCAAAGTAAAAGCCGAAAAATTCTCTCTAAAAGCCTAAAAATTCTCTGGCTACTTGGAACCAAAATGGCTGACTTCCTGTTAGATTTTCGGATATGAGAGGTTGTCGGAAAGTTTAACATTAACAAAGGAAAAATGAACATTTAAATCAACTTTTAGCAAATGTTTACCTTACTTTTTTTACAGGGTTTTATACAGGGTACAGCTTAGTCTGCATCTAAAAAAATCTTAAAAGTGCATCAAAATGCCCGAAATTAAAGAAAAAAAAGACAATCTTTATTTAATCTGGAAATTTGGAACTGAAAAGTTGGATTCTTGAAAAAAGAAAGAAGGAATAATAGTAAATAAAAATTGATCTGGAAAATTAACACCAATATCTCACCGTATTTTCCACACTACAAGGCGCATGTAAAAGCCTTGGATTTTATATTCTAATGTTATCTCGCGATAACACCAAACGTTTATTTTTCCCGCTCTTTTACCAGAACCTCTGAGAGCAAAGCGTCCCGCTTGACTGGCCTTTGTAGAGAAAAACGGAGCGTAGCGGCGCCACCGCCATGGAAGTGAAGGAACGCCGACCGTACCGCTCGCTGACCTCGGCTCGGCAGGAGCCCCCCGAGCGGCGCTACACCAGCTCGTCGGCCGACAGCGAGGACGGCAAACCCAACCCCAGGTCGTACAGCTCCACCGAGACCCTCAAGGCCTTCGACCACGACGCCCGCGTGGCGTACGGCAACCGCGTCAAGGAGCTGGTGCACCACGAAGTGGACGAGTTCGGCCGGCAAGGTGGGATTATTTATTCTCATCTTCTAGCTTGTATGCTAGAAAATTGAGGGTGCTGAACGATAAATAGAAGACATATTATAGAGTAAAAAGCATTCTTTAACACTTTTTATTTTCAATGTGTTCTTTTGTTTTTATTCAGAGCGTTAATAGCTCCCGGGAAAATGCAGTCCCTGAGTTTGTTTGTCCGGCTTTTATGAGCACGATAGCGCTCACCGCACCTTTCGGATGTACCTCTGGACCACCTTTGCGAGCATTTAGAAGGGACGGCAGCATGACATATTGAAAGTCGTCATGTTTTGACGCTATATGGAATATTTTAGCCTCCTGATGTTTTTTTTTTGTACGCTTTCCCTTTGATATCACAAACTTCAAAAAGCCTGAGTTGGGTCAAACTTTCCCAGGGTTTAAAGAGGGTTACTTTAAAAGACGTATTTTTTAAAATATGCCATGTTATTTTGACTTTAGGTGTCAAAAAAGTTCCCGGTACTTTTTTCCCCCATGGAAAATGCTCAAAACGGCGACCCTGAATTGGTCCAGTTTTGGCTCAGATTAGATCATTCAAAATCATTTTGGGGCCTGACAGCGAGGAGTAGCGATGGACTAAACAAGATGGATGACGGGGAACAAGTTTAACTTATTCCGAATGCGATGGGAGATTTTCGGAACGTGGCCGACTCCTCTGAGCAAATAGCAATGCGACAACATTTTCATCATTTATGGCCTCGCTAGGAGCTCCCCTGCGGAATCTTCGATAGTTTTTCAACCCGCAGTCAACTTTACTACACGCAGCTTGTTAAAAATGGAGGAGGACATGATCTCGAGAGGCTTTGATTAGTCGCCTAGCAACGGGCTAAATGCTACATATGCAGTCATAAGATCACAAACGCGCATGATTAAAAGATATGTCTGCTTCTCGCATGTCTGAAGGTCAGAACGCCGCCGCCGCGGCTGACTACATTACGCTAAATGATGCACGCGCTGCCATATTTAATCAGCCGCACCTTCTTTTTTTCCCGCCCGGCCCCAGGTGCCGACTTCTCCCTGCGGGAGCTCGGCTTCGGGGACGGCCACCAGGTGGCGGCGTACCGGGGCGAGCTGGGCATGCCGCAGCGAGAATACTCGGTCAGCGTGGGCTCGGACGCCGACACGGAGACGGACGGCGTGGTGTCCCCGGAGCACGCCGTTCGCTTGTGGAGCCGCGGCGGCAACCCCAAGTCGGGTCGGAGCTCCTGCCTCTCCAGCAGGGCCAACTCCAATCTGACGCTGACCGACACGGAACACGAAAACACCGAGAACGGTAAGTGAACTTTTTATGATGAACGTGTCTTTTTATTTTGTAACCGTGTCTCACGGCTATCGGGTAGACGGGTTTTTCCGTATCGATACGCTTCATGAGGCCTCGTTGACGCAGCGCTACTGGAATGGTGTAGACCAGGGGTGGTAAATATGACGGTAAATGTTTTAACGTCCACTCTTCGTTGTTACGTAATATAACGATGATGGTCGGGACTACGAGTAGCGTTAATTCTTTATTAGCATTGCACGTAGTCGGAACAAAAGGTGGCGCAATGCAACCTGGGGCCGGGGTTACCCATCATGCATTGCGTGACAAAACAACGGGTAACATTATATATGAGCTGTATATATAAATACAGGATGGATAATAATGTATACATACCCAATAAATAAAAATACTTATATAGCATAGACATATTTTATAAATATCCAGACAAACCTATAGATACAATAATAAAAATATACTAGTTACATACAAATCCCATACATATGTTCTATTGTGTCATATTATATTTATAGGGAAATACATAAAATACATAAATAAATACATATGAATATTTATATAGGGTACTTGTACATAATTTTATTTTATGTGGTTTTAATTACCTATTGTGGCATAGTATATTTATATAAAGAATACTATATTATATTAATTGTGTTATGTAGCAGTGTATCATATGCATATTTGTGAGAATTTGTAAAGTTAATATAATTTTATTATTGCATATATATATATATATATATATATATATATATATATATATATATATATATATATATATATATATATGTGTGTGTGTGTGAGTAGCTAGTATATTTTTATTATTGTAAGTATATGTTAATATGGATATTTTTGAAGTGTATATATGCTATATATGAATGTTTATAACAGGTATTTCTGCATGGATATACTGTATATCATGTATTTATATAAACTTATATCTGTTTAGCAATATTATTATACAAACAAGAATATTTAAAAAGGATTGGAAATAAAATAGTTTTACTTCTTCCTACTCCTCTTTTAACGTATTTTTTTTTATGTTCGCTTTATTTTCAATTTTCTTTATTTTGTGCGCAAACTTTCGATATTTTTATATACAGCTTATATCGTATGTTCCAAATAAATACATCATTCGCGCGAGTATGATCCAGCCGCTTTGCGCGGGCCTTCCCAGGACGCCTCGGCGGCGAAGAGCTAAGCTGATGTTAGCGCCCGCCGTCGAGATTCTAATTACCCCGACGCAGCCTTGCGGAGAACCTCACAAATACTTTTTACATTTCTATCCGCCCAAGTCTTTTCTAAGCGGCGAAAATGTCCGCAGGCGGGAGAATCCATTTGAGTGCGGGACGGGGAAGAGCGCGCGGGCCTCCGCATTGTGCCTCGGTCGTCCATAATTAAAGAGAAGCTCCTGGCGCGGCCGCGGCGTCGGCGGCGCTCGCGGCATCATGCACGAGACCGCCATCGTCATTCCGAGCGGCCTTTTTATTCCACGCGCTCGGGCAGAAAGAGCACTTGCGTCGGGGCGTTTAATTCGGCTGAGCCTGATAACATACAATTTATATATGGCCGGTTAATTAAAATCCATCAAGTAGGCCGGCTTCTTGTGTGTGCTCCAGTGTCTTTAAACCAACAAACCATTTAGCGGGCTTTTTAATGTATTCCGGCCGGCGGGCATCCGAGCGCGCCTCATCCCCGAGTCGCCTCTTCACGTGATTCGCTTGACCCGCTGTTTCATGCATGCAAATAAGCGAGCGGCCGTCCCTTGAGGCCGGATGTCGCACGTTGCATTCGATATTTTGTCCGTCCGGCCGGCTTTCCGCGAGATCGGATGGGAAGATGGTTTGCCTTTTGTGAATTTGCAAATCCGTCAATGACCTCATAGGTTGGATCTGCGTAATCGAACATTCTGTGCTAACGTTGTAAATAATCCAAGATCTAAACATATACAGTTGAAATCCCACCACCTCCACCCTACCAATATTTTTAAGCTATTTTTGAGGGGGCATATTTCGCTCCAGTAGGCTACCACATATATTGAATGTTTATCAGAATTTGAGGTAGAAAGTTTTAGTTATATGAGTTATTATCTTAAATCTATTATCTTATCTATCTATCTATCTATCTATCTATCTATCTATCTATCTATCTATCTATCTATCTATCTATCTATCTATCTATCTATCTATCTATCTATCTATCTATCTATCTATCTATCTCTATCTATCTTAGCTAGCTAGCTAGCTATCTCTTTCTGTCCGTCTGTCTGTCTGTCTTGAAAGCTAACTCGCTATCTATCATCAAGCTAGCCAGCTAACCACTCGTATCTAGCTATCTTGAAAGCTAACTCACTATCATCAAGCTAGCAAGCTAACTACCTGTATCTATCTAGCTATCTATCTATCTTGAAAGATAACTTGCTATCTATCATCAAGCTAGTAAGTTGACTCGTATATATCAATCTATCTATCGATCATCCAGCCATCCATCTCGAGCTAGCTAACATCCGAATATCATCTCGCGATCCGTCTAACACGAAAACTCGATCCACGCATATTTAGCTAGCCTCTTAGCTAACGTCCTACCGATCTCACTCTCCGTCTAACACAAAAACTTTGACTTTGATATAGTTTCCTAGCTAACTTCCTGGTTAGCTAGCTATACATTTCGCTATCCATCTCGCTAATGCAACAACCCCCACCGAGATCCAAAAGAAAGCAAACTGACTTTCAAATGCAAGGTATCTGTAAAAAAAAAGATGTTTCTTTGTGTGTGTCAGACTGTTTTCCACAAGCCTAAGAGCACGAATGCTGTCAGTATGTGTGTGCGTTTCCCATCATGCCTCTTTTCCCAAGAGAGCCCCGTGAGGACACTCGGAGCAGCCGGCGCTTGCTGAGTCACAGCGAGGCCCCGCGGAGGTAGAACATCAAGGCGGGCAGGCGAGAGTCTTACTGTAACTTAAAAGAGCCGCCGCTGGCTTTGTTAGCCATGACCCACATGCACGCCGTTCTCCAAGCCTTGGTCCGCCGCTAAGAACTTTTCCCCCCCCTTTTCCATCACATCGTTCTTACCGATACTATACGAATTTGGCGTCAGTGGGTTGGGATGTACGGCTTGAAAAAGCGTAGTCTGTCGCTGCATTATTTAGCATTTTGCTAAAAATGGCTAAATACATTTAATCACTTAGTTGCTAGTTTGAAGAAGCCATTAACGATCAGAAATGGGTTCAGGCCAATAGAATAGGAGCAAGTGGTGAATTTTTCGTTTTTTGTACTTTTTTTGTTCATACAAGGGGAAAAAAACGCTAGCAACCTAATTCCAATGAATTTTGAAAACCCTGAGTTTGAAATTGTGTTTTTCGACAATTTTTTAACTTCATGCTCACTTTGACAATTGGCAAAACAAACTTTCGTAATCATATTCATGTTCAAATTATATTCATGCCCTTAGGCGTCGTTCCAGGCCACCCCTCCCAAAAAAAAAAATGCTCGGAGGATCACCGTTTATTTGGTTCCACAGCCTCTCGGCTACGCTTTTATCTTTTTCAAAACACACAAATTAGCAAACAAGTTAAGTTCTTGGAGAAACCGTCTATCATTCAAATAAAAAAATTAGACCTCTGCCGTTTTTCACGTCACCAGTGACATTCTGACTTTGTGGAACTAGTGTCGTATCAGAGACAAAAGCTAAATAAAACCACGCTACTATTTAATGCACATTAGCATTGTTGGTATATAAGCACATTGTAAAGTTAAACGCCAGCAGTTGCTAGCCGAATAGTTGGCGTTGTAAGCCCTACCACCGTAGTTAGATGAAAGGTTGTTTAGCTGTTGGCTTGTCAATCGGCTGGTTAGTCTTTTAGCTGGCTAGTTCATTGTTTGCATTGTTGATTCGCTGACTATTTAGCTAGCGAGTTTGTTAGTCATTTGTTTGGTCAATGTTTAGTCAAGGCCAAAAGCTAAATGGCACCACAGTGGTGTTGAATGAGGATTAGCGTTATTGGTATACAAGCACAATGAAGTTGAATGCGAGGAGATGCTAGTCCAATAGTCGCTATCGTAAGTCAGAGCAATAATCCTGTAGTTGAATGAATGATAAGTCATTTAGCTGGTTAGTTAGCGAGTTTGATGCTTAGTTACTCAGTTGTTGGCAAGTCAGTTGGCTAGCTAGCCTGTTAGTAGGCTAGTTCATTATTTAGATTGTTGATTAGCTTGCTCTTTTAGTTAGCAAGTCTGTTAGTTAGCAATTTTCTTAGGTCAAAAGGTTACACCCTGACTATATGGAACTAGTCTCATGTCAATTCCGAAAGCTAAAGGATATCACACTACTCTTGGATTTAGATTAGCATATTTGGTATACAAGCACACCGTAAAATTGAATGCTAGCAGTCGTTAGCCCAGTAGTCGGCATCGTCAAGATAACGATAAAGTCGTTTAGTTGGCCAGTTAGCTAGTTTGATGTCAATCATTGGCTATTCAGTTATCTTGCTAGTCTGTTTGTTGGCTAGTTCATTGATTAGCTGGCTTGTTTAGCTAGCAAGTATGTCAGTCATTTGTTTCGTCACTCACTTAGATGGCACACAAGTTCTTTGAAATGTAACGCGCTGTTAAATCAACAGCAAATGTCGATTTGCTCACAGCTGAAGACATGAAAGACATGTTAAATCGCTAGCAGAAGTCGCCTTGAAATAAACATGTCCCATCATTTATTCATCGGAATAACATGCCTAAAAATAAAGCGGTCCGATCACGTCAGCGTTCGGTACGGGCACCGCGCGGCCCTCTGAGCCGACACATCATGACAGGCTTTTGTCCCGGCTGCCCCGCTAGCATTTGAGTATGCTAAAGTGAAGTAGGTAATCCGGGGTTGCCCTGGAAACGGAGACACCGCTCTCCTGATTACGAGCCGGTGCGCCGTCGCTCGGATTCTCTTTGAAGATTCAATTAGCGCATTATGCCGCTTTAATTGATACATGATTGGCCATGATGGGCTTCATTCGTTTGATTGGACGCGATGCTTTTATAGCATTCAAAACAAGAAAAATGCATTATGGTGACAGCTATTGATGTGGAGGAGGGAGAAAAAAAAAAGACCCTTTTTGCGTGTTAACTTTGTTGTGACAACACGACACGCCGATACGTTTTACTGGACATTTTGGGATGGAATGGAAATAAAAGAATAAGGAAATCAATGAGAGGCAGGCGGTGCAAACATGAAAGCAGCTGAAATAGCGATTTAACACTAATTACATTTGTCATCAGTCACGCAAAACAGGCCAACTCAGGGAGAGCTTGTTAAAACTTCTGCCTCATTAGCCTTTGAAAATACAAAAAAAATGTCCATAATTAATTCAGAATCTTTATCCCGCTTACCAAGAACGTAACTTATTATGAAAAATGGCCTTTATTATTTGTATACAAATGGTTTGCTCGCCCATTGAGTCTAAAATCCAAAAACTCAGGGCTATCTCTAATATATATATATATATATATATATATATATATATTCTTTTTTTTTTTTTTAACTAGGGTTAATCCCAGGTACTTTGTTTGGCTAAAACTCGGTCCAAAAAAGGTGGTGCTAAAATTATCAATTACTTTAGGACCTAGTGTAATGGATTACCTAATTACTTCTTTAAATAATTACTAAAATCTTTTGCAGTATTTAGATCGTTGCGAACGTTGACAGTTTATCACCATCTGGGTGAAATTTCAGCTTCCTAGTGCCTTCTCTAAATGCTTTCCCTGTGATATGAAATGGCCTTGTAGAGATGAAAGGATTGGACAAAAGTTTATGATATAAAATACTACAAGGTTGAATTTTTAAAGTTGCGGATTAATTTAGTATTTAAATACTGAAAGTATCAGATTACTTTAGTTCTTAATTACCTTAAGTTATTACTTTAGCACTTAATAAGGTTATTAGCAGTCATTTTTAGAACTTCTTTTCGCCAAACATTAAAAAAATATACAGGAATGTCTGGACCGTATTAAAAAAAAAAAAAACGTAAAAATACGTCTTTGGCATCGAATGAGTTAAAAAAAAATCAAATTCCTTCCCCAGTGATTCTCAGCTCTTGTTGTGTATCCGTTTGCAATGCTGAAAGCCTCGCTAAAGCGTGCATCCGCTGAAAAGATTGAGGTTGAGATCTCGCGTCTTTGAAAGCATCGCGGCGGTGACAGTCTGCGTGCGGATAGGTCGCAGGTCCCGGCAGTGAAAAGAAAGCCTCTCGCAATGATTTGAACCCTCGTCGCTCGTGACGGCGACGCGTCGGAAACGCTTTGAATAGGAACTCGGAACACCTGCACCATCCGCATAAGATTCCTACCCTAATTTCGCATTGAAACAGATAACATCAGCATTTTTTCCAGCTTCTCGCTTTTATCCTCCTTCCAAACATTAAATATTAACCGACGTAACCTTTCCGCTGCTTTTCATACTTTTTAATGCACTATCACTTGGCGGTCGCCATAAAAACCGTTTTATGCAAGCTTGGTATATTTTTCTAATTGAAGTAAACACACGCATAGAGATGGGATCCAGTCCATATATTACAGCGATGTGCGCATAGTTTTTATATTTATAGGACAATGTTCTTTTTGCTTGATGCCAGCGCCCGAAGCCTTCGGCTATCGATCTCAGCCGCGGCTCGTAATTCTCCGCGTGTTACGTGATATTGCTGATGACCGGTCATATCTGATGTCGGCGCGAGTAGCTTTGTCAGCCATGGTGCGTACGCGCGTGTGGGTGCGTTGCGTCCATGCAACTCGAAGGGCCCGAAAGCTTATGTTTGAATTAATCCGATCGTTTAGGTGATGGTACGATCGCCGGAATGTTCCTGGCTGATTTTGAAAACCGAGAAAGTTCTGAGGACTACGAGAGACGTGAGAAACGTGAGACGGGCACGCTATAACCCGGGGGTCCACTACGAGAACAAAATCATGCGGTGTAAGAAAAGAAAACCATCAAATAAACAAAAGAAATATCAACTTGTACTTTGCAGATTTCATTAATTATGTGTATTGTTTGGAGCTCGACCCCTGCGACAAAGGAGGGAACGCTATTGAGTGGGCCCCCGTTTTACGAGATGAATCCGTTCCGCGGTTGGGCTTGTAAGGTGAATTCGCCGTATGTTAAATAGCTAATGCGTTTAGAACCCCGGGTAAAAACATCAAAATTGTACATACAGATTAAAAATTGCTACCAAATAGTGTAGTAGGTGCTACATATATATCAGGGGTGTCAAACTCATTTTTACTATGGGCCACATTGTAGTTCTAGTTTCTGTCAGAGGGCCGGTATGATCTAAGTGTAAGTCAAATCTTTTTTTAAATGCTTTTGTAAAACACGCAGCAAGTTTTGAAATCAGAGGCCGGCAAAAACTGAAAACTGAATTGAAAAATGCTTGTATTTTCTCCACAGATTTTTAAAAGTTAAAGACAACTTGCAAATTTGCTATTTTAGCGTATTTTAGCATTTCGTGGGCCACAAAAAATGATCTGGAGGACCGGATCTGGCCCCCGGGCCTTGAGTTTGACACCTGTGGTATATATAATATACATGTATACAATCGGAAAACATCATAAATAAAAACTATAGAAAGGATTTATCTACCTTTGAGTGGCGCTTGTTATGCCCATATTCCCTAATCAGGGTAGCCTAGCCTAGGCTAGGCTAGCTTCGTGTTTCTTGATTATCTCCAGCTTCGTTTTCATATAAATCATCGTCTTACTTCCCTCTTTAACATCACTAGCAATCTTGGGACGCATGGCTAATCCAAAAATTTTGAATTAAGCAGTAAAATGCACTCGAAAGACGCTTTCGTATCCACTCACAATCGAACAAAGCATTACCGTTCCGCCATTTTGAAACGAGTGCGGCCGAACAATAGCAGACCAGCGTTGTAGTGACGCGTTGCATGGAGGCGGTTAGACCGCAACAGAAAATAAGTGCAATTACCTAAAAACGCCTGCAGATTGGGACAAAACAACACAACTACAGCCAAGCCCCTAGGGTCATGACAGTTGTTTTTGTTGCAAAGCGGGGAAAATACCGTAAAGAGGGGACGGAAAAACTCTGTATTCCACATCGCAGCATGAAAAAACGTGAGACGGGCACGCTATAACCCGGGGGTCCACCGTTCTTGTACTCGTGGCACTTCCCACCACAGAAGAGCAATGATGCAAATCATGTGTGGGTTCGCGGCGCTCTCAGCCGCAGTGTTCTTGCGGGGTTATTTACTTGTTTATGCCTTTTTCTTTTTGTGGGGACCCAGATCCCGGCTTACAGTGCGGAGCTTCTCCGGATCATTTGCAGGCTAATTTGCAGGCTTTCGCGGGCCCTCGTGGACAATTTGGGCTTGTTATCAGTGCGGCCGCACACCCGCCTCCCGCCACTTTGCCGGATCGTCATAACGGGCATCGGCGTATCCGCCGGCCCCGGGGGGGTGCCTCCGCCGCCCGATGCGGGACGGGCGAGAGGGGATGATCGGCCTAATCCTGATGCTCTTTCGCTAAAACCCACGCGAGATCCAGCTAATTATCCCCACTCGTGATTATATTTATGTGGCTTTGAGGAGAGGCTTCCTGCTCCGGGCGAGATAGCCGCGCTAGTCCTAATCGGCGGACCACCGCAGAGTTTCTTTTTCGTCGAGGCGCCGACAGATTTGTTTTTGTCTCGTTTTAGACTTCGGATCGAACCAAGATAGCGTCAGTTCGTTTCACGTTAATTCAATCGGATCTTAATTATTTCCTTATCAGGACGTGGAGCAACACTAGTTTGTTTTCTTTTTAAGAAACAAACGATGCAGATAACAAATATTGAACATCAAAACAACTTCCGTCTCTTTTTTTCTTTAAGAATGCGAAATGAGTGGCAAACTTTTTTTAAGCTAGGTCTGACTACTTATTTTTGGCTGCGGAAGTTTTCCTCTACCACATCAACTTTTGGAGCTAAAGCATCTCCGTATTTATATGTATTAAACCCTAAAATGGACGATGGTTCATTGTTACTGCGAATGATCTGGAAGGAAGTAACCCAAAAATGGACACCGTAACATACAAGTCAAATCTGTTGATCTTTTCATCAAATGCATTTTTCATCTAATGGAAAGCATTGGAAGCTGAAATTTCACTCAAATGGTGACAACAAATCAAAGTTCAACATGGCACCACCACTTAGTTATCACACTTTGCTACAATACTGCTAAGAAGATGTGGAAGAAACTTCGCCCAAAATGGTCAAAATGCTGTTCTGTACGAGGGTTAATCAGAAAACAAAGCCAGCAAACATCAATCAAGGTTTGACAAATGCTGGAGAAAATGTTCACACAAAACAATACTAATAAAAACGATTAATACGTAACGTGCCGATTTTCTAAACGATGAGTCAGATTTATTGCCCAGTCTGGTAGTTCTCAACCTAGCTTCTGTTGGACCCGAAGGGTTCTGTGGGTCGGGCTCAGAGTTTTGATGTGAGTTCATGAAATGTTTTGGTTTTGTTCTTTGAACATGATGTCCATACAGGGTTAATTTTTTGCACCAGTAAAAAAAAAAACCCACTAAAGAAGGGTTCGTTGAAGGTTCATCTGAAATTGTTGGTGTTCAGTACCTCCAGAAAGGTTGAGAAGATCCTAGGTACTGCTGAAGTAGAGATGTAAAGATTAATCCATTACCACATTAATCGCTAAATTATTCTTACCATCCATTAGTCCTTTATGAAACCAGACTCATTAGCAATGTTTAAAAAATCTGATTAATCGATCAAATCGGCAGATTAATTGATTATTATAAGAATCGCCCAAGCTCCGAGGCTTGTGGCTCTGAAGGTCTGTAATCGCCGCGGCTACGATGCTATTTTCCTTTTCCCCTCCATTCGCTTTAAACAGCGTGTTAGCATTAAGCTAGCAGACATTTGAAAAGCGGAATTCTCTTTAAGATCTTGTTTTCCTGCCAAAAGCAACAGGTCATGCCAAAAAAACCTTGCCTTTGACCCCTATTTCTGGAGTCATTTTTCACTCCCTATATCTTGTCTTGAAACTGACGTTTCCGCCGGCGTTGTAAGTCAAGCTTCCAGCGTGTTGTTCTCTTCGCCGTAATAGATACTTCTATCAAAAGGATCGTTAACGTCAGTCGGCTACCGCTGGATAATAATTGTTTTCATTATTTTACTCGATTAAGCCCGGCCAGAGCCCGATTTGCCATCTCTCTACATTACATCCAATATTCCGATATTACGGACGCCTGTTTCTGTCCAAATTGTTCCTGATTAATTAAATCACAGACAAGTGATAATTGATTAAGTTGGTGCACGTAGCGGCTCCATGAGACCTCGTCTCTTATTAGCGGTCACGTTTAATTCAGTTTGAGGTCAGGCTGGGTAAAAATAAGTCACTTTTCACGTCACTTTTTATCAGACAAACGAAAATAAAATGATCTTTACGTTGTAGCGTCGTCTTCATCTTCTTCTCATTTCGGCTTTTCCCTTCGGGGGGCGCCACTGCAAATCAATTGCCTCCATCGAAGCCTCCTCTTCTCTCGGGTTGGGGTTGGGGTCAGTCAGGGGTCACTACTGCGAATCAGTTGCCTCCTTCGAAGCCTCCTCTTCTCTCGGGTTAGGGTTAGGGTGAGTCAGGGGTCACCACTGCAAATCAGTTGCCTCCATCGAAGCCACCTCTTCTCTCGGGTTAGGGTTAGGGTCAGTCAGGGGTCACCACTGCGAATCAGTTGCCTCCATTGAAGCCTCCTAGTTTCTCGGGTTAGGGTTAGGGTCAGTCAGGGGTCACCACTGCGACTCAGTTGCCTCCATCGAAGTCTCCTCTTCTCTCGGGTTAGGGTTAGGGTCAGCTAGGGGTCACTGCTGCAAATCAATTGCCTCCATCGAAGCCACCTCTTCTCTTGGGTTAGGGTTGGGGTCAGTCAGGGTTCACTACTGCGAATCAGTTGCCTCCTTCGAAGCCTCCTCTTCTCTCGGGTTAGGGTTAGGTTTAGGGTCAGTCAGGGGTCACCACTGCAAATCAATTGCCTCCATCGAAGCCACCTCTTCTCTCGGGTTAGGGTTGGGGTCAGTCAGGGTTCACTACTGCGAATCAGTTGCCTCCATCGAAGTCTCCTCTTCTCTTGGGTTAGGGTTAGGGTTAGGGTCAGCTAGGGGTCACCACTGCAAATCAATTGCCTCCATCGAAGCCACCTCTCCTCTTGGGTTAGGGTTAGGGTGAGTCAGGGGTCACCACTGCAAATCAATTGCCTCCATCGAAGCCTCCTCTTCTCTCGGGTTAGGGTGAGGGTCAGTCGGGGTCACCACCGCAAATCAGTTGCCTCCGTCTAAGCCTCCTGTTCTCTCGCTCCCATGACCTTCATCTTTGACATTATCCCCCAAAACCATGGACCCCGTGTTGTCCATGGGGTGTATTCATTCCTGACCCTATCCATCTTGGTCACTCCCAAAGAGAACCTCAGCATCTTCATCTCCGCTACCTCAAGCTCGTCCTCCGGTCTTTTGCTCAATGGCACGGTCTCCAGGGCGGGCCTCAACCCCAGTCTTGT
Source organism: Hippichthys cyanospilos (assembly GCF_059441005.1). NCBI lineage: Eukaryota > Metazoa > Chordata > Actinopteri > Syngnathiformes > Syngnathidae > Hippichthys > Hippichthys cyanospilos. Next base: position 2,455,337 of record NC_142379.1, read on the forward strand.
ACACCTTTCCTTTCATCTTAGCTTTCATCTAACCCTAACCCTAACCCAACACGTCGCAAGCTTTTCTTTAGATCTACAAAGACACAACGCAGCTCCCTCTGACCTCCTTTGACCTCCTCTGTGCTTTTCTATCAACATCCTCAAAGCATATCCTCCATCTGTAGTGCTCTTTTCTGCCATTAAACCATACTGCCTTTACATAGTAGCGTAAATTGGGCAATTGCATGGTTCGGTTGCCACGGCGACGCGCTTAGCGCCTTATTAAAAAGCTAGGATTTCTCCGTGATTAATCGGCGATACGACGGCGGAAGATTATGCATCCGTGTGGCTCTTCAGTCGGAGGTAATTGAAATGACCTCATCAAAGTTTGCGTTTGTGGCTTCACCTCAGAAGAAAACACAGCTTGTTAATCGGGAACGCGTTCGATCGCGGGGGTCACACTTAATTGCCGTGTGTTTTTAATTGTATTCCGTCGCCTGGTAATAGATTGGCTCGTCTCCCCGGAGTCGATACGGCGCTCGATTTCACCTGAAGACGCCAGAAACTTCTTAACCTCCTGCCCGCCTCCTCGTCCCGTTTGCCACCAGACACTCCATTCTCAGCAAATATGAAAAGTCAAATGTACTGGCAGCCCGCCGCATCTGCTGCTTACTTATGCATGCGCACGCCGCGCCCGTATTAATATCCGGCGTTGACTCCGACGACACCTGTTTTGAGCCAGCGTGGCAAACGACAAAATTAATGCCAATATTAATGATCGGGGATGAAACCTAAAGTCGTTCACGAGTAATAGATTTATCCTTTTCACATTCTTATTCAGTGTAAAATACGAAACGATAAAATGCGTAAAAAAAAAAGGCAAAAAATTACGCAAAGTATCGGCAGATTTTAGAAATGAACAAAGCTAACGATTTTAGAAATGAATTAGACTAATATTCAGCAAAGTATTTAAGGCAGACGCATGATGCTGAACATAGTAAAATATTAGAAAAAAGAAATAGACAAAGATTTACACAGAAATTCTTTGACAGAAATGCTGCCTCAAATTCAAAGCTCCCAGAAGGGGAAGGAAAAACTCCAAAACCACAATTTGGGGAAAATTAGAAACCTTCAGAAGGGACCACAGGTGGGAGGAGCCAAAAAAATCATTCATAAAGTTAGAAAAACAACCAAAAAAAAAAAACCCTTACAAATATTTATGTACAATAATTTAAGTGGAAAAATATGGCATCAAAAGGAAAATATTGGTGGTAGGCAAAATAATAATAATAATAATAATAATAATAAATAATAAAAATAATAATAATAATAATAATAAATAAAATAATAATAAATAATAATAATAAATAAAAAAAACAATTGAAAAAAGGACAGATGACAAAGTTACAAAATATCAGGGGGAAAAATATTCAAGAGTACAAGACAAAAATACTGTCATGAAAATATTGGCATACTGTCATACAAATTGAAGAAAAATGTTTCAAAATAACAGAAAACGAAAAAGAAAAAGATCAATAAACAAATACTAGTTAGGGTCTAAACATATTTCAAAATTAAAAGGAAGGATGACAAACTTACAAAACATCAGGGGGGAAAAAAATATTCAAAAGTACTACACAAAAATACTGTCATGAAATTGTCATACTGTCATACAAATTGAAGAAAAATGTTTCAAAATAACAAACAAAAGAGAAAAAGAACAAAACAAACAACAAAACATCAGGGGAAAAAGTATTCAAAAGTACTGCACAAAAATACTGTCATGAAATTGTCATACTGTCATACAAATTGAAGAAAAATGTTTCAAAATAACAAACGAAAGAGAAAAAAAACAATAAACAAATACTAGATAGGGTCTAAACATGTTTCAAAATTAAACAAAATTAGGATAAAAACTACAAATGACAAAATATTAAGAAAAAGATGAATTCAATGCTTCAAAATTATGAGGAAAAAAACAAACTTGAGATGGTGCAAACGTTTTGCAAAAATAAAGAACTATTTAGCTAAAAATTCATTAACCCTCCCAAAAAAAATAAGAACAAAAAACGCAATTAGAAACAAGAAAATAAGCAGAAAGGTGAAAAATAAATTGCAGCTTTTGAAGGGAAACTCCAAAAGACGCTCCGGCCATAACGAGCATATGATCCGAATAAGGAGCCCTGATCATTGGATCTAATAACAAGGTCGTTTACGAGAACGAAAGAAAAAGTTAATGGCCGCCGTTTGGAGATGGAGTGTGTGTCTTTGAACGCAGCTTTATTGCTGCTTTGGCCTTAATAAAGGCTCATTTACTGTACCCTGCAGGCGCCTACATTTCTATTCATTGCCACACAGGGAATTAGTCATTGGAAAATTGGATTACCTCTCTTGTTTTTTTTTTGTTTTTTTTTGTTTAATTTGTGCCCCCGAATACCTCTGGCTTCTCTATGCCTCTTCCTACCACCGGGTTGAATTCACATTTGCACTTTTATCACTGGAAAAGTGCAAGAAAAAAAAATGCACAATCAGCGTCTCCATTAGGTGATTTATTCGACGCTCCCGTTGGCTTTGGGTAAAAAAAAAAAAAAAAAGGTGGCTGAAGTTTGCGGCGCTGAGGTGCGAATTAAATCTTGGCAGCGTCGCTCGGCGCCGCGCGTTTTACATTCGGCGGGCGTGCAAACAAACTCTTTTGCACAAAGTGACTGAAATGGAAAGGCAGGCGGGGCATAAATAGCACTTTGCGCCAAAAAAAAGGAAAAAATCCAAAAGCGGACGTCTCATTCTCAAGGAGTGACGGCATCGAGGCATCCGGGGTTCCTTTGTTCCCTGGGGGGCTTACGGTTTGGCCCGCAATGTGTCTCTGACAGCAAAAGTAAACGTTTGTCTATTTTCAGCCCCCCCCTCCCCAACCACCAACGTGGACTATTAGTTATCCATGTCATTGTGTTTATCCGCCAGATGAGGCGGAGTAAAGAGCTGATAACGCTTCATTCAATTGTTTATTTTCCTTCCTTTCGGCCAGGGGTCAGCAACTCCGCACTCCCGACTGGCACGCACGCCGCTCTTTAGCGCCGCCCTAGTGGCTGCCTGGAGACTTTTCAAAAATGGACGAAATATATATATATATACATTACGCGCCAGACTATAAGCCGCAGATAGTTCATAACATCAGATGTTAACGCAAAAAGATGGTGAATGGAAGTATTTATTTGTATTTATTTAAATATTTATTTCGACTTTTTTTAAGTTGTCTGCTTAGCACCAAAATTCATTAAAAGGATGGATGTTTTCATCAAAAAAACACGTTATAAACGACACATTGCACATAATTCATATATACAATCATGCAATTAACAATCATGTAAATCGAATGTAGACGTCACAAACGTTTGTACAAGAGCTTAATCGATGTATACACCATTTTTATGTTTTAATTACTGCATTTTGAAAACTCTTTTTGAGCACAATTGTTCCAGAAATTGACTCTTTGAGCAGATACACACATTTGCTTTACCAGTGGATTGCTCCTTGCAAAAAAAAAACACAAAAAAAACCCAGCAGATAAGCTGCACTGGACTATAAATCACAGGGCTCAAATCATGAGGAAAAAGTTGCAGCTTATAGTCTGAAAAATATAGTATATATATATATATATATATATATATATATATATATATATATATATATATATATATATATATATATATATTAGGTTGTTTTTTTCCGGAGAAGCCACTGACAAAACGCTGTGTAAAATAGCAGCAAGATCCTTTTAAAAGAGCAGCGGTGTATGCAGGCCACGTTAGTTCCAGGCGAGGCGCTTGTGTCGGGCAGGAGATGCTTAAAATAGTTGTCGCATGCCCGCAGCCTGAGGTGAGCGCACAACAGCGTTCACTTTTCATCCTTGAACAATGGCTGCCCCCGCCAGGAGGCTTGAATGAGGCATCGTGAGGGGCGGGGGGGGGGATACATGGCGGGCGCGGGGGTGTTAATGATGCCGCACTACATCAGCCCTAATGATTCCGCGGACAAGTCCACTAATGACCAGTTAATGGAAAATGTTTTTTTTTTTTTTTTTTTTAGTTAGCAATTTAAAAACATTCATGAGCTCAAAGGAAGATATATAAGCGCAAATACAAATATCGCAAAATGAACGCAAATATCTGACAACAGCTAATTGACCAAAGATAAAATGGAAAATGTTTTAAAAAATAAATACAAAATTAAAATAATCATGAAAAAATGTATCACACACAATTAGCTCTTACCAAAATAAACAAACTAAAAAAGGGAACAAAAACAAAGAAAAAACAACTTCTTTTGTGGATGAAATGACCGAAAAAATAAAGCTAAAATATTTTTTTAAAAGAAGATTAAAGGCTTTTGGTACCTAAAATACTGTTCACACATATTATAAAACAATAAAAATGCTGTATGATTTAAAAACTCAGTATTTTGCAAAAACTAATAAACAAAAAAATTGATAATTACATCCTAAGAACCACTACTGCCACCTGCTGGTCAACATACAAATTCTTATTATTTATGTATTTATTTGGGTAGATGGATAAAAATACCAAGCGCCTTAACGATACTCGTACGCGCAACATGTACGCGTCGGTGTCAGCTAACGAGCTTTTTCGCTTGCCGGTCGGGCGCAAAGCTTTCCGTCGTAATTTGCTCGACACTCGGCGCCTGAGTAATGGAAGCCCTCTTTTAAGTGGCGATAACGACGTTGCAGGTGGGCCGTAAATGGAAGCGTGCCATCTAGTGTGGTCATGTTCTTTCATTACAACACAAATATCATTTCCATTTCCTGTGCCGTATCTATAAAAACACCATTTGAGTCCCACCGTGTCGTACATTAGCGCCATTCTTTTATAGTATTGATTTAAAGCAGGTAAGGAGCCCAGTCGGGGACATTTTTTTTTTTTCTTAGGAGCATTTGGCTCAGTTATGGAGGTTTTTTTTTTGTTTGTTTCGTTTTTTTTTTTTTTTTTTTTTTTTTTGCGAGTCCGAGCCGGCAGCCAGCGGCATGGCTCCATTTGAAGCCGCAAAAATGGAATTTAGTCAAGTGCAACTCTGATTGCAATTGGAGGCTCCTGCAGATTCATGTTTCTCAAACTGGGGTCTTGGCTTATTATTCCGTGAAAAACGTATATTTGGAAAATACGCATGTTACGCTATTGTCCAATCCCCACGTTTTGGTTTCTGAGACAAGGTGACGTCAAAACCTCAGTAGCGATTTTTGCTGGCTAAAACGGGCCTGCTTTGTTCAAAAGTGATCAGTAGGAACGGTAACTGTCATACGTCTCATTTACGTCATTTACAAAAGGCCATCTTACTACTGTTGCCAGCCTATATGGAGCAGTTGAGTGCTGCTCGGAACCAAGGCTGCTAGCATCTACTTTTGCTCGCCGTTGCTAGCGCTGCTAATGTGGCTGCTGCTAATCGTTGGAGACAGGTGTCATATAATACTTTGTCAACGTATTGAAGTCAAAATCAATCAATCAAGTTTATTTGGATAGCCCTGAATCAGAGTAAACCACAGTAGCGGTTTTTGTTTCTGGCTAAAATAGCACTTTTTTTTGTATTTGTCATCAGTAAAATCGATTGTTTTGAGTATCACTGTGCTAAAAGTATCTAAAATAAATATACATACATACATAATTCTAGCCCAAAGGCTTCAAGAACCCGCTAAGACATATCTAAAGTAAAACGGGGACAAAAATAATAACCTAAACTCATGGTGTGCCAGCTGGGAATGAAAGGAAAACCGAAGACCATGATGACGCTCAGCGCAATTGCAAAGCCATTAGGCGTCCAATTAAGCCGCCGCTTCGTATGTAACTCCCATTATGAGGGGGTTATTTCTATTGGGTGTAAGAGGTGTATTTAACTGGACAATGATCGCTTTTTTTATTTCCGTTTCGACGGTGACGCTGCAATCCCGACGAAGCAGAATTGAAGCAATCAGGACCTGCGGAGGGAGTTTTGTTCGTAATTGTTGTTTGTTTGTGTGTTCATTTCATCGTGAGAAAAAATATCTGACAAATATCAGCAAAACAGTCGTTCGGCTTAGCAATGGTGACTCAAGGGCTTAGGGATGCTGAGAGGTATACTTTAGGCAGCTAAGATTTCAAAGACAGCGATGGATGTTACGTATACGTAGCTAATGGTGCTAAGCTAGCTACACTTTCCTGATCACCCAAAGACGATCAGCGCGCTAAGGTTTGTAAGACAGCTAAAGATGCGAAGAAATGTGTGGTTGGTTGGGCTTCTAAGGTTTTCAAAACCGTGACGGATGCTAAGACAACAGATGTAGCTAATGAAGCTAAGCTAGCTACGCTTTCCAGGACACCCAAAGATGATAAGCGGGCTAAGGTTTGTAAGACAGCTAAAGATGCAAAGAAATGGATTTGGCTGCTCAAGATGGCAGATGTCATCAGTGAAGCTAAGCTAGCCAAGGTTTCCACGACGCCCAAAGATGCCAAGACTGCTAAGTGTTGTAAAAAAGCTAAAGATGCTAAGAAACGTATGGTTGGTTGGGCTACTAAGGTTACCGCAGATTTAGCTGATGATGCTAAGCTAGCAGAGATTTTCAAGACGCCCAAAGATGGTAAGACTGCTAAGAAAGCTAAAGATGCTAAGAAATATACAGTTGATAGGGCTGTTAGTTTCCAAGATTGCGATGGACACTAAGACTGCAGATCTAGCTAACGGTGTTAAGCTTGCTAAGGTGTCAAAGACCCCCAAAGATGCTAAGATTGCTAAGGTTCAGAAGAAAGCTAAATATGCTAAGTAACCTATGGTTGGATGGTCTATCCTAGACAGCAGATGTCACTAATGAAGCTAAGCTAGCTAAGCTTTCCAAGACACGTAAACATACTCTGACAAATAAGGTTTGTAGCTAATAAAGGCTAATAAATGTATGGTTGGTTGGACCCAAGGTTGCTCAGGCAGCTACGTTATGTTTTGTAAGAAAGCTAATTACGCGGAGACAGCTTGGGTTTTTCAAGCAGATATGGATTCAAGACATCCTGACTGCAGAGAATGCCAAGACAACTCGCTACTAAGAATACTAACGAAGCAAATGTTGCCCATCAATACACAACAGTAAAAGTTTTTTCAAAAGCTCAGGAAGCTAAATAGGATGAGGGTGTTCACGCAGCCTAGGATGCTAACATTGGCTGAATTTGCCGGACTTGCTAGTTTAGCTAATAATTTGCCAGAAAATTACGCTCATTTTTTTTGAAGTATACTAAGGTGGCTAATGCTAATATAGATGAGATTGTTTAGGAAGCTAAGGACGCTAATACGGTTAAGGCAATAAAATTAGCTATATCCAACATATTTCTACTTTCTCGCTTCAACAAACATCTGATGGCTCTGTCTAAACTCTTGTGTTTTTCCAACCTAGCTGTACAATTTTGAAATGAACGGCGCAGTCGAGAGAATTAAAAAAAACGTGACGCTTCGGATGAATGTTGACTCTACTTAATCGATTTTGTTCCCCCGCCCAACCCCATCGGATACGTCTCCTCCGCTTTAAATTATATTTTTCTATTTACCTCATTCAATTTGAACGCGGGCCGCTCAGATAAATGCCTCTTTAAACATAAATTCCCGTCGAGTATCTGCATGGCCGTAATGATTCTGTCTGTTTGTCATGGCGGGTTTGACGGCTGCGATTAGACGCGCCGCTTGGAATGTGTAATTTTAGATCAGTGGAAAAGTGCAGTGTGTGACTCTCCCCGGCCTAAAAATGGGTGGAAAATTAAAAAAATAAAATGCACACTTCCTGAATTTGGATGGGCGCAGCCGTTGCTCGTTAGCATTAGTGACTGTCATAGAAGTGCAAAAATACATTACCGTTTTTAATAATTATGTATTAGCGCAAAAAAGGGCAAACGTTGTTCAACACAAAGGCGCTAACTCAAGATGCTAACTGCACGGATGCTGAACTTGTCAAGATTGCTGAAGAATTTAGGGCAGCTAAGGCAGTTTCAAAATCTGGTTTTAAAAACCGTACAATTAATAAAACTAAGAACGCTAAATAGCTAAGGGTGCTAAGACAGCTAAGTTGAATCAGGCAGGTAATTATTTTGAGATAGCAGCTGTATTTTTGGAACTAGAAGTTTCACCAGATTATAAACCGCAGGAAACGTCGGAGAATTATGCAGAAATATGGTAAATGCACATGTTTTGTTTGTTTTGAGCTCATTTTGCTTTATTATCAACAATAACATAGACGTGCTCGGGTTGTTAGAATACTGCACCAACACAACAGTATCATGCTTGATGTGTTTACGTTCCCCCTGGTTGATGAGTGGGATAGCAGTTCAAACTCAAGTCTTCAATAGCGTTGTCTTCTGTGTCCCGTTGCTGAATTTGAGATTGCCCCCTGGTGGCGGGTAAGAAAACAGCAGATACACCGCCTCAGCCTCAGTGTTCAAATCGTGAGAAAAAAAGTCGCCATTTTGGTTCAAAATTTGCAGTAAGTCTTCAAAATTAGTGCATGTTCCTAAGGAAGCTGAAATTGCTAAGCTAGCTAAGGATGCTATGATTGCTAAAGGTAACTAAATTTTGTTACAAGATGTTTAGTTTTGCCCGTCCCTGGACTTTTAAGTCAACTGCTACAACAGTGAAAAATGCTTGAGGCTGCGTCAACAAAACCAAAGCAAAGAAAACACGTTTGATGCTTCACTTCTTTTTTAATGAATAAAACCAACTTGCACCATTTCACAACTGCTGTAATACAATGTCCTCCTTGTATTTACAGTAATTGGCACATTGGTCAACTTTACTTCCTGCCTGAGGCAATTGGATCTCGTGCTGGCACAAATGATTCATCAGTCAATATGTTTGGAAAAACAAAGTTAATGAGTAGGACATGTTGTATCGCAGCTACTTGTAGTGTTGTAAAAGAAAAAAAAAATGTCTGTGGGGTCGGGACCACATGCTGCAAAGATAATTGAAAGTTTGACCATGAATGCAAAAAGAAATGGCATTACTATATTTTCCGTTCAATAAAACGCACCGCAAGCGCTTCCTCAACCAATGGCCTTTTTTGAAACGATTTTCATATGTAGGGCGCATCGTATTATAAGGCGCATAGAATAGAAGCTACAGAAGAGGCTGGGGTTACCTTATGCATCCACTAGATGGAGCTGCGCCAAAGGAAATGTCTGAAGCTGTTGTTTTAAAGTTTTTAATACACTGCCCAAAATAGTACCAGCACAACATCAATATTAGCCATAAAACATTAGCATTACTATTAATCATAAAGCATATCAAGTTTTTCATTTATTAAAAAAAAATGCATCTCATTGTTAGACTTTACATTACAAAATCATCTGGCGGGCCGAATTACACCTGTTTGCGGCCCCCGTGCCTCATGTTTGACACCCTTGATATACTGTATATATTTATCATATAAAAATGCCAAACAGGGTGTTGTAAAAATTTTATTTGGAAAAAATACATTTATAATTAAAATCCAAGGGGAAAAAATGTAATCATTTTTAAAGCTATAAAGTTATTTTATTTATCGTCTCCCTAAAAATGAAAAACTCACGCTGTATACGGCACAGCGGATTTTACGAAAATTTGAGGATTTTAGGTGTGATTTATGATGCGAAAAATGCGGTAAACAAAATTAAATAGAATAATTAACCAAAAATTGAGTGTACGGGAAGTCGGCCATTTTTGTAGTCATCTTTGCGGACATGCCTACGAAAAGTGGTCCGAAGCAGTGATCCAAAACAAACCATCACTTTTTTTGCGCCGTCGAATTATGTGGGCGGAGCATGGAACCAATGTTTTTGAATAATTGTGATTATTAGCTTTGCGAAAGCTCCTAATGTTCGTTTGTTCTCTGCCAAATGGATAAAATTGTTACTTTTCAAAGTCGGTGCTCATTTGTTTATGTCACGTTAGCAGAAGCGTTAAAAGCTGCTTTTAATAAAAGTATTTAATTAAAAAAACACACACCGCAAATGGGTGTTATTGCCTTAATGCGCTTTTTAATGAAAATGTTTTTATTTCTTTGACTTTTGCGGTTTGTTGACGTGAAATAGCATTACTATGACGTCCGCCGCTACGGGCTAATGAGAGCCGTAATTAGTTGAAGGTTGCGCTTAACGCCGCGCTTTCATTAGCTATCAGCGGCTAGCATGTCGGCCCTTCTAACGAGCCGGCAAATGCATTTGCTTCCGACCTTTAATGCGTCACGTGTTTGCTCGTCTCTCGCCCGAGTTGTCAGGAGCTAATCGGACCGCTTGATGCTAAGTGAAGGTCTCGCGCTCGCCGCCAGAATGAAGTGACGGGAAGCGAAAAGCGGCCGCCGACCCATTTCAGCCCAACGGGATCGATTGAGAATTGAGTCGAGGGTTGTCCGACCGGGTTGCTGCAAAATAAATTCGAATGAATTGGGTTTCGTCCTAAGAGACATGTGGAAAATGGCGTGCCGATTAAACAAACGTACAAAATCAACTCATTCAATCCCAATGACGTGTTTTTACGTTTTTTTTTTTAACTCTTTCAGTGCCAAGCGTGAGTGGAAAAGCAAACCATATATTTCACATTTTCACTCACCGTTCAAGGCCAACAGGATGTTGTGTGCTATGTGTTTGTAAATATGGGTGCTGCCATTGAAAGATTGACTTCCATTCTTCAGTTATACTTGCAGCTAGGTAACAGCTGTGTTGTAAGTGTGGAAACACTGCCATCCAATGGTCGCAGTTATCACTACACCGCTCATTTGGTTTATACTAAGTAAGCATTAGTCAAGGGTGTCAGCTACCCTCCATAAAAAAGTGCTATGTGTTTGTAAATATGGGTGCTGCCATTGAAACATTGACTTCCATTCTTCAGTTATACTTGCAGCTAGGTAACAGCTGTGTTGTAAGTGTGGAAACACTGCCCTCCAATGGTCGCAGTTATCACTACACTGCTCATTTGGTTTATACTAAGTAAGCATTAGTCAAGGGTGTCAGCTACCCTCCATAAAAAAAGTATTTGACCAGAATTTTATTATTTATTATTGTTATTACAATTTTAAAAGATGAGAAGTCTCACCAAATGAGTTAATCCAGACCTAAATCCCAGACTCTATATATTTTTTTTTCCATTTTTAAAGCCTTTAAAAACATATTTCACATCAAAGCGAAGCTTTGAAGGAAGACACCAGGGAGCTGAAATTTCACCCAGATGGTGACCTGTCAAAATTAAACATGGCACAATCACTTACTTTAGTCCTCACACTAGCCATCCCTTGGCTAGAATGCTGCAAGAATGACGTGATGTTATGCGAGGTATGTTGTAGTGTCTTGGATTTTTTTCCCAGACTTAGGTCATGTCCATTGTTTGGGGCATTACCCCAAACTCATTTTTTTCCCCCTAGAATAATCTACCTACCCACCCACCCACCCATCCATCTATCTAGAGGAAAATGATTACAAAAAATGGTCGAAATACCACACAAGGTTAATTGGTGTTTGGATTTCCCTCTTTTAAGCCGTCCCCCGAAGGTCGAAACCTCCTGGATTACAGCCCGGACAGTCAAACCCAAGTCCGGTGAAAGATGTTCCATGAAAGCTCCTCAAGGGGCCTGGTTTGCGACTTACGCCGGGCTCGGCTCTCTCATGCTAATGCGTCTAATTGTTTCCTAATTAGATGGGAATCAATGAGTTGCATTCTAATACTCTAGCGGGTCGCTTGCGAAAGCGTGATGGATGGAGGTCCAGTCAGCACAAACGCGGCGCCGGACCATCGCCATGCCTTTGTTGGGCTCAGCTGATGGTGTGGAAATGGAGCTGTAAATTCCTCCTCAGAATCCAGTTTCACTTTGCAATAAGATCCATTTTTGGTAGGGCATGCTAAATAGACCCAGATTTGACGTCCTTCAAGTCAATTTTCCAATTTTTGAATCGGAACCTAAAACTGCTGATTACTAACCCCCGTTTTGAGGCTCAGGTAAAGAAGCAAGTTGTGAAACCCGTCAAGAGATTGTCTACAGACTATGCATTGTGAAGTCGCGCTTTGAAAGTGACGATTCTTCACAGGAAGTTCTGTTGATCAATTATTTAGCACCCCAAAGGTGTTTTTGCACATACTAAAGTAGGTAGCACCGCGTCTTCTTTTCAACAGTCACATTTTGTTCTAATAAAATATGGTGGGCATGTCTATTTTACATAGACACACCAAAAAAAAGTTTTAATATCTCATTACCGGAAACAATGCAGGGCAGGAAGTCAGTAGTGAAGAGCGCCCCCTGGCGGCGAGTAAAATAGCCATTCAAAATCAAAAGCAATACTTTGGTATTGTCTTGTGGTGGGTATCTCTTTTACCGAGCCGTCCGAGCTATAGCGTAAGCCTGGGAAAAAACAAAAAAAAACTTGCACTCGCATAAACCAAGTAACATAAGCACAAAATCTCAAGATATACATGGAAGTACTATTGCCACCTCTGGCTGGGAGGAGTACTACAATGAAAGTATGTGCAGAAGGTAGTTGACGTTGCTGTGTGTTCATAGTGATTTCAGAGCCGATATGCCAAATTTGTACGCCGACTGCAGGGGTCCACAAGGGCCCATCGTCGGGTTGATATGTAGAGGGTTTAAGACAGGGGTCCCCAACCTTTTATCTCCACGGATTGGTCAAAACTTGAGAATTTTACTGTGGCTGGGGGGGCTGTTAACAGCTTTCATTTTCTTCAAAGTCGTATGCTCGTCACCCGTCTCTTGACTGGTCCTTTTCCTCTTCGCAAAGATGTCGGTTTCTCACTCATTTTACTTCTTTTTGAGTGAAATTTTGGCGCTCAAGTGACGGAAGCGAATTTTAGAGAATTCGCCCAGGTTTGAAATTAAAATTTTTTTCAGAATAAAATATCGTTCAGACCTGGATCATGCATAAAATGGAAAGAGTTGATGAGTACCGTCCACGCGGCCCGGTACCAGTTGATCCATGGGCCGGTACTTGGCCGCGGACCTGTGGTTGGGGATCTCCGGCCTAGGGGACGGACATTGGACAGAACATGGCGGAACTACCGCCACCTAGTGGCCTGGCATGCTTGTAAAAGAATAAAAGCGAACGGAATTTGCGCGCGTGCGACGTTTAAGTATGTTTCCCTCCAAGCCAGCGGCCCTTCCGCCACCAAGCGTTGGTTGTCTCTGTTTGTGGTCCGCAGGTCCTCGGCTGCTTTGTTCCTCCGCCTCGTCCTCCCCTGTCGAGCAGCTGCCGTACCCTCCCCTTTGCGTCGCGGCCAATCCGAGCCAGGGGGGGTTGCTAGGTAACAGTGCGGCTCAGCCAGCCCGGGACTCTGGCTCGGAGGATGAGTTTGGCCCCGGTTCATTCTTAGTTAAAGCCGGCTCGGGGAACCCGTACGCCGCAGCCGCTGACGGTGAGTTGGTTTCTCTACTCTGCTTGCCCGTCTTCCCTCGCTTCCGGACCCGTCGCGTTGTAGGTGGTGCGGACGGCTGTGGGCAAGAACATGGCCCCTCTGTTTTTTTTTTTTTTCAATTTTTCTCTAAATCTGTCCGCAAGAGAGAGAAGAAAGTTTTCGAGTCGATAAACAGCCCCGGGAAACGCCGGCGAGTGAGGTCTGCAGAGTTGAGATGCGGCTTTCAAAGAGATGGATGATTTGGATTCAGTGGGTGGGATTCGTCACGCTCGGCGAAACGGTCGGGGCGTTCCGCTCGCGGCTTGGAGGCTCGGGTTCGATTCTCGGTTGGGGTTTTTCGCCGCGGCGTTGGCTTCGTTAGGTAAATTGTGCATAGGTGAGGGTGCGAGCGAAACTGTATGTTTTTCTTTTCGGATTAAAAGCGAATGAATTGGAACATGAAACTACGTATTGTCAAACTGTTTTAGGGACTCCTTTGTAAAATGTTGTATGCTTTTATTTTTTTTTAAGATTTATACAGTTGTACATTGTGCGTAGTTATGCAATTTTCTTCTAGATGGGACTGAAGTAAATCTTATCTTTTTGGAGTTGCTGACGTCAATATGCCTCGAGATACCACTCAAATATAATTCGAAAGGTTAACAAATTTGACCGTCCATTTTGTGTTTCGTTTTGTATTTTCATCCAAAAATTAGGGAGAGACCACTTTTCACCTGGGCAAATTATCATTTGCAATATTTGCCATTTGAATGAATATCGGCTTCGGCTTTTTTTAAAAAAAAATCTGATACCCGATAATACATGATTTTAAAACAGTGTTAACCACAGGGAACTGTTTAATTTTTATGTTAACGTTGTTAGAGATTCTGACGACCCTGTCAACACATATATATATATATATATATATATATATATATGTATATATATATATATATATATATATATATATATATATATATATATGTATATATATATATATATATATATATATATATATGTATATGTATATGTATATATATATATATATATATATATATATATATATATATATATATATATATATATATATATATATATATATGTGGGTATGTGTGTTTGTGTGTATATGTATACATACACGGTGTATACAGGTACTATATACTACTATACAGGTACTATATATATACTATATCCGAATTTTACAGCAAAAAATGTTTTTTGTCTAACTTTGATGTTAAACAATAGAAATTTAAAAAGACATTTCAACAAAAAATTGGAGCGTAGACATCATAATTATCCCTT